>NC_141331.1:27986571-28354071 GCF_037954235.1 Aulostomus chinensis
ACACACCTTCACACAGACACTGTCAACCCAGGAGGGCTGCTGTTCCATCACTGTTAAGTAATTGAAAAAGAAGGGCCTGCCTCTCCCGCACATGCCCGGTGATACCCACCACATGTTAGGTCATTAGAGAAAGTGTGTCTCCCCAGAGAGGGCATCAGATAACCAAGGTGATACTTCATCTGTTCAAGAGACTCACAGGGACACACACACACACGCACACACACACACCTCGCTGGCTCATTACTGGCACGTATTCATTGGAGAACACAGTGCTTGGCAGATACAATAGGCCACTATGAGAGAACAATACATGTTATCCTCCAGTGAAATGACATTTGGCAGAGAGGAAACAAAATGACTCGCTAACAAACTATCTGAAAACGCTCTTTAGAAGTTGATTGGTTCACTTCAGTGACAAAGCAGCGCAGCTCAGTAGGAAAGCTGAGCCGCAGTGGAGAATGGAGTGTGCTACCTGCAGAAAATGTACATGAGCAGAAGGCTTGCAGATAACGTGTCTGTCTCAAGTGTTTACTCAACAGGAATAAATGAAAGGCTTTAACCAGACTCGGATGTGGAATGAACAGACAGAAGCTGCAGCAGTCCGGTTGACTACGACACAGCGTGTAAAGAGACAAACATGCATGGAAACCCAAGAGAAAAGGATGCTGCCAATGCATGAAAAGAAAAACAACCCCTTTATATTGTAAAACAATCCATCAAGATTCAACATGAACATAAAGAAACTGTTATTAACTGATCAAGTCTCGAATGGCTCAACAACAAATGAATGTGTGGACTGAAACCACTCAGTGCTGATGCAGAAGCTCCTTTCCCGCTGAGGGTTCTTGTTCTGTAGGGTTCTGGTCAACGCTGGTAGACTGCGATGTTGAGGAACACAGTGAAGAGCTTCCAGCCCAGAGTCTGAAGGGCAGCACTGTTTGATCAGCTGGTTCTGGGTTCCAGATTTGGCAGGTGACAGATAGGTGTGCTCCGCCTTCATCAGTCACCAAACAACCAAGTCCTTGTGTCACAATCGTTGTTGTTGAGGACTGGGCCAAGTAAACTCCACCCTCTGACAGGTGGTGCATATCAGCTGCTGACTGAGGAGCAGCATTGTTGCTCAGGTGAGTCTCAGACTGGTGGTTCCCTCCAACTGACACCACAGATTGGACAGATGCTGAACCAGCGCCTGTATGAGACGGGCAGCTTCACACGGAGATTCAGCCACAACAATTGCATGACCTTGACCTTTGACCTTGGACCACCAAAGGATCCCAGTGGACATTTAAGCCACTTTATTTAAATACAGTTTATGAATAAATGTTATCCTAGGGAAAACAATGTTTACTGTCGCTAGGCAACACAGTTGGCTGCTTCTCATTGGCTGCTTCTGATCAGACATATTCATCCTGATTTAAAATCCTAAATATCCGTAATGTTTGAAGACACCCAGGCAGCCATGTTGCGTCTGATAAACCCCTTTCACCCTGCACCATAAACGCAGGTCAACATGGGTTTTTGGGAACTCTGAAAGGGTCGAGTCGGCATTTCGACCCGCACCGACCGACTGGCCAAGCGACCCGGGTGTTTCGCAGCTCAGCTCGACTGCAGGGTGAAAAAGGCAACCCACGTCATCTCAGGTTTCACGCTACCTTCCTGTCGCATCCTGATCTTTTCACTGTGCCGCCCGTCAGGCTTCACTTGTAGCCTCTTCTGCTCCCTTCCAGACGAACCAAAAACTCCATCCTCCTTTTTACATTTTCCATCTGCACAAGTTTGTATGCTTTGCAAAAGAGACAACATTGCAATGCACGCAACGACAACGCTAATGCTAACCCTAACGTTCAATTCGGCGACATCCACATTGTCGTTTGTTTACCTCTCAGTGTTCCGGGGCATGTTTGTGTGAAATGATGACGTCAGCGCTATGACGTACGAGTGAGAAAAACACAGGCACGCAGCAGGAGCTCAGACCCGGGTCTGCTGGAAGTCTGAATGCGCCCTGATGCCGAGCAAACGCGTGTCCAAGAACCATGTTGACACGTGTTTTTCAGTGTGAAAGGGGTATATATCCCTTTATCTTGGAGATTGGAGCTCAGGCGTCTGTGTCAGGTCTGTGTGAGCATCAGGAGTATTTGGTGACTTGTGGCAGGACATGGAGGGCGCTGTGCTATGCTGCCTCACCGCGCTAATACGGGTGGTTGATGCTGCTGGTCTGCTGAGGCGAATCCAACGAGACTGAGCTGGTGCAGTGTTGCTGTTGTCCCTCTACACTGATGTGACTCGATGATTTGGGGCGGTGACCCCCTCTGCTGCTGGCCGACCGCTCTGACCCGGGTCCCAGGGTTAGATAGCTACAGCCAGCTTCACTTGCTATCTTGACAAGGACTCACTGAAGGAGATGGTTTTCACACCTCAAAAGTACGATGCAAATGGAGACGGTTCTCAAGTAGAATGTTCTCCTCCATTTTCACCTGCCTGGCTTATGGACAGGGCGAAGTGTCGCATTTGCATGCAGTATTCATGCTATCCAGCTTGATTCAGAAGGACAGAGGTGGCGTTTTCTCACCTCGGCTGCGGGCCTAAGTGGGCGCAGGCCTGGCAATGGAACCAGCGATGCCGTCTCACAGCCTGTGACCAAGTGTGATTTTGAGGCTTAGCGTCTAGACCCATGACTCTCTCATCCAAGAGAGCTTGTGGCAATTGGATATAAGAGGCTCTGGGAGTCACAGAAGATAGGCTTAACACTCCATTATTTATTGAAACAGGATTTAAATAAGAGATGTCGTAATCATTGAGAGGCAGCTCGAACTTCCAGATGGTGCAGCTTCTTGGGTCTGGTCTGGTCGATTTTCAGCCATATTTCTGATGGAATGGTATGACTGTGACATGAAGCTCAGGTTAGGGTTAGTGCACTCCTGCTGGACTATAATGCAGCATGTATTCGATGAAGCAGCTGGAGCAGTAGAGTCGCCTGTATTTCCTGGACTGCCTTAAAAGAGTGTGTTTTCAGGTTTCCTCCGGAGCAGAAGCTTGAACCCTCTGAGACTACATGTTTAATTGATGAGTTTGTGAGGGAGCACCTCCAGATTTCAATGAAATTAATACGTAACGATGAATGGACAACTCTTTTCTCCCTCAGGTTTCAGAGGCTTGGGCTTTGAAGGATGAAGCTGTTGTGCAGGGGTTTTGGCAGGGCGTGATGATTATTAAATTCATTTAATAAATTAAAGCTGCTCTGCATTACCTAAATGAATTTTTTAATGGGGAGCCGGCTGGCGGGGTAAGGACACATCAGGGAACTTGCACAGCCTTAAACCAAACGGACATAAACAGAACCAGACAAGGGTATTTGACTGGTTACTCCCCTGAAGCGGCTCTTGTATTATGTGGTTTTAATATCCGAAAGCTCAGCGCATTGGCATGACTGCCTCTTATGAGACAGCCGATTCAATAAAGCTGGACAAGGTCTTTGCTGCCAGATACAGCACTGGTTATTGGGATGTGAATCAGGAGGAATAAAGATACCTGGCCCTGCTAAACAATGTCTGCAATATATTATGTGCATTAGTTGTATAGTTCCATGTTTTCCTAGAATTGTTTTCTTTAAAGACTTGATTTAATCTTCACTTTGTGGGGGTTTGAGATGGGTCTGTGTGTGTGTGTGTATGTGTGTGTGTGTGTGTGTGTGTGTGTGTGTGTGTGTGTGTCTTAGATAGCATGAACACTTACACTGGTTTTCCTGTACCTTCACTCTCAACAACCTTTTCTTTAATTTACGTACCGTTTTGTGGGACTGTCTCTCCTCTCTTGGCGTGCTGGTGCATGACAGGAATTCGTTCTTGGCCTATTCAAACGTCAAATTTGTAATCTTCAATGGAAGTAAATATCTGCCAAAAGTTTTGTCCGTTTTAAATGATTCCTCAGACCTCAACCTGAAAAGGAGAGCGTCGACAGTGCAGGGAGGTTCACAGCTCAAACTGAACCAACGTTCACATGAACAAATGTGGCTTGTTGGGGATGTCTCTAGAGTGGCCATCATTTCAAATACAACAATATCTTTGTCTATTCGCCTGTTCTTTTTGTGCAAGTCCTGTTTTCACTTTCCATCTTATGTTTCATCGTGGGCCACGTGGGCGTCATCGGGTGTAGCGTAGGTCGGACATGGCGTTGTGAGCTGTGTGGTTCCATTTAACAGTTACCATTTTGCTTTTTCTCGCCGCCTGCAGCCAATCAGAGTTTGACTTTTGATTTTAAATATTAGCGTCTTTAAAACTGACGAAAACATTTGGTGCCATGGACTTCCCGACCAGTGGTCATGTAGACCTTTCATTCAAAAGCCCTTTGTTTTAATTCATCTGTTGTCAAGTTCTGAAGTTCGTCCAGAGGCTTTGACACTGCAAACAGACCCCAGGAACATTTCTGCATCTTCAGCCTGCACACGCTTGGGAACAGAGACAAGATCCCAGCGCAGCTTATTTCATGGGCCAATAGTCAGAGGATGGGAGATATTGACTACCATCCCAGTGTGTGATTCATTGACTCATTTAGTAAACCGTGTGTGTGTGTGTGAGCGAGAGAGAGAGAGACAGAGAGAGAGAGAGCGATGGAGGGATCAGACCTCTTTTCACATCACTATTAGCAGCTCAACCCTGCTTACAGACCCACAACAAATTTTGGGGAGTTTAATCATTTTTGATTTATTGGACACACGATGACGACTGCAGGCCGATGGAGTGAGTCGTGGCTTTGCAGTGTAATATGGCGCAGGCATGAAACGATTTATCAGATTTAATATACGTGAGGGCGTGTGCTTGCCTCTCAGTTCATGTGCAACGCCACTTGAGTCTTCCAGGTAGGCGTCATCACTCCATTCTTCTGACTGAAACAGTGGAGGACAGCTTCCTGGCTGAGCTCTCTGCTAAATGTTCTCTTAAAATTCATCTTCACAGCTCTCCCCACTTCCCTCGCTGGCACTCGCTTGACAGTTTTTATCCCTAATACTTCATGGTCCTTTGATGCTTTTTGAAGTCAGCTGGAAGTATTTGCATCTGTTACGTCACCATTTCTTTCTGGCAGCACATTACACAGATTTGTTTAAGCAATTTATTCACCCTTGCTGTGTGCTTGTAATATTAAATATGACCAAATTATTTTAACCTTCCTTGTGTGGCCCTTTCCCTTTTAATCCTTGAAGGCCAGTAAGTTACATCTTGTGTTTGCTGCAGAATGTAGACTAACTAAGTAATCCCTGATCTGGGTTTGTCAGGTTGCTTCAACATGTTCAGCATCTCCTGCTGAAGCAGCCAGTGTCATCATGGCAGCTGCCTGGCCCTCATTCATCATCCTGTTCAGTTCTTTTGACCATTTTATCATTTTAGAGGTAAGACCTGCAGAAGCTCACTTTCCTGATGACATCAACCTGATGTCAGGGCTGAAGGTTTGCGCGCTGCCCCGCCTGACAGGCTCCGACCCTGGTGGGGAGAGTGAGAGGCAGCGCTCGCCCCTCCCTCAGTACAGTACCTTCACAGAGGGGCCCCTGAGCAAGACCCACAACCCCAGCTGCTCCAGTGGAGCTGCTGAGTGAGCAGGAGGTCGGACTGGGGTTGTACTGGGCAGCTTCCAGGTGAGGCTGCGTGACTGTCAGCAGGTTGCTCCTGTGAGGTTAGTTTGATCGTAGAGGCTTTTATGAAGGTGGCAGCTCAAAGTAGGGATTGTTTAGGGATTGAGGGACTCTGTTAACAGAGTGAGAGAAGAGCGTCTTGTTCACGTGTGCCGTTGTTGAGAAGTAGAAGAGGCAGCATTTCCCTCCTTCTCTTCTATTCCGCTTTTTGCAAACTGCCAACTCCTGAGTGTTACTGTTGCAAGGAATTGTGGGACATTGTGTGAAATAACTTGTCAGAGAACAAAGACCAACTGATGTCAGTCTTGAGCTCATCCACCTTTTATTATCCAGCCAAATCATTGCAGCACCGTCATCTGGTTGTGAGAAGCGGTGTTCATTTTGACAGCCATTTTAATTTTAGTTTTAGTCTGCGTCCTTTGACGAACATGCACATCAGTTTCAGTCGCATTTTAGTCACTGGTTTCCTTCAGAGTTTTGTCGACTAAAATGAGAAATATTTGAGTCTAGTTTTAGTCATATATAAATCAGTTCATCAAATTATTCAGTTTAGAAGAAAATAGTAAAAGATTGTGATGCGTTTGCTGATCAGGAGAGTGAGATACAGGTTTCTGAGACAGGATATGGATGATATCCATCATGCTGGCAGTCCCGTCCACTGGATTCAAGCTCCCTTCAACTGCAGCTGCACTTCTCCATTGATGTCCTTAAACCTGAAACCTCCAGGAACGTTTGCTGCTGGACTTTGGTCTGAAAACGACGGAGAGTTTTCTTCGAATGATTGGTTCACCAAACATGCTAAGACCAACAAATTTGCCTATTAGGAAACAGATTTGATTTGAACAGCTGAACTGAGAGAAATGAGCAACTAACAGGTTGATGTGGGGGGAGGGGAGCAGTCATGCTCCAGTAGCAGCTCGTCTCAGATCAGAGCAGCTGCAAATGAACCCAAAGCCACCATCAAGAGCTCGGAAACTAGGAACATCGAGTCCAGTCAGTCACGGCACTGTGCCACTGTGGCTCACTGTCAGTGGAGGGTGCAGGTTATTTTATTCTCTTGCTCTCAATAATCTGAATAACCAAACTCTAAAGTGACATGTATCAGTCGCACATCTCTCTGCAACAGATTGACGATGGAGTCAAACTGGTTGAGGTAGCAGCAGACCTCCACAGGTAGAGACAGTCTGACACTTCAAAAAAAATCAGTTTAAAGAACCTTCCAATTCCTCATGAGAACCAGCCACCAAAAACTGCCTTTGAACAGCCTGAGAGGTCGAGCAAACCTGGATTCCAGGTGGGAGGCCATCTGCCTCAACCAGGAAGAGGGAGAGAGAGAGTGAGAGTGAGGGATGGGGAGAAAAAAACGCAAGAACATACATTCACAATAATAACAGCTGATAACAAGAACAGTATTTATTATCCACAAATGCAACGGAAGCACAATACTAACAATAGCACGCTGGTCCTGGCGCTCCTAGAGAAGAAAAGCGCAGGAGTCCATCTGAGGTGAGAGGCCACGAAGTGAAGAACATGAGCAGGTGGAGATATGTATTCCCTGAGAGGCTGCTTCCAGGGGCATCATGGGAAATTCCCTGATGGTCTAAGCCTATAGTAGCACAACAAGGGGGCGGGGCTAGCCCTGAGTGCAACAGCACACACTGATTAACCGATCGCAGACATTTGTGGCTATGACCAAGTGTTTGCGGTGAATGTCACCTGCAGTCCGTGACTCGTGTGGCTATCCTGTTCCATATCAGGTCAACTGCAGGTGAGGTGTCGTCATGTGGAGGAGCGAGCGAGGCAGCAGCGGGAGTGAGAGCCATGAAGATTAGCAGAGCTAATCGCTGGCGTCTCACTTGCACTTCATCCAGGCAATTCATCCAAGTTTATGGGGAGATGTTAGGAAGCTACTTAAACTGTTGTGGCTGCTGTAAATAAACCCAATTAGAGCACAAACTACATTTTCTTCTGGCATTTTAACACAAGCACCCTCTGGACGGGAGGGAGGGTTACCATGATCCACGTGCCCAAGCTGAGATTGACGCAAAGTTAAAGAGCATTAGAGTTTGTGTGGACATGATCCTGTACAGGACACTTGAATGTGGCCTGTCAGTCAAAGTGCAGGGCTTTCTTGTAGAAACTGTCCATTTAGGACAAAGGATACTCTTTGTATCCCTGGATAGCATTTCTCTGCTTAGGAGAGAGACTTCTTGCTTGATTCGTGTAGATCTGTTGTTCTGTAAGGTCAGAAATCCTGACTTGGTTGGTGAAGCCTCACATGAGCTCAGTGAGAGCAGGTGGGATTCATCCGGCGATACGAGTGTTGGTGAATGTGATGTGGCTCACTCACTTACAGCTCCACCTCATGGAAGCAGAAATTAAGACGAGACTGTCATTGGAGCTCTGAGAAACAGAGTGTTGTCATGTGTATTAATAGTATTAATTACTGCTGTATCATTCGAGACTATCCACTAGGGGGACCATATTGATTACCAAAAACCAGGATGTTGTCTTGGCAATGAGATACTTGAATGATCCTTGAAGCTTACTCAAAGATGCCTTATAATTTTAATACATTTAAATTGTGCCTCCTCTGTATGGATAAAAAATTGTTATTATCACAAATTTAAAATAACATGAAAACAGGACATGTCCTAGGAAAAGGGGATGTTGGGTCAGCCTACCATCCACAGCAAAACTCCTTTCCTCGTTTATGAATCAGAACGTGTGTCTGGTATGTTGAAGTAGAGGAACTTTTGGAACACTTCAGAGAGACGGACTGAAGTCTGGGCGGCCCGGTGGAGCAGTGGTCCTCACTGTGGCCCCCAGCAAGAAGGTTGTGGGTGGAGCCCCGGCTGCAGCACGGGGTCTTTCTGGGTGAGTCTCCATGTTCTCCCTGTTCCTGCTGGGTTCTCTCTGGTACTCCAGCTTCCTCCACAGTCCAAAGACATCAAGAGGGACCAGGTTAATCCAGACCCTAAATTGACCGTAGGCGTGGCTGGGAGAGCCAATGGTTGTCTGTCTCTATGTGTTGGCCCTGCCATGGACTGGTGACCTGTCCAGGGGGAAGGCTGCTGGGATAGGCTCCACCCCCACCACCCTGAACAGGAGGAGAGGGAGAACATGGAGGGATGGAGGGATGGATGGATGGATGGATGGATGGATGATTGATGGATGGATGATGGATGATGGATGGATGAATGATGGATGGATGATGGAGGGATGGATGATGAATGGATGGATGATGGATGGATGATGAATGGATGATGGATGGATGATGGATGGATGGATGATGGATGATGGATAGATGAATGATGGATGGATGATGGATGGATGATGGATGGATGGATGGATGATGGATGGATGATGGATGGATGATGGATGGATGGATGATGGATGGATGAATGATGAATGGATGGATGGATGGATGATGGATGGATGATGGATGATGGATGGATGATGGATGGATGGATGGATGATGGATGGATGATGGATGGATGATGGATGGATGGATGAATGATGGATGGATGATGGATGGATGATGGATGGATGATGGATGGATGATGGATGGATGGATGATGGATGGATGGATTTGCGATTGCAGGAGAACATACAGTCTGAAAGCTTCATCCTCACTGCCAGCGTTGGGCCTTGCTGAGTGTGCTGTAGACTCATCAGGCTGTAACCTGAGATTAATAACTCAGTTCTTGGAGAACCAGAGATTTAACGGAGGTGTTGATTTATCTCTGTTTGCATGTCTGTTCCACTGAGCAGACACCTCTAATAAATTCATCTGGCCGTGGCCCAGGTGCTCTGGAATGAGATTACACAGCTGTTTGCTTCACTAAAGTCTAACTGAGCTCATCCAGTGAGGGAGGCGGCATCAGACCAACACCAACTGACTGACTGGACTGCAGAAGTCGCTCTCATCTTAAGGAGAGGTCATTGGGAGTGAGAGTGAAAAAGCTGGTTGAGGCAGATGGCGCCCACACGAAGCCTGTTCCTCATCCTGGTGCAGGTGCTGGCTCATGGGGCATTGTTGTGTCAGTGACTCTCCTCTGGAGCTGCTGCTGTGATTTGGAGCTTGCAAATAAACCTGACTTGTTTCGGAGGCTGATTCTGTGTTTAATTGTACTGAGAGGTACAAATATCCGGTGGGTCGTCTAACGAAGCCGCCCTTTAATGCAGATACCATAAACACTGTTTGTGCGTTGACTGTGTTCATGTGGGATTATGCTGACATCATCTACTCATATTTCCTCGACTCTTTGCATGGAAGCACTCCACAGGTGTACAACAGCTCAGCCAGATGCAGAGCTTGAAATGCAACACGCACACACACACACACACACGCACACGCACACACACACACACACACACACACACACACACAGTAAATCCGAGAAAACCCCAGGCGCATTGATATCCGCTTACAATAGGCAGGTAATACCTGGAGCATGGGAGGATTTATTCCACACTGTAGAAAGAGCAGGATTGTAATCCCCAGTGATAACAGAGAAGTAATTTAAAAGACATACAAAAGTGATTGGAAAACCCTATCTTCATACATATGTAATGTGGTGTGATGGTGGAGATACAGCTAAATCCTGGTGAGACTCTGTAGCTGCAAATATAAATGGTGACAGAATGCTCTCACACTGAAGCCAGTGTGTGTGTGTGTGTGTGTGTGTGTGTGTGTGTGTGTGTGTGTGTGTGTGTGTGTGTGTGTGTGTGTGTCCTTGTGAGTCAGCGCAGGCAGAAAAAAATGAGGTGAAATGAATATTAATCACAGGACTCTGATCCTGTATCAGTCCAACTATTATTTCACTGCTTGATCTCCATCTAAACTTTAATCCATCAGAAGCACAAGTCCATCCTGCAGATGGTGTGTGTACGGTGTGTGTGTGGTGTGTGTTTGGAGTGTGTGTGGTGGTGCCTGAGTACGGTTCCCTCTGCTGACCAACAATGTGTGTGTACAAGAAACACTGCATGACTTATCCATGATCGATAAACCGAAGACAACTCTGTGTGACAAAAGTGCGGGAGTGTCTGTTGGACAAGCTACACAGCTGGGGGGGGGGGGGGGGGGTCTGGTTCCTCTGCATTCATCAAAATCTCACTTCAGTCACAGAACAGGAGAATAGAGGGAAGTTAACAGTCAACATGACAGCGCGAGCTTGGCGGGTGCTCGTGCTCCAGGAACCCATCGATCAAGATGACTATTATCACCTCCGAGCTTCAGTCTAATGCCTGAAACAGGAGCAAGGCTCCACGTGGGTGGTGGTTCAAGTCCCAGGCTCACGCCAGACAAAGCCTTTAATAACTTCCTGTCTGGAGAGTTGACATCCTTCCTTCAATTGAATGGCTCTCCAGAAACATCTTCATCTGTTCTCTGGAAGACGGCCAAGACGCTTCTCCAAGGTCATACGATCTCAGGTGATGTCATCCTCCACACGCAAGACAAAGACGGAACAAGGAGGCAACATCTAGACTTAAACTCTCCTGCTTCCCTCCCAGGCCAGCCCTGAGTAGCATCATCATCATCATCATCTTCATCATTATTGTTGTTTTTGGCTATTTAATTCAAGATTAACGACATATGAATCTACACCTTCAGTCATGGATCACTGTGTGTTTGTGTGTGTGTGTGTGTGTGTGTGTGTGTGTGTGTGTGTATGTGTGTTGGGGGAGACCAGTTTAATATTAAGCATTTCATTTTATTTTCGAACCACTTCATTTGCTTGATATAAACCACCTCTCCTTCCAGTTCAGCATGAGTTCATTTAATGCTTCATCGGTGTCAATGACCCCCCGCAGGGAGCTGTGGTCACCTTGGAGCCGGGGGTGGTGACTAATTACACTCATACTCAGAGACTCTCCTGATCCGGACAGAGCAGCCCCCCGTGAGGACGGAGAGGTTGGGAGGTCAGAAGAGGAACACTCAAGGTCAGCACGACTGACGTTGCTGTGCTGTCGTTAACCACGAGCTTCATGAGCTTCTGTAACAAGAGGAACAATGAGAGGACACAGAATGTAACTGATGCGCGCGCACACACACACACACACACACACACACACACACACACACACTTGTAACAAGCCAGGAAATGTACATTTACAACAAATAATATGTTTAACTATATTTGGTTAGTTTCCACTTTACAGAAGGTGTGTGTGTGTGTGTGTGTGTGTGTGTGTGTGTGTGTGTGTGTGTGTGTGTGTGTGTGTGTGTGTGTGTGTGTGTGTGTGTGTGTGTGTGTGAGTGTACTAACTATGACTGACTATTTACTCCGGTGAGACCGATGTACAAGGAGTGAAGGAGGAGCTGCTGGGGGGCCTATAATATGATGCCTGCATGAATGTTTCCACTTGATACACAACAAGGAGTTATAGATGTTTTAAAAGCCTGCATCAGTGAAGGGAAAATGGGACTGTGAGCAGGAGGGGGCAGGTCCACCAGGCGGGCTGGTGTCTCCCAGTCCAGCTGCATTATGTCTCTTCCCTCTAATCCTCCATGACACAACAGCCTCATACACCGTCCATTCATTCTCACTCTCACTCTCACACACACACACACACACACACACACACCTAACTCCCACCATGTGTGGATGGCTGTGGCAGCTATGCAATATTCCAGATGCAGGGGTGAAGGTGGGATCCGCTGCTCCCTGAGTCCCTCTTCTCTTCTTTCGTGAACTTTAAGAGAAAGTGAGTCCCTGGAGAGCGCAGCAGTCAACACCCTCCCTCTGGCCTGCACAGCTGACGCGGCGCTGGCGGTCGAGGAGCACTTTGTTCTCCGTCACCAGGGTTTGGAAAGAGTCAAAGAAGTGAGGAGGAGAGTGGAACTGATGGGAATGCCATGCAGGGAGCATGTGACCATTCGTGGACTCAATGAAAGCGAGAACCATAAGTGGAGTGTTGCTTTTGAAACATTATCGCTCCTAAATGAGGCAGCTTGATCCAGCCAGAGGTGCTTTAAGCTCCCCTAATTCCAGCCTGTTTTTGGGACGCTCGCTCATTACACACACGTGAAGAACAACTTCAGCGCTAAACTGGAGCAGTAATTAGGAAGGCGGGGAATAATAAATGTCAGCGTGTGCCACTTTTGGAGGAAATGAGTCTGCTATTCACTAAGAACAAGCTGGTCCCACTGATGAGCCGGTCCTGGTCCCACTGATGAGCCGGTCCTGGTCCCACTGATGAACCTGTCCTGGTCCCACTGATGAGCCAGTCCTGGTCCCACTGATGAACCTGTCCTGGTCCCACTGATGAACCTGTCCTGGTCCCACTGATGAGCCAGTCCTGGTCCCACTGATGAACCTGTCCTGGTCCCACTGATGAACCTGTCCTGGTCCCACTGATGAACCCGTCCTGGTCCCACTGATGAGCCGGTCCTGGTCTGGCTATAGAAGCACCAGGTACCAATATTGTGTTCAGTAGAAGTGCTGTCAACTAAATGAGCTAAAGGATCAGAAGTACCCATGATGCAAAGTGGGTTGTTCAAAGCTGTGATGTCACTGACATGCATCCTGAAACTGAATGTGACAGAAGAGCTGGAATAATCAGATTAGAACAATGGAATAATCCTCTCCTGGTAAACCAGTGCACACAGAGAATAACAAATGTAGTTCATATTCAGGTTCAGAATCTGTGACAGGCGTGAGGGACGTTCTCTTCTTCCCAACGCGGCTGCTGGTCACAGGACAGAAGCTCTAACTGGTCACAGTGGAGAGTTTAGGGAGGAACTTCCCAGCCGCGCTGCTGCAGCACCTTGTGAAGCTCCTGCTACGCTTCCCCAGGGTGGGGGGACATGACGGGGGGCCCCTGCACAGAGACACCTGATTCATTGAGGGAAATGATTCTGATGACGTTGTTACATCGTTGTCAATAATTTCTCTGTAAGAACATCACCCACCAAACTGTTTCTCACTCTGAGTTTGCCGACTGGCCAGCGGAGAGACGGTTGTCAGGCTAAGAGGCAAAACCGAACTTTCTCACGATGCACGTTCCCACAAACACTGGCGCGGATGAGTGAAGGAACCACACAGTAGCCGAGGCTGCACTCTCATCACCGCTCCCGTCCGGCACAGCTGCTCCTTAATGGCACGCGCAGACGGTGCCAAGAAGCTGGTTGAGTCCGGATGTGTGTAATCTGTAAATCTGACGGAAAGAGATCCGTCAATGGGGAACTTTCAAAGATGGCTTGGAGATCCCAGAGCACAATCACAGGAATATCCCTTTCAGAGAGAATGAGTTAACCATACCAGGGGAACAGTTTGATTCACTTTCCGGATGTTGTGTGGGATTTATTTACCACATCAGACAGGGGTTTACGGTTCAAGCATCCTGTCAGGGAGGAAAGTTCCGGCTCCGCTCTGAGTGACGTCCACAAGCCCCGACTGGACACATGCCTGCAGTAGATGAGCTAGCACAGAAAAGACAACCTATCAACTACGCCGTTTTATTTATGCAGAACCCAAATTTAAGTGGAACACTTTTGCATCCTTTTTTCCACATTTGTAGGTTCATGCTCTCAAACTCTGTGCTGATTTTTATTCTTCTTGTCTCAGTATGTTTCTCTACTCGCATTATCTACGCTAGAATACTGAGTTTTTTGTTTCACAGCATGACGGCGATGTCTCAGGAGAGGAACTGTTGCCAGAGTAATGGGGTGTCCTCCAGAGTCCTGGAGCCATGCTAGCCCAAGAGCACCGCAGCCTGGTGGTGGCTGCCCCCCCCCCTTCTGGACTGTCTGTCAAGGTTTGTGGTGGAGGATGATGTGGGAGACCCAAATGCAGACAGTAGGATGGGTGGTGCACAAAAGAGGTTTACTGTTTAACGGGGTGACTGGAGACTTGACGTGAGAGCTGGAGACGTGACGGGACGTGAGGCTGAAGTCTTGATGTGAGGCTGAAGACTGAGCACTTGTGACCATGGACATAGCTACACAAGACATCAAGACTAACAATGACCCAACAATGAAAAAGGGAAAACACAGAGGTTAAATACAGGGAGGTAAACGGGGCACAGGTGGTGCAATCAACCAGGTGAGACACATAAGGTAATCACAGGAGGGAGGACAGGAAGACAGGACATGACTTCAAAATAAAACATGAAGCACGAGACCGGGATCGTGACACTGTCTGCCACCAGCTACACTGGCTGTTCCAGCCACAATGGAAGAGCGTTGGTAAAAAATGCCTGTGGTTTGTCTGCACCTCATCAGAGTGGATGTGACTGAGCAAGAGCTGTGCTGGGACGGTTCGGAGAGACACCACTTGAATCCTCAAAAACGGAGTGTCCTTTCATGGCCTCCAGGCTTGGACTGGTCAGCCAGTGAGCATGTTGGGAGGCTCTGGACCGGCGATGACGGCCTGCTCCTGCTGCCACTGGTTTATCAGTGGTCCTCCATCGACTGGGTCAGCTCAAAGCAAATGACGTGTGTTTGGTTGCGTGAGGCGAATGTCTAACCTGAGGTCTCTGGTCAGTTTACGGTTATTTCTGCGTGTGTTAGCGCTCGGAGA
Source organism: Aulostomus chinensis (assembly GCF_037954235.1). Lineage (NCBI taxonomy): Eukaryota > Metazoa > Chordata > Actinopteri > Syngnathiformes > Aulostomidae > Aulostomus > Aulostomus chinensis. The sequence continues at coordinate 28,001,722 of NC_141331.1, forward strand.
CCAACCTGATGTTTCCAGGTTCTCAGCAGTGTGAAAGAAACCTCACCAAACACACGAATGTCCCTCAGCTGCTGGGGCCTCTCATTTATAAAGTATATCATTATACTCCCTCAGTACCAGCTATTATTTGTCATATCCATGTCAGTCACGTGAGTTGAAGCCTCACCATATCAGACTTTATTCAACTTTGATGTTCCCAGCTTCTCTTTTGTGCATCAATTTATTTTTGAAAATGTGGGAAAATACACCTCCAGCCCATCAAAACATCGTTGCAAATTAATGTCATTTTTTTCCCCCATATTTTGCTCATTCCATTAAAAGCAAAATGAGCAAAGCTAGAAACGTGTATCACAATCCCTCAAGGTCTCAAAGACGCATCACAAGCAGGGAGACAGTTGGCACATGCATGGCTAGCTAGCTAGCTACAGGGCTAGCTACAGATCAAATGAGACAGCTTTCCTTTACGACATCATGTTGGGGAAAGAGACTGTGACAGTAGAATTGTTTTATATAAGTACAAGAAAGAACCAGCGGAACCTGGGGGATCCCTGGGAAACAGAACCACCACAGCCTTTGGTTCCCGAACCATGAACCAGTGGCGCTCAGGTCTGAGGCTCAGATCTGAACTCAGGTCTGTTACTGTCCCCTACATTTGTGAAAGCTTTGCAAGTTGGATCAAAGACGATGACAAAAAATCTGAAAAATTTTAGCCAACATTCCAGGGTTCATTCTGCACACGTGGCTCAACCAATCTTAGATAACAGCGTGACCTTCAGCCAACCTTGAGATGGTTAAGTTCCTCCAGTACCTCCTGCAGGTCAAAGCTGATCATAAAACCTGCCTGACACAATCCGAGTTAATGGATGCAGGAATAGAAACCCTCATTCCTCTGGTCATGAAGTTCAGCTTCTTCTTTAAACATGTAAAACACGAGCTGCTGTCGTTTCTGAAGCACTGCGTCCTCAGCGAGCCATCAGCGTAGGAGCGCATTCTCATACTCTGCATGTTCATGTCATGAAAGGAAAAGACCAACTCAAATGTGGAGCTTCGGGCTGAGGAATCGTGCACGCGTGCCAACATCATAAATTCAAGGTTCAGATAGTAAAAACTGGCCTCCTGACAATAAACACTTGTCCTCTGTAGATATATACATACATGCAACAAATGCTGGGAGGAGAGGTCAGGGGTCACACTCACTAAGAGGCTGACGGGGAGCACAACACCGCCGGTGACACGGAGTGAAAGCAAACACAAAGACAGTAAGAGAGAATAATTGCCAGTTCAGGCTGACGGTGCCATGTTGGGTCAGTAAGGCCAAATGAGTCACGTGATCATGTGTCCGCTAACTCTTCAGAGCCATGTTGAGCACCCCTCCTCCGCGTCTGTGTCCTCGGGGCCTGACGACCATCAGAGGTGACGTGGGACCACCTGAGAGGGCGGTGAATAAGACGCCTGTTGATGAGGTCATTTGTACCAAGATAAGTATAAATCAAGAAAGTGGAATATGGGAGAAGTAGAACTGCTTTCAGGAAAGAGTGGAGAGATGATGTAAATCTAAACGGTATAATGTCGTTTAGGCCCATAATGATGATTATAATTATTCCAGTCCTCAGATTAACGTTAGCAAAAGTTCCACTGCATCCACAGGTCAAAGACCAGCTGAGAATAAATCATGTGACTGGTGTCCCAGTTCTCTGCAATGCAGAAAAAATAAACATTGTAATTTCTTAAGTTTTATGCAACAAATGCAATTTTGCAGTTTCCTGGCGACACTTTAATGAAGACGGAACGGGCTGACGTCCACATCAGGTCAAAGGTATTCCCCTAATGAGGTTCATGGATTGAATTTACTGCAGGTGTGATGTGTGTGTGTGAGAGAGTGTGTTCCTACCCATGAATGTCACCTTTGTCTTCTCATTAAAATGACTAATGTGCAATGCAAACAATTGATTATCACTGCTTTACTGCATGCTTGTACTGTCCCTGTTGGTGGAGAGAATCAGTTTGTTACAATAAATTGTGTCTCTACAGCAGAGCTCCAGTAATTACAGAGGATAAACTGTCAGTGCTCACCAGAACGCGAAACAACGACGGAGATAGTTTACTCGCTGCCGCACGCCCCAACACGAGGACACAGCGAGGAAGCAGGGGAGCAGAGGGAGCAGCGTCGGGTTTGAGGAGATTCCGATTGTTTTGAGAGTTTAGTTTCTGTTACTCATCTTACTTTCATCAGCCTAAATGTGCTGCTGATTTCCAGCTGCTTCCAAAGACCTCGGATTTGCTTTGCTCTCACATGAGAAATGAAGACAAAAGCAAAAGTAGGAGAGAACACGAAGGATGGAGGACAGGCGCGGAGGAAAAGGCACATGGGCATAAAGAGAAATGAGAACATAGAGCGCATCTCAAATAAATGACAGGAAAGTGGGAGAGCTGCTGCCAAGGGGGCCCCATCAATGGCACGTAGACCAGGTCAGCACACGACGAGAACCACCTGAAGGGGAAGGCGTTCAAACATCTCTCAGCGACTCGGACTCAAGCGTGGGTTATGGCAGGTAACTACTGCTGGGATGATGGCCAGGATGAACGACTGTCGCGTGTCGGGGAGGAGGTGAGAGACGCGCCCAGAGCCACTTCGGAGAGCCAGGAGCCTCAACCTTCCTCATCTGCATCTCCACTGATGAAGCCCACTGAGCCAGGAGCTGCAAGCTAACACGTTAAACCCGTGTTTCCTTCCTGTGATCGGCTTCATGGCTCCACGTCCATCAGCACCAGCCTGCAGCTCTGAGAACCTAACTGGTGAGGACTCCATTGCACTGACCAGCCAGTGTCTGTACCGCTGAGGGGGTGCTGTGTGTGAAACTGGTGGTCAGCTGAAGGTTGCAAATGAATGAGGAGAAAATGGTCCCTGGAGCACGTCAAAAAAACGCTGCATCTCAGCCGAGTCCCCCGTGAGTTGCTGTATTTATTGATGCTCTTTGAAATGACTTAAACAGAATCTGTTCGAGGATGCAAAGATGAGCAATTCTTGGTCTGACAACGAGAGAGCCTCGGCACGGCACGGCTGACAAAAGTGAAGAAAAGAAGGTGGAAGATGGAGAGAACCTGACACCAGAAAAGGAGCAGCTTAACAAAGGAGACAAGGAGGACAGAGAGCAGTGGCACAAAAGAGAGGTGTAGAGGGGGAAGTGTCTCCTTCTCCAGCTCGTACCTCATCTCCGCTCCCTCAGCTGTCTCTGAGGCTCCTCCATCTCCGTTCTCATTCTCTACCCTTTCTTTCACTTCAAAGAGAGGCTGGAATTACAGGCTGGAACAGAGGGTCTTACAGCTCATTCATAATGAATGAAGGCCCAGTTTAATGACTCTATCCACTCAGAGACACCCTCGCTGCCCCACTCCTCCTCCTCCTCCTCTCCTTCTGACTTGGAGCTCTGAACGTGGGCTAATGATGTCACCTTTGTGTCCCAAGAGGCCGCAGTCAAGTCCTGCCCCTCTGTTTGCTTTCATTACACATATGATACATTTCTTCATTGGAACGAGATGCCATCGGTTGCCTGCTCATAAATACTGATTTAGACACAAGGAACTGACATGAAGAACGAAGAGAGCAGGAAGGTGATTGGCTGTGTGGGGAAGACAGAAATAAAGAAGAGGGGATGTGTCAGTCTGCTGAGAGCGAGAGATTGACAGATGAGGATGGGAAAAAGAGAAATAAGACAGAAAGAGGTGCAGAGAGCAAATCTATCACTTTAATGACCGTGTTCAGCCTTCTCTGTTCTTTAGAGGACGATCGGCACAGTGACCTGTCTGCTGTTAGCGTTAGCTTCCAGTGACTGATGAGCCATGGTGGTGAATAGTGCTGACAGGAGTCTCAGCACTAATTTCGCCCCAGCAGACGGCGGTACGGTGTGGTTCTGAGCATGGCCGTGCATCTGCAGCCCCCATGACCTGAACTGGCTCTGCTTGGCAGAAGTCTCAGTGTTTACATCCCATTTGTTAAAGATTTGAGTAAATTCCTCACTGACTCATGCAGTAGTATTGGGAACCAAGAAAACTCTGATTTCAAATCTTTAGCTGAAATTACAACATTTTCCTGCACCGAGAACTTCAGATTTGTCTGAGTTTAATGACAGAAAATTTCAGTTCATCCCGGTATTTAAGTCCAGAAGGCCCTCGAGATGGACTGCTGATTGGCCTCATCAGGCTTCAACGATGAATGCAATTGTGAATCATCTGCATAACAAGGAGAGTTTATGGCGTGGTTGACAATTACATAAAAGCTTATGGTGAATAACAGCAGTCCCAGCTCAGAACCCAGTCACTCAACTGTGGGACCGACGTGTGTGTGCATGGAGCTTTGGTCATTCACGTGTACGAGCTGATAACAACCTTGAACCACCTTAGATTCTTGAATGCAGATGAATTCGGATTCAGATTCACGTTATTGTCATTGTAACTGGTACAACGAAAGGGTAGCATGCCAGCTAAGCTCCGGCCAGACACCAGCAGAGACGAGGCCTCTGTCTGGCGCCCCACCAGTGTGTCCCAGTAGCACAAATTATTTTAAATCCTCACTGAAAATCCTCAAAAAACTCATGTCTCACAGAACGCTGCACAAGTGCTTTCTCAAATAGACTAAAGCGTGACCTACGGATCTGCCTCAGGCTGAAACCCTCGAGGAGGCTGTGACCCACATCAGAGACATTTGGAGGTGCAAATCGTACGTGACCGTAAGGAAGTGTGCGCCTGACAAACCGCCTCTGCGTCCTGTCCTTGACTCTGTCTGGACTTTCTCTTGTACTCTTGAGTTGTGGGTTGCGAAGAGTTCCTTTGGTTTCTCTTGTTTCTAGTCACATCCTGTTTTATTTTGGTACCACATCCCTCTTGTGTCTGCTGGTCTTCCTGTCAGTCTGCAGTGACTCACCTGTATCTCGAATGTTCATCAGTCCTCCTCAGTGCTTCTCGTCCTATCAGCCGCTTCCTCCCTGTTCTCTCGCTTGTCTCTTGTTGGGTTCTTGGTCTGGTTCTGTGTTTTCCCTCTCCAGCAAGTTCCCAATGTTGCCATAGTTATTCTGTTGAATGGAGTGTTTGGTTTTGTAAATGGAGCTTTTAGTTTCCATCAAACATCTTGATTCATGTCCCTCCGTTGTCTGCCTCATCCGCCACATTCTCCCGTCAACCGTCACCAACATGCGTAGCCGCCGTACTGGTGCCAGTGGTCCAGACCATTGTTGCAGGCCCACTTCGTCACAGGTGTGAGTGGAGTCTGTTTGCAAGCACATAATAACATGAACGTATACTCAGAACAAAACATGGAGAACACTCAACTGAAGGAGCTAAGAGATAATACGTAGTAAGAGATGACAAATAACACTCTAAATATTTGTATATGTTTATATATATATATATATATATATATATATATATATATATATATATATATTTCTGTACACACATTGGCTGGGAGAGCCAATGGTTGTCTGTCTCTATGCGTTGGCCCTGCCATGGACTGGTGACCTGTCCAGGGGGAAGGCTGCTGGGATAGGCTCCACCCCCACCACCCTGAACAGGAGGAGAGGGAGAAGATGGAGGGATGGATGGAGGGATGGATGGATGGATGATGAATGGATGGATGATGGATGGATGATGGATGGATGATGGATGGAGGGATGGATGGATGGATGGATGATGAATGATGGAGGGATGGATGGATAGATGGATGGATGATGAATGGATGGATGGATGATGGATGGATGGATGATGAATGGATGGATGATGGATGGATGATGGATGATGGATGGATGGATGATGGATGAATGATGGATGGATGATGGATGGATGATGGATGATGGATGGATGGATGATGGATGAATGATGGATGAATGATGGATGGATGATGGATGGATGATGGATGATGGATGGATGATGGATGGATGATGGATGGATGATGGATGGATGATGGATGGATGGATGATGGATGGATGGATGATGGATGATGGAGGGATGGATGATGGATGGATGATGGATGAATGATGAATGGATGATGGATGGATGATGGATGATGGATGATGGATGGATGGATTTGCGATTGCAGGAGAACATACAGTCTGAAAGCTTCATCCTCACTGCCAGCGTTGGGCCTTGCTGAGTGTGCTGTAGACTCATCAGGCTGTAACCTGAGATTAATAACTCAGTTCTTGGAGAACCAGAGATTTAACGGAGGTGTTGATTTATCTCTGTTTGCATGTCTGTTCCACTGAGCAGACACCTCTAATAAATTCATCTGGCCGTGGCCCAGGTGCTCTGGAATGAGATTACACAGCTGTTTGCTTCACTAAAGTCTAACTGAGCTCATCCAGTGAGGGAGGCGGCATCAGACCAACACCAACTGACTGACTGGACTGCAGAAGTCGCTCTCATCTTAAGGAGAGGTCATTTGTGTCTCTCTATTGCTGCTTGTTACAACTGTGACCACCTTAAAAAAAAAACCTCCATCAACTCGAGGATCAACACTGACTCCACCCACTCGGTCTCAGCGTTAGTCTTCGGTAACCTTTAGCAATAACAAAATCATGGAAGAAATCCCAAACAAAATCAGTGAAGAATGGAGGGACTCGTGTCAGACTTCTCTGTGTGAACATACAAAAGGCTGAAAAATGCAGGAAACACAAAGTGCTGTGCAGTTTTCCAGCTGACACATTGGTCGTCTTCTCTGCTCCAATAGCAGTAGCGGGTGTGCTGGTTAGCGCTGAGGCGTGGTCAGGCTCCGTGGCAGAGCACTGCAGCTGCAGCCTCATCCGCTCCCTGCTGCTGAGGGCTGCAGGACCTGAGAGGTGTCTCACCATCAGGAACGAGGCTGAGGCTCAAAGAGAAGATGCTTACAAAATCATTACGTTTTAAAAAATCCTGTCCTGAGTCTCCTTGCATGCAGAGTTAAGGTGCATGAAGCTGCATGAACACCTGGGAGGCCGTTATGTGCTGGTGTGTCCCCAGACTGAAGCTGATGCAGCAGAGACCAGCACAGACAGGCTGATGGTGGAGGGAGGTGAGACCCTGCTGCTCTCCTCCCTCCACCAGGGGGTGAATTATGTGCACCGGTCGTGTTCTGACTGTCAAACCACTAAGAAGGGAGACACAGAGACATGACCAAAGCAAGAGTACTTTAGAGAGGAATATGAGAATATACATATCGAGAGAGAGAGAGAGAGAGAGAGAGAAAAGATAAAGAGAGAGCTTATTGCCATAGAAAAGCACTTTCTGACATCAATTTCAGGCCAAACTGAATCAAGAGACTTGCAGCAACGACAACGTAACGCAACAAACAAATCAGTCTCAGGGGCTGATCGATTGGATGTGAACAACATTTGAGATGCTGGTATCTGACCTTTCTTCCTCTTCACTTCTCTGATGATGAAGGTGGCCATCAGGTACGACCCTCTGACCCTTCAATAGCCCCACACACACACACACACACACACACACACACACACACACTGGCATTGGCAAAAATGAGAGTTAGAGCCATATGACTCTGTCTTGTCCTCTGGCCCGAGACAGATGGACTCTTTCCCCAAATCCCACCTGGGTCATTCACACTGGCTGATCACAGGCACAAAATGACTGTGTGTGTGTGTGTGTGTGTGTGTGTGTGTGTGTGTGTGTGTGTGTGTGTGTGTGTGTGTGTGTGTGTGTGTGCAGCTGACACTCAACGTGACATCTCCCCAAATGACTTTGGAACAAAACCATGTCATCTCAGGGGACCTGCACGATGGACATATGACCAGATGGAGTTCTGGCGTCTGCAGTGTCGTTATTTTCTTCGTGGGTGACGGACAGCGTCAGACAGGTACAGCTGGAACATCCACGTCCCCCCTGATGAGACACTGCAGAAACAGAGATCTACTTGTGCATCAGTCTATTCAGTGGAAACCAGTTTTATTGGTTTATTTAGTACCAACAACTGAAGCCTTGTTTTTAATTGCTGTTCCAGCTGAATCCAGTTTGCTGTGCTGCTGCCGTTCACCAGCAAATAATGAGAACATAACAACTACTGTTAATTGATCCACCATCCATCCACCCACCATCCATCCATCCATCATCCACCCACCATCCATCCATCCATCATCCACCCACCATCCATCCATCCATCCATCCATCATCCATCCATCCATCCATCCATCCATCCACCCACCATCCATCCACCCACCATCCATCCATCCATCATCCATCCATCCACCCACCATCCATCCATCCACCCACCATCCATCCACCATCCATCCATCCATCCATCCACCCACCATCCATCCACCCACCATCCATCTACCATCCATCCATCCATCCACCCACCATCCATCCATCCATCCATCATCCATCCACCCACCATCCATCCATCCATCCATCATCCATCCACCCACCATCCATCCATCCATCATCCATCCACCCACCATCCATCCATCCACCATCCATCCATCCATCCATCCATCCATCCACCCACCATCCATCCATCATCCATCCATCCACCATCCATCCACCCACCATCCATCCATCCATCCATCCATCCATCCATCCACCATCCATCCATCCACCCACCCACCATCCATCCATCCACCCACCATCCATCCACCATCCATCCATCCATCCACCCACCATCCATCCATCCATCCATCATCCATCCACCCACCATCCATCCATCCATCCATCATCCATCCACCCACCATCCACCCACCATCCATCCACCCACCATCCATCCATCCATCATCCATCCACCCACCATCATCCATCCACCCACCATCCATCCATCCACCCACCATCCATCCACCCACCATCCATCCATCCACCCACCATCCATCCATCATCCATCCATCATCCATCCATCATCCATCCACCCATCATCCATCCATCCATCCATCCCTCCCTCCATCATCCATCCATCCCTCCATGTTCTCCCTCTTCTCTTGTTGAGGGTGGTGGGGGTGGAGCCTATCCCAGCAGCCTTCCCCCTGGACAGGTCACCAGTCCATGGCAGGGCCAACACATAGAGACAGACAACCATTGGCTCTCCCAGCCACGCCTACGGTCAATTTAGAGTCTGGATTAACCTGGTCCCTCTTGATGTCTTTGGACTGTGGAGGAAGCTGGAGTACCTGTAGTTCACCATTTTTTTGTTGTCCAAAGTACTTTACCTCTTACAGTATTAATACACCGCAAACTGACATGAAGGGATTATGTTAGCATGTAGATTCTATGTTGTCAGTGTTGTTTGAGTACAAATACACTTGAAGAAAGTGAGGTGGCCTTGATATTGCAGTAACGCGGTGCATGGTTGAGGTCAGCCAGGATCCTGGTGTCTCGACCCGCAGATGCAACCTGAAGCAGGAGCTGAAGAGCATCCAGCCGCCGGCCTGGCCACTCTATCGCCCTCTATATGTGGACTTCCTCCTTAGCTGAGGCCGTAGTTCCTGAAGTCCTCATGCAGTCAGCTGATGACATGCCGAGGTGACGATGCTGCAGCCCCCCGTCTCTTCATGGCCGGCTGTTGTTTCAGGGCAGCGTCACTGAATTCACTCAAACACCAAACACACCACTGATTCAGAAACACCTTTGATTTCTTCTCTGTTTTCCATCAGAAGATGTGAACATAGTGTTTCTGTGTTTTTATTGTCTTCTAATTACTGGGAGTGTGTGTGTGTGTGTGGGGGGGGGCTTTTAGCTGACAAGGACAAGACAAGGCTAAGATGAATACTTCGCTGTTTTTAAAGTGTCTACTTGCATAACCAGACGAGGTCAGAAACATGGGTATTCCTAAAATAACCAGGACATTGTGTGATACAAAAATGGCTCTTTGACAAAGAAGACAGGTCTCAAACTGTCTGAGAAAAGTACTTTTTTTTCAAGCCTAAAATCACACAAAGATACCAGGGGTTTGATCTGACGCCTTGAACAGCAGGAACAGACCGTCTCAGGAACTTCCCACTGCTGAGTTTAATTTAAGGTGGAAAAGCCAAAAAAGTGGAGCCCCCTAGAGGAAGGCTGTCTCTGCTGTTTCACCCATTTCACCTGGTCCTTCCTGTCACCGGGCCTGAACACGTTGAAGCCATGTTGCCTGCTAGCTAAACTGAGGAGGCTAAGTTAAAAGCAGTAGCTGCTTGACTGGCAGAGGCACACGAACAGCAACCTGCAGACAAGAAAGTGCTGCTGCTGTGAGACTTTCCTGGGTTTCGGTGGAGTCGTGACCTCAAGGCAACCACCAGCAGCTTGTTTCTCTCCTTCAAAACTCGGAGACAACACAGTTCCTCAAACACAGACACTTTGAAATCACTGCTATCGTCACAGACAGAACTGGTGTCAACCTGCTCTGGTAGAATTAATGTCCTGCTTAGTTTCTGCGTGTGTGAGCCAATTAAAACCACGGCGCTGCAGCCGAGTGCAGTGCACTCATGTCGGGGGGTGGGAAACCTGCTTTATATAGTGATACGAATGTTGCCAGTTTGTGCAGAGACTTTTGCTGTTTAATGGAGGAAGAGGAAGGGGCGGAGAAAGCGTCCCTGCAGCGCTCTCCTGGTGACTGCTGCTGTGATTGACATGAACGACAGGCAGGTCGTCAGCAACTAGCCGCTAGCCGGTCTGCAGCTGCCTGACTTCTCCCCTGTCAGGGCAACAGCTGTGGTTTCCCGTCACTGAGCCACGACTGTAGCTGCTGCTGTGCAGCAGGAAACCAAATCCACTCATCTGGTGAGGCAGCTGAATGAGTAGGTGCACAAAAAGAATCTGACAGAGGCACACGGCCGATAACGTCTCGCTGATGAGTGAGTCGGCGGTCCGGGGAGGGAGGGCACAGTCCTATTTAACCCCGGGGGGCAAATACTGGCATCATGTCAGGTGGAAGTAAGGAAGACCGCTGAATTATTGAAAGCACAAGAAGAAAGATGAATGCCACCTGAAGCTGCTTCCCTCGCCCTCACAGACGCACCTGCTGGTGAACACATGAATGCTGGTACCTGAATCAGGTGACGCGTCCTCTCTCTCTGTTCCTGGATAAAGCAGCTGCTTTCAGAAACATTTTAATGTTGCAACACATTCTGACAGACTTCTTAATTAAACTCTCTCGTGTCATGAAAGTGAATCGTTATTGAGGCAGGACATGAATCCAACATTGGGCCGTTATTTCATCAGTCTAGTTCCTCTGAGGCTCTTGGAAGCATTCAGAAACATCTTCTCTTTGCTGTTATCGTGTTTCAGAATTTTTATTTTGTCCTTTTCGACGCCCGATCATCCGTGACAACATCATTTGTGCCCTGACACATAATTTAGTCTGCAGTCTGAGCCTGAAAAACGAGTTACACCAGCGTTCAGAAACAAGACTGTTTTAGGGCGACCAGCTCGTAAAGATACGGCCTTAACAACTAGAATGTTGATAATCTTCTATGAATACAATCATGTTTTCATTTGGTGGTGGTGGTGAGGGTCTTCCTGACAGAGTCCTGCAGATTCCAGGTACAACATCCAGATGAGCTCAGTCCTTGGACCAGCGAAGATGTGCCTCCAACTGCCAGGTATGCACTTCCTGTCAAGCTGTGATTGGTCAACAGCATGGCAGCATCAAAAGTGTTATCAGCTCCAAAAACTCAAATTGACAAGGTCATTACAAATGATGACACGGACTTGATGATCCAGGCTGGGTCGAGAGGCCTGCGACTGGGACAGAGCGACACGCCTCCTGGTCGGCCCCTGGAGCTTTCAACTGTGTGTGAATCTCTCATTCCTCGACTAAACACAGCTACCACGACCAACCAGAGCGCTACGCTGTTGTGACGACGTCACGTCTTTCAATAACGCCTGATGATCTTGAATATTGATAACAATGACGAGTCTGTTGTGTTGCTCGCTTCGGGACGGTTTGACAGAGAAGGTGATGTTCAACGGGGAATAAAACCAAGTCAGCAGTTTGGAAGCACGCTGGTGTGGATGAGTGAGAGGAGCAGCCAACCGTCTTAAATAATCCTGATCCATCAGGAACCAGGATAATCCTGGCTGTGCTTCCTGCCGTCACCCGGCCGCCGAGACGGACTGCAGCTCTCCAGGAACACGCAGCCGTTCCTCCGCGGTGGCGTCCCGATCTGATGGATGATTGTAAGCGGGACTCCTCACACTTTATAATTCAAGAGGAGGGATTTATTTTTTTGCTCACTCGAGTTCCAGAGGGTTGCTGGTCAGTTTTCTGGTCCCTGTTGTGCTCAGACAATAAAATGAAATGCTTTTTGCTTTGAAGACAGATACGACTTTCAAAGGAGGCGGCTGAGACAGAGACATTTTGTACTGTCCGGAAATATGAAGGCTTGAGCTGCTGACACACTCCAGTGCTGTGCACAGCGGGGGGGGGGGGGGGGGGGGGGGGTGAAGGGAGAAGAAGTGAGTTGCCTCTCAATTTCACCCCTTCTTTCATCCCTCTTTCTCCACATCCACCAACCCCCCCCCATGTCTTGTTTTTTTGCTAATCTTCATAGGCCATGTTTGGGGGGTGACTCAAGAGCCCCTGTGGCCAGAGTGCACCCCCCACAGTCTGATGCTTCACCTTCCTTGAAGGATGGATTCGCCACTCACTTCCTGGCTGCTCCCAAAATACGTCCCCCAGCGAGCTTCCTGTGCGTAATTGTCCCCAGCTGGAACACGGCGGATAAATGGGGCCGTGGGGACAGCAGATTTGTAATTTAGGGGTGAGAGTGAAATGGAGGAAAATTGGTAGCAGGCCACACAAATTAGCATTCTTTTAGCTTTAGAGGGCATTAAACATTAAATAGCTGCAAAGTCCCCTAAGTATTGGGGTCTGGGGGAGACGGTGCAGGCGGGGGGCAGAGATCAGAGCATCAGAGGGTTTTTGTTTGGGCCACAGATGCTTCGCCTCACTAAACCAGTACCTCCTGCAGGGACCAGCCCAGAAGATACTGCAACAATCTATTATTGATGCTTGTTTAGATGTTTTTGTCTGTGCTTCGCTGGCGAGCTACGGTGGCCCTGAGAGCCCACATGTGAAAAACATTAAGGAAAAAAAAACATGGTTACCAAAATAAAACACAACATGACACAATGAGAGAAACTGAAGAAATTCAGATGAACACAACAAATCCATACAGAAAACAACATATGAAGAAAATCAGACTGTCAAAGTCATTGTGTCCGTGAAGTATCATGAGACGCGCGCACACACGGGCGCAGCTTCACGCCAGCAGCTGCCCAGTCCTCCATGGTGGGAACCAACACGCCAGTCCGTCAGACTGTGGGAAACCAGTTCCGTCAGTGCTGTCGTCTGATATGTGAGTGGGTCTGCGCCAGTCAACCCGCCTCCTGACCGTGACCACGTCCCAACTTGATTCCCTGCGTTTGCGAACTGGGTTGCGAACTCATATATTATAAACTGACGTTTAAATGTCATTTTCACCAACTGCCTAAAGGCAAGAGGAGAAAAACAGGAGAAAAAAATAAATAAAATTGGAACTCAGACAAAAGATTTTTATTTTCCTTTTTTTGTATTGGTGCATGTTTGTAAGTGAATCAGTCGTATAGCGTAGGAAGAGGAGGGAGAGTGGCCGTCTAGTAACTGAGGGGTCACTTGTTCGATCCTCAGTGACTGGGTGGGAAGTGTTAGTGGACCCTCATCAAATAAGATTGACATGTGACAAACAAACATTGTAGTTACATTTGTAGGAGAAAAGTTCATGAAATGACTTTTGAGGGAGGAATGCAAACACTTCACACCCACAAGCATCTATTTTGCTAAGCTAGCTAACGGTCAGCCGGTCTGTGTGGGTGTCAGCAGGGTGAAGTGTCAACAAACCTCGACCCAAACACCAGGGTTAGCATCAGTTGCTCAGTAACAGTGCAGCCGGTGACCCCTCAGTTAGCAATAAAACAGAAACCGTATTTGAGATTGAACGTGTGAGTAGCAAGCACAAGTGTGTGTCTTCAAACTGTGTTAGGGAGATGCTGCACTGGTATTACAAGAGTAGTACTAGTATTATCACAAGTACTTGTTTGCTCACCGTTAGCTAGTGAGCTAATGAAATACCATCTGCTTCATATGTGTACTACGACATGATTATTTCTTGAGTATGTATTTATATAAGTTTATTTTTTACACGCCCTGAAAGACAACCACTAAAACAGACATATTAATTGCCTGTTGTTGACATGACACTGCTGTTACTATATCATTTAAATTTTCAGAGAATGATAGAGAATAGTGTTCATAAGGGAACTGACAAAGTAGCATAGTAGTAGAAGTACTGTAGTAGTAGTAGTAGTTGTAGTAGTAGTATCAGAGCGCTACTGGGTGATGTCTCTGGTCTTGCAATATTCACTGGCATATTTAAGTACCTTGGGGACAAATGCTCTTGTTGGCTTTATAGTATTCACTGGTATTTTATGTTTGTATTGTATTAGCTTCCATTATCTTACTTTAAACCTTTGATTTTGGGAGTATTTTGTCACTAAAAGGTGCTTTAGGAGCTCAGCCCTCAGACGGCAGTGGAGCCCCTGCTTTGATCCTCAGATGATATCGGCAGCGCTGATGTTTTATTCTGCTGTCTAAGTGGCCTTCTTTCATTCTGCAGCCTCATATGGATTTTTACACCTGCCACAGCGTCCTCAGCCACAACAGGGGTCGACTCCATGTTGGTTTTTCTTTTTTTTGGGGGGGGGGGTCTCTGTTGTTTGTCTCTCAGTCTACCCTTGACCCGCTCACAAAGGTCATATCAGTGAATAATCATTGAAATCAGACCATAATAGTCACACCAGCATGGCCCTGCACCCCCACGGAGCCGGTTCCATTTGTGTTGTGGGCCAGGTAGAACAGGTGGATGGGTGGAGCAGGTTAGCATGTTCTGACGTTAGGCCTCGCAGACGTCTCATCTGCGAGGCCTTGCAGTGTTTGGCGCTGGTTCATTTCACTCAGTGCTGGACTGCTTCCAATAGTCTTCATCCCTGAACATTTGAACCAGTGGCAGCCTCATAGCAGAGCTTTTGTCTGCATGCTCTGGCAGCTTCCCCTGACGCGGCTGTGTTGTGGCCAAGAGGCTGAACGTGACCACGGGCGTTTGAGACAATGCCTCAGACCACGAGAGGCACGGTGGCGTGTTTCAGGAACGGCCCAGAAGCGGCTCTGTCCGCCACTTTGGTGGTTGGGAGGTGCGTCAAGCCGCGCAGAGCAGATCGAGCTCGACAGGAAGTCCTCATGCAAATGGTATTGATGAATTCGGTCAATTTTCAAAATAAAAAACCATTTGGAAACTCCCAGTCGCAAACACGGACAGAAAAGGACAGAATGTAACCAGGAACTTTGAGAGACAAGCATGGTATGTAAAGGACGCTCATTCAGCTGCTCTGTACGGAGTACAGTACTGCTGTAGTACAGGTACTACAGTTATGTGGACAGAATTATAAGGTAACTGAGCAGAGCTGGAAAAAACAGAGCTGTCATGGCAGCAGTGGACATTGGTTTAACAATCAAGAGAGCGGATAAATATAATTGGTAGCTGATCTTTGACAGTTCAACAAGAAGATGAAGCCACTCATAGGAATGGACAGCAGCATGGAGAGCGAACAGTCATCGATATGGTCGCGGTGTGACATGATGAGTAGACTTGTATTTTTGCAGACTGGAAGGTGCCTGTGACTGATTCTAATAAATCAACAGTTCCTCCTAGCAAACCGCCATTCTTACTGCCAGCATGGTTCTCTTGTGGTGAAACTGAAAAATGAAACCTGGCTTGTGCTTCAGTAATCGGCTCACCGTGGTCCCACCTTTCATCTGCCTTTCGTCACCATGGTGGGAGGCCGCAAATGAAAGTAAGATGTGATCCACTGCCTGTCAGTTCTTGGGCTCGCTTGATGTGATTTCATTAATTATGCTCTGCAAAGAGAACAAGAGAGAGAAGAAAAACGCAGAGAAAGAAAAGACGGTTTTGTGGGTGGCTTGCTGGCTCTCGTCATGTTGTCTCTTTTGAAGTGGAAGTTAATTTGAAAGCAAGTGACCTCAGGTTTTCCTCCCACTTCCTCCACCGTCCTGCCCCCACCTGAGTGCTGAATTGCTCATCAAGAAGGGCTAAAATCAAATTAGCAGCCTCTTAGTCAATCACACGTGGATCTCCTGCTCATTATGTTTCTCCCAGAGCTCACCTTCAGGAAACTCCTCGCAGAGATCTTATAGCACCTGGCTTTTATTTCCCGCTGTCAGCAAATGAAAACCGAGTGCATCCTAACTTGATTTGCCTCTCTGTATTCACACTTGCCATCACAAAGTGCTCCGACACAAAGGCCCCGCGTTTATGTCTTTTCTAACAGAGAAACAAAAATATACATGCAACAGGAAGGATTTTTTGTTGAAATACCTCAGTATGTGGAAGTGATTCCATGGCACACTGCACCTGAGTGGATGCCACCAAAGAGGTGATTAAGGAAATACGGCTTTAAGTGCCACTGAAAAGAGTCTCCATGGGGAGGTGCTGGAGTGGTGAGAGAGAGATGGACGGGACGATTACCTGTTTGTGTCTATCACACACTGTCCCACATGGTGACTGGACCTCCTCATGGAGAGAAAGAACACACATCAAGGGTCATTTATCTGGGTTAGCGTGTATCTATGCTCCTTAAGCTCCACCCACTTTTGTCACGCATGTCAGAAACAGACGTCAGAGACCCAAATATCGACAAGACACCACAATGAATCTGAGTCTGGATGGTAGAGCAGATGTGGGCGTGGCCCCGACTGGATGACGTTGTGGTTTGTTTGTTTTTCGTGACCCCACCCCCACCCCATCACCTTTAACTGTGGGTAACAATCAGACACAATCTGTCCCCATTGATCATTTTATTCAAAGCCTGAACCAAGTACATTGATTGAGTCAGTTTGACTCGACATCCACAGGGAGGGAAAACACCACCCACTCTCAAAACCTTTGTGTTCATGTAACACACACCTGGACTTCATATTGAAGGTCTTTTGTGTACCTATGGCACACAGTGAGCTACTTTGTGTTTCGGATGTAACATGATGTTCTGCATTGGAAACATCTGTTGAGGCTGATTATTTCTAATTATCCAGATTCATATCCAGATGCAGCTCGACCAGATATTAATGCACAAGCACTTTTCATAACTGGACTCCTTTAAGTTGCTCTGTGCGATCATTGACGCTGGAAGACAAAAGTTCCCTCGAATCACTGCAGTGAGCAAATTATCAAGAGAGTAAAGCTCCACAGTCCACCAGACCACTGAAACATGACCACCGAGATGAAGGCTGGGTCTCCTGGGAGTGTGTTGGCTCTGGAACTCAGCGGAAGCCTTCGCCTGCAACCCTCCACCATAAAGTAAGAAATATCTGCTCAAACAGACTCAGGAGGAAGAGGAATTCAGTGGCTGGGACATGACTTCATGAGATGCATCTTCTAAATCACGCAGATGCAGCAGATGCAGCAGATGCAGCAGATGCAGGTCATCAGAAAAATACCAGACGCTGCACAGAGAATCTGAACTCAGAGAACTGGAAGTGACCTCAAAGATACATTAGACTTTTCAGTAGATTCTCATCATGAGGCCAAGAGTCCAGCAAGGAAGTGAAACATTCAGAATCTACAAACACTGGTGCACTGTGGAGGATGGCCGACCCGGCGGGACTCTGCTGTCCAAACTCAGATCTTTGTCCTCTTGGGGTGGCTTTCAAACTGGCAGTTCAGCTGGAGGTTTAATCCTCAGACGCACAGAAGTTGAATTCTCTGAATTTCTGAAAGGGGAGATAGGAATCTAGTCTGACCTCCAGGAATCTGGGAAATCTGACATCCTTCCTCACAGAGCAAAGACAAACCAATCAAACAGCTGGACAAAGAAAACGTTGCCACCCCATCCAAGATAACATCGTATCTACTTAAATACTAACGAAGCCAGATATTCTCAGCCAAAACTAGCAGAGAACAAGTAGTAACTGAAGAGTATCACAAAGTAAAGAAAGTCTGTTTCCTCTTGTGCAACAACACATTACATACAACCTTGATGTCAAGACTTCGACGACTCGGTGGTGATCAGTATATCGCAAGACAGTTCACCTCCATCCGGCAGGACATCTGTGAAACTGGACAACAGCAGTCCTTACAGAGCATTTACTGACACTGAAGAACCAGGAATGTAACACACACACACACACACACACACACACACACACACACACAACTGACTAGTCAAAACTTGAAATCAGAATGGTGAAGGAAGCATTAGATGGTGACAGAAACAGCTGTTTCCATAACGACATCAGTAGTTGGTGCCAGTGCGTCAGTTCTGTACCACAAGAAGAGGAAGCTGAAGTCGATATTCAAGTATTTATATTTGCTCCCTCTTGATGCTTCCATTTTAACCACTGACCGCTGGTTTGGTAATCAAAGAGACTCGAGTAGAGGGAGAAGGATTCATCAGTGTTGTAGTATTTCTCAGTAGTAATACTCCTAGTATGTAGTACTGAACCTGATCATGGCAAACAAGTGGAGAAGTTTCTGAAAGTGTGAACAAGAAGAAGCCTCCGCGTCTGCAGGAGTTTGGATTTGTCTGCATGGAATTGTCGCTGCACAACTGGAGGTACATGGTGAGCAGAACTGGGAGTAATCGATTCCAAAAGTAACTCAGTTACTGTAATATGTCTCTTTTACATGTAAGGTGATAGTGTAATGCATTTCCTATATAACTTCAGTAATGTGTGTACAGGTACAATGTGGGTAACTTGAGTTCCACTGACTCAACGGCCCACGTGTTAATTGATGTGTTTTCAATGATCACACCATGAAAGCCACTTTTTACACTGAGAAAAACATCTTGCAGTTTTTCCTGTTGTCACAGCGACTGCTGAGATGGCGGCGCTGCAGCAGTCGCTGTGACAAACATTAGCATCTCGTTTCTCAAAGCAGAGGACAGGAACGTCCTGATCAGGACCAAGGTGTGAAGCTGAGGGGACACTCGACGTGGGAACAGGAAGTACCACGAAGGAAGACCAGGCCAGCGCTCAGTCTCACATGTGACAGTCCCAGAGCGAGGGGGGGGGGGGGGGGGGTTTGAGATAAAATAAAATAAGATCAAATAAGTGAGAGAGGATGTGTGTGTGTGTGTGTGTGTGTGTGTGTGTGTGTGTGTGTGTGTGTGTGTCACTACTTTATACACTCCTATGAATGATAAAGTAATCAGGGTTTGCAAAGCCCAAAAGAGAATTTGTAAAACTTGTGCAACAGAGTACAACAAGCATGATACTATGATAACGTGTACTTTCCCAGTGGTGGTACTTGACTTGTTCCTCGCTGTGTTTCCTCGCTTCACAGGGCAACTTTGCGAGGAGAAAAACAATGAACAAAGTGAAACCTGAGGAGTTTAAACTGACAGTCAAAAGTCCAAAAACCTGAAGGAAGTGCTCGTGCTCGTGCACCGTGACGTCCTCTTTCTTGGTGCCTCCCTCCTTTCCCGTATGGTCACCTTGTCGTCTCATCAGTCCAATCAGCTCCTCACCTGCCCTCTAGTTCCACCTCCTGCTGCTCCTCAGCCCATCCAGTATTTCCTTACACCCACTAATGGATTCATGTGCTTGGCAACCTGCTGGCAAACACCTAACAGCCAAAGCAGCCGTCTCACGTGAACGTGATATAGCTTAGGTGGCGTTCACGCCAGCCTTTTTTAGTCCAGATGAACTGAACCCTGGAGCGTTTACCTCCTTGGTGCGGTTTGTTTTGGTTGGTGTGAACGCTGGCTTCAAACTCTGGTGCAGACCAGTCAGCCGCTCTCGGGTTCGCCTGGGAGGGTTGGTCTGAGACCACCATCAAGTGAACTCTAGAGCGGTTTACTTCTGGTGTGAACCCATCCGCACCAATCACAGGAAGCGCACTGTTTTACATGTCATATTCTGTTTGTATGAAGAGCCAACCTTGTGACTGTAACATGTATGTGACTGTGAGCTTTTTATTGTCCTCTTACCTCACTGGTCGCACATGGAGGGAGGCTCTCAGTCCTGCCCGTTGTCTCCTGTGATACGACCGTCCGATTGCAGACGTGCGTGTATTAATACGTTATTAATACATTATTTAATTGCCGCAGTCGTCCCAGCCGTTCATATGCGCGGTCCGTTAAAGTCTGCAGATACGCAGATCAGATCAGCACCAACATGAAAATGAGCAGACGAAGCTCCACGGTGTGCAGCAGAAACTGCGAGGGATTTGTCATCTTAACTGTACAAACAATCACCGAGCGGCTTTGCTGCCACGTGACAATTTTTGGCCCGTTTGAGTTTGGCCTTTGTGAACGAGAACTGGACCCGTTGAGAAATTGCAACAATGTATTAACCTGGCTTTGGTTCGAATCAGAAAACAGACCTTTTGGTGAGAACACGGCCTTCGCTAGAGACTAGAAATATCACTGCAGATGCTCTATGACTGGTCTGTGCCTGAGGAAAGACAATGACGCCATGTCATTATTCACAGTGAGGCGTTTTAAACAAAGGCTGGTGGTCTCAGATTCAACTAGTGACCAGTAAACGTGTACTGCGTGTGAACACCCCCCCCCCCCCGTCATTGCTGCTGAACTGCAACTGACCCGGCCCGTCTCTGCTCTGTTATCTGCTACACCCACACTGGCGATACGGAGGTTATTCAGCCAAGATGATGAAGAGGAGGAGTGAAGTGTTGAAGGTCGACCTAGCAGTTGATGGGATTAACCAGGATGTGTCAGACAGTGCTTTTGACTTTGTCCTGATGGTTTCATATCACGGCCTCGGTTTCAGCAGTGATGCAGCACCACATAAACATGTTAGAGGGTTCAAACCTCAAACTTACATAGTCTGCTTGAAGTTTGGGTCCTCAGGCTGATCCTGGATCAGTGGGGCTCATCCCATCCTCCTGTTCAGATGAGCTCAGTATGCGAAGGTGTAGTGGATCCTCTCTGCCTCCGTGTTGACGGCCTGTCAGCTACTTGCTTCACATCCCATATGTGCAGACAATAAAAGAAAGTCAAATGTTGGATGTGGATGTCCATCATATTCACTGGTGAGAGTTGTCTCACATGGAAAAATGCAGGACACAGGTGGAGTGAGAGACCAGGTGGGTGTCAACTATATATTGGAGCATGTGATTCATTTGGGTGGGTGAATCACACACACATACACACACACACACACACACACACACACACACACACACACACACACACACACACACACGTGTATTGATCATTTGCTTGATCCTCATTTTCTTCCCTTTCAGTGTGGTTTTGTGGCGTAAGCGGTTGTTGCCACTGCTGAATATCAGTATTTCCTGTGATATTTCTGCCACTGATTCAAGCTCCCCTCTGACAGGCCGTGCACATGCTGCTGCTCTGTACAACAGCCAATGGAAGAGCTCCCTCGTTCTGAGCTGATCTGTGATTGGTCAAAGTCTCATAAACAGAGCCAAGAGGAGATGTCGAAGTCTAGTTTTCCATCCATCCATTTGTTTCTGCTTTTCCTGTCAAAGGTTGCAGGGGGGCTGGAGCCTATCGCAGCGGCTTTCAGGCGAGAGGCGGGGTACACCCTGGACAGGAAGTCTAGTTTTCCCTCGTGAATTACATGAAGGTAACAGGCTGATCACAAAATCACAGAACACACCTCTGATAGGCCCACATAGATACTCCCAGATCCAGGAAGACTTCCTGTCTCTGTCAGTTGGATTGTTCTGGAAAGGTCTCTACTGTTTTACCCACTGACTCAGACATACCTGAGACATGATCTGCTGGTGTCAGGTGCCTTCCACTTGCAGGGTTCCAGACTTGAGTGACATCCCATCTTTGTTCAGTACAGAAATCACACCAGTATCTACTGTCACTGAACTGTTCTAATGTTTACACGCTTGTGAAAGGCATCTGAACATGATTGGATGATGGTGCTGTGGCAAGATTACAGTTGGCCAACCAAAGATGTTTGAGGGG
This sequence comes from Aulostomus chinensis, assembly GCF_037954235.1. NCBI lineage: Eukaryota > Metazoa > Chordata > Actinopteri > Syngnathiformes > Aulostomidae > Aulostomus > Aulostomus chinensis. The sequence continues at coordinate 28,023,691 of NC_141331.1, forward strand.
TAGTTAGTGAGAGACTGGGCACAACTACAGATTTGACCGTCTGCAGGCTGCCTTAGATGATCTCTGCCAGGGGAGGCAGGCGCAGGCTTTAGCTGCCGTGACGATAACAGTCAACTCAGCCAGACGAGCTTAAGTTTCCAGCAAAGCATTCAAAAGAGAAAAATGCATCTGTGCATCAGTTACAAGTAAAATTACAGCCTGTAGTTGACAATGTTGAAATTGACGTTGAAGGAGAATTCAGACTTTACCTCACCTTCTTCCAAACACTCCTCACATCAGGGTTCCATTCAGAATAAAGGCAGATTTGTAACTTTAACTTCAAACACTGATTCATTTTGCGTCATTAACCTCTAAGTGCCCAGTGGACTCCAGTGTTGGATGGAACCAGGATGATTTCTATCAATTCATCTCACCATTTTAGAGATGGGTTTCAAGAGGCATCTCAGTTGCTGGAAACTGAGCAGTTATCATCACCATGACAACCTGTAACTGCAGTTGCACTTCGCTTCTTTGAGTCTGTCTTTGTCCCCACTCCTGAGGGCCTCTTCCTTTGCCAACCTTAGCTGTCTGAGTTTGGCTGTGAACCAGGGTTTGTCATTGTTGCAACTCACCCTGGTGCATGATTGAACACAGCAGTCTACACAGAAGCTGGTGGATGACGTCACAGCCTCCGTGTACTCATCCAGACTGTTGGTACCAGACCTGAACACATCAAGAGCTTTGGTTTCTGCCTGTAGGCAGGAATCAGGTGGACCATGACATGGTCAGAGTGGCCGAGTGCAGCACGGGGGAGGGCGTGATAAGCTTCCCTGACTGTGGTGTAGCAGTGATCCAGAATATCCTCCTCTCTGGTGGGGCATTGAACAAACTGTCTGTATTTAGGGAGTTCGTGACTGTGGTTACCTTTGTTAAAGTCTCCAAGAACAATAACAAAGGAGTCCGGATAGGTCCGTTCCACACACAGTATCTGGTCGGCGAGCATGCGCTGTGCATTCTGCACATTGGCCTGCAACAAGATGTGAACAGCGACCAGAATGAATGAATCAAACTCACGGGGTGAATAAATGGCCAGGGCAGTTTCCCTTGGTAAACAGGGACAATGGACACAATGGGAGAGTGTGGAGATCAGCTGGAAAGATCTGTGGATCATGGAAGCAGGGCAGCTCAGCTTTTTCATCAGAGCTACTTATGACATCCTACCAACACCTAGTAATCTTCATCAGTGGGTAGATGAAGATCCAAGATGTGCTGGATGCTCCAAGCCAGCTTCCGTCAGACACATATTGACAGGGTGTAAAGCAGTCTTACCTAAGGACGTTACACCTGGAGTAAAAAGTTGCCAGGAGCAGCCCAATACCATTTAAGCTCCACGATCAGCTTCAAGCAGCCTGTGATTGGAAGATGTTAGAAGATGTTGGCCCACAGCTTGTTTTCCCTCCAGAGATTGCAACCTCCACCCTCAGACCTGACATGGTACTCAGGTCCCCTTCCCTGAAGAAAGTCTTCAACATCAAACTCAGTCAGTGGATAAAGCTAACGAGTGGAGAGAGCTACACTATGGCGAGCTAGCTGCTGAAGCACAACTTTGCGGCTGAAACAACGAAGTCCGACCGGTGAAAGTGGGGTGCAGAGGGTTCGTGACAGCATCTACCACCAGGCTGCTGAAACATCTGGGAATCAGAGGCCAGAGCCTGTGCCAAACCATTAAAGCCATGTCGGAGGCAGCTGAGAAAAGCAGCCAGTGGCTATGGATAAAGACGCAAGACTCCTGCTGGGTCCCCATTTGAGAGGGCAACTTGGGGGACACACTGGGGATTTGATCCCCCCCGTAGGGCCTTTCTCAGTCGAGGGTGTCTAGTAATAATGGCCAGAACACTCAACAACACATGGGTTATACGACTGAAGGTGTGAACCCTGGATCCCCCTCCAAAGGAGAGCGCCCACCAAATTCTGCTATGTCAACTAGACATTGTCATTCTCGAGGTATGTGGTCGCACTTGAAGGATTGTTTACATCTTGTCCTGTGTTTTTGAAATCTGGGTCATTTTATGGTTACGTGGTTATCGATTATTGCAGGTGGGAGGATCTGTGTGCAGCTTCAGAGATGCTACAAAAACAAAGTAGAAATTATAGGAAAAGTAGAATCTGAGTTTGAGGTGTTTTTACCAGTAATATTTGTAGGCAGTGTGGCTCATTTGTCACTGTCATATGACAAGCTGCACCTGTATGGAAGCAGCAGTCACAGCGAGAAGTACCTCCAACATGTCTGTGGTGCAGTAGAACTCCATAATAAGGCCATTAATCATCAAGAAAAGAAGTCAAATTCAATTAAACAGGTAAATTACATTTTACAAATGTTTCAAAAAACATGTTATCATTGTACACAACACAATGTTACGAACAGTGAGGAAAAATATATTGACACACGTACATGTTTGCTAGAAGAGAGAAGGCTGGACCAAACACAGCATCATGGCTGAGCTACTGAGTTAATTATTATATGAACTGTTAAGGTTGTGAGCTGATATCTGGCTGATGGAAACCCACCTTGCACGTGATGAGTTCAAGAATTGTATGAGAGAGACAAAAATAATCAAAATGTTTGTGTTCATACATCTTGCAGCTCAACGGTAAATGTCATTATGATAATTAAAAAAAAATTGTTATTAACTTTTAAGTGAAGATATGTAACGGAATGTTCCTGTGAGGGAAATAAAAATAGAGTTGTCACATCGACACATTCCCCTCAGAGCAGCTCTCACCCAGGCTGGAGAGCTGCTCTGACTTGTTTACTGAGCCGTAGATAAGAGAAGAAGATTCCCTCCAACAGGGCTTCATTTGACTCACCATTTCACAGCCACAATAAATAACGCCTCAGCCTGCACAAACAAGCCATCAAAGTGCTCCGCCACGCGCGTCCTGATCCTGTGGCACCGCATGTACATTGGAGGCTAAAAATACTTGCTTTATGTTTTTGTGTTTTTTATTGTTGTGAAGTACTTTCCAGGCTGAATTTGTGACTTTATGTATTTGTCAAGAGTAAAAAAAAGTGTGACATTTCTGCAGCGACAGCTATCGTGAGGCTGCTGTTTGATGCCTGGAGGCTTTCCCTACATAGGAACCTTGGTGCATTTATAAAGCAGAGCTCTGGCAGAGCAGCAGCTCGCCTCAGACACAAAGGCCAATGAAGCTCGGTTGAAAGTCTTCTAAATCAGGAGGAACAGATGAACTGGAAATATATGACGCTAAATGTCAAGGACAGACACACAGGCAGAGAAAAGTGGACTGAAACATTCCAGGTGCAGGCGAGGATCCTGTTTTAGCTCAGAGCTCCTGTGTGCTGACTTGGTCAAGGTGTTCTGCCTCAGTGGCGTCAAGGACAGAGACGGAGACGTCCTGCCGGGAGCAATGGAGATATAAACAGCAATCAGTAACTGGGAGGTTGGCTACGCCCCTAAATCAACACAAGGATGTGTAAATGAGCAAGCGCTTGATGATGACATGACATCATTGAACTGACACGTCACCGTCTGCCTCGTTCCAATGAAGAACCAGATGCCGGCATGTGTCTATGGGAACGTTTACCCTCTTTTATTTGAGCCTCATCATCTCCAGGATATATTCTAATATCTACTCGAGCCTGAAGGAATGCTAAATGTAGAATAAATCAGTCCGACTGAATCCAGATCTTTGATTACGCTGCAGCTCAGTGGAGGCTTCAACTTTATGTGATTATTCACATTTGGAAAACAACAGATTGTCACATTCTGTCTGAAGCAGGTCACACAAGGAAAGACAGTAAAACAACTCATCTCTGACCGGACAACACAAAACACTGTCTTCATATTTGAACTGATTCGTCCTTTTCAGGATAATCACAGTCAAATGACTCAAAGTTCTTCGTCAGATTAACCAGGAATCAATAAAAAAGACCCAAGTCTCTGTTTAATGAGGTTATGAAGATATTTGATCGCGTTATCAAATGTCAGTTTAATTAATTCATCTATTCTTCGTATTAAACCCTGAGACAATTTCAGGCATGGCAGGTGTGTGTGTGTGTGTGTGTGTGTGTTACTACTGATGCTGCAGGAGTCAGTGGAGCTCAGCTTTGTTTTCAGAGGGACTGTTGGATGTGTAAGACAGGAGACTGACAACTGACAGATGGAGCCATGTGGCCGAGGGTGAGGAGGAGAACCGAGTCGATGAGTCACCAACAGCAGCCGCGCTGAGCGCTGCAGCATCATCAGGCCTCAAACAGCAGAGTTTTTGGCAGTGACCACCTCTGGTTGACAGCTTCCCTTCTCAGGTCTGAGAACCCTTTCCTACCTGTGAACTGTGCTGGAAACTTTAACCCCGGGGGAGTAAGAAGTTGAAAAGCAGGTGACCATACTGCCGTGACATCACAACAGGACAGCCCGTGTCCGCTAGCATCCCTGCACTAGGACCACAAGACTCCTGCAGTCACTGTCAGGCTGCTTTAAATCACCTTCACTGCCATGACAGAATCTGAGAGAAGCTTTTCACCTCTGAAGAAAACGCAGTAGCATGGGACAGAAACCCCGCCGTCCCGGCAATGAAGGATTTTAATGCTGCAGAAATTGAAAATGTGTCCAGAGGAAGAACTTCCTTTTCAAATGAGCTTTGAATTGGTGAGTGAAGGATTTTTAATGTAATGCTTATTTTCCATCACAAACGCAGATGTGCACGTCTGCGCGGCTGCCTGTAGCACTCACACCCCACATACAGTATGTTTGCCTCCTTCAGTGACTTTGCGTCTGTGCACGAGCAAATTTGGTGTCTGTGCTGGTTTGCTGGTTAGCTGCAGCTGTTGCATCAGATCCTGTGTCTGAAGGCCCGTTGCTACAGTTGTGGTCAGATTTGGACGCTCCCGGAAGGTCCAATACATTGTTACATCAGAAATGAATGCAAATAAACAAGTCTTGTATAAACAGAATTTTTTATAAAAAGTTTACCAAATATTGTAAGTTTATAACGCAATACAGTTACAGAACCATGCAGCAATGTCAGATTACATGAACAGCAATATTATATTCACTTGCTGAAGGCAATACTCTGGATAAGACTATGATCACATTAATGCAGTACTTCACCTGAGACGCGTTGTCTTGCCTTCCAAGTCGTCACTGTTTGAGCAAACAACAGAACAGCGACAGAACTGTCCAAACACGCTGCTGATGAACGGCAGGGTGATCCAGAGCTGGTTTGTGATGATTTGGGAAGACTTTATTCTGTACTAGTATGCAGGACTATTAATGAAAATTCTATCAGTCACATTAATAAGGTACAGAGGCCGACATGAGCTGAGACCGGTTCATATCTCTGACCTGCTGTTGACTGCAGCGTATCTGAGCAGATACAACAGATACGAGCTGTCACGATCCCTTTCTCCTGTTTCCTGTTTGATGTTGTAGTCATTTCCTGTTTTATTTTGTAGTCATGTCCTGTCTTCCTGACCTCCCTCCTGTGATTACCTTGTGTCTCACCTGGGTGATTGCACCACCTGTGCCTCGTTTCCCCTCGTGTAACTTGTGTTTCCCCTGTTCGGGGCTGGGCCATTTTGTCAGTCACACTTATGTGCCGTCGTGGTGTGTGTAAGTCACTAACTGCATATCACGAGTCTCAAGTCACTGGTCTCAAGTCACCAGTCTCTGGTCTCAAGTCTCCGGTCTCAAGTCACCGGTCTCTGGTCTCAAGTCACCGGTCTCCAGTCTCAAGTCTCCGGTCTCAAGTCACCGGTCTAAGTCTCCGGTCTCAAGTCACCAGTCTCCGGTCTCAAGTCACCGGTCTCTGGTCTCAAGTCACCAGTCTCTGGTCTCAAGTCACCAGTCTCAAGTCACCAGTCTCTGGTCTCAAGTCTCCGGTCTCAAGTCTCCGGTCTCAAGTCACCGGTCTCCGGTCTCAAGTCTCCGGTCTCAAGTCACCAGTCTCCGGTCTCAAGTCACCAGTCTCCGGTCTCAAGTCACCGGTCTCCGGTCTCAAGTCACCAGTCTCTGGTCTCACGTCTGCGGTCTCAAGTCACCAGTCTCCGGTCTCAAGTCACCAGTCTCCGGTCTCAAGTCACCGGTCTCTGGTCTCAAGTCACCAGTCTCTGGTCTCACGTCTGCGGTCTCAAGTCACCGGTCTCCAGTCTCAAGTCACCGGTCTCCAGTCTCAAGTCTCCGGTCTCAAGTCACCAGTCTCCGGTCTCAAGTCACCGGTCTCCTGTCTCAAGTCACCAGTCTCTGGTCTCAAGTCTCCGGTCTCAAGCCTCCAAAATCAATCTCTTTTGTGCACCCTCCTCCTCTCTGTCTGCTATTGGGTCTACTTCCCTCCACCTCATCACGGAACACGAGCTCGGTTTGGTTGTCACGTTCCCTCCGATTGATCTGTCATCGCTACTCTGAGCACTGGAGGAGCTTTCCACAGTCAGCAGAAGCAGGCCAATTTTTCCTTTGTGCCTTGGCCTGAGGAAGACTCTCAGTGGTTGAGACGTTGCCTACAGGCATGCATACTTGTATTTAACATAAAGGTTACAATAAGGTAACATAAGAACATTAAATAAGAAACAAGTTATAAACCCATCATGGGACTTGCAGAGGATTTGGAGGGTTGGACAACGGACTGTTTCGGACTCAGGCGCCAACGCTCCTGTCAGCGCAAGTAGAATTGGGGTAACCGTGCTGGCAAGAGAAGGACCGTGCACCTCCCATCCTCTCTAGGGGTCAGATTCATTTCCCTTTTCCCGAATCATTTTCAAGGAACCCAATCTCGCTCCTATGCGTGGTGGAAGGAACCAGGGTAACGCCTCTCTACCTCAAGCCCTTCTCAACCCATTTGGACGGCTGGTGTGTAAGATACATGCAGTGATAAAGATGGTCCACCACCTTCAAAATGTGGCCCTGAACCTGGGAAAACCACAACCACATGTGATTTCCCTCATGGCAGACATGGAATATAACGACCAGTGCAGAATCAAGCCTCATATTTGTTGTCGCTCACCACTTCCAGCTTTCATTTCCTTTATCCCACTCACTCCTGTACTTCTGCTGGCGTGTCTTTTTTTGTGCACAGGCGAACCGGAGTCTGACTCAGTAGCATCCATGAGGTCTTTGAATCCGTGCAGCCTCGCAGGAGTATTGCAGCAACAGTATGAATGCTTCCCATTGGTTTACAAGAAGCACATGACTCCAGACAGGCAGTGAGAGAACAGAACAGCTGGCAGAAGTCAGAGAGCTGTGGGATTACTCTCATGATCAAATTCAAGCTGACAGAGATTTTCACAAAGAAGGGACAAAGTGTGTCTCTCATCAATAAGCAAGCAACCGTACCTCGACCAATGAGATCAGCAGGATCTGGTCTGTCATACTGGTGTGTGAGTGCTGTCAGCTCACTGGTCAGAGGAGGGGGGGGCCTGGGATAAGTTCACCATAAGTTTTCATAGAAAGCGTTAATTCTGTTGACATTTTACTGACTACTTTTGAGTCTCACGGTAATACGGCACAAAGTACGTCCCTTTTCAGTTCAATACGGGACACATACTTTTATATCTGTGGATATTCTCAGTCACCCAGGTCATGGTAAGTCTCAAAAAAGCATAAAATATGGCAACTGGACAAACCTCGTGTGAGTAGAAGACGTTTGGCCACTCATCCAAGAGGCTTCTACAGTTCTACTCACACGAGGTTCGTCCAGTTGCCATATTTTATGCTTTTTTGAGACGCCACATACTTTTGTTTCTAATGGGACGATTCCGTTTTCCAAGGATGGATGGCATCCCCAATCCCGGTGGAGCATCTTTCTACCTCCTTACCTCATGCAGAAGGAATGACTTTAAAGACACTTCAATTAAAAATAATATTTTCATTTTTTAAAAATTTGATTTATAAAAAAGGAAGTGACATTTCTATCAGCTTTCATTTGATCTTGTAAATTTTCTATGACTTTGTTTTGGTAATCTATAAATCGATACTTGAATAAATTATTAAAAACATTCAAAATTAATAGCTTTATAGTGACATAGCCAGTTAAAATGGGGAATTTGTGAGGTTGAACAACGGTGGGCTATGGACACGACAACTAACTTTCCCAACATCAGCACCTACGGAACTGGAGTACTGGTACCAGGAAAAGGACCGTGCAGCTCCTGAGGACCGGCAAAGGTCCACAATCGTCAAAATGTCCATGCACTGATGGGGCAGTGTTCTCCTGCTGCTCACGCTACCAGGGTTCTCCAGTGTTCTCCTGCTGCTCACGCTACCAAGGTTCTCCAGTGTTCTCCTGCTGCTCACGCCACCAGGGTTCTCCAGTGTTCTGCTCACGCCACCAGGGTTCTCCAGTGTTCTGCTCATGCCAACAGGGTTCTCCAATAACAATGACTGTGAGGAACATTCCACCTCAATGTGTTATCATTATTGTTATTGTCATTACTCTTAATGTGCCATTATTTGCTCGTCTTTGGGAACTCTAATGGCATAAAAGGCCTGACACCCACAAATTTTCAAGGACGTTATGACGTGACTAAAGTAGTAGAACATTGTCCATCTGACACTGGTCAGTCCAGGTCCACTAGGGGACACGACAGGTTCAGCACATGACAGTCCACATATGGAGGATCACAACACGGACAGAACGCAAACACCAACTTTCTCACGTAGCACCACTTCAGATATGATTCACATCCATGATGGCCGTCCAGCGAAGGTCTTTGTCATTGCTGAGATGTGATTGGACGGAAAGTTGTCCAGTTCTGTCTGAGCAACTTTTGCTATGTTCTTCTGTATCAGACTTGGGGTAAAAACAAACGTAATTTACTTCCTTCACCTTAATTTTTATTTAATATCAGATTCAAATTGAGTCGATGGATTGCACATAAATGAAAAGCAGTTCTAACCTGACAAACGTCGATCCAGCCGGGATTTAAATTACAGGAGGGTCAGCGAGTTCACCGAAAAGAGCTTTTAGCTGCAGCTCTAGCAGTCACAGGGGTGGAGGTGGAACTCTGCCCACACACCCGGTCCAGACTGGGGCCGCATCACTGGCAGACAGTTGTAATGTTAGTGCCACATGTAGAAAATCAATCCAGTCCAGCTGAAGCCAAGTCACATGTCTCGTGAAGTCCCTGTTTGTTTGTTTGTTTGTTTGTTAGCTGCTGCTGTGGCTGGTAGCTCGTCCTCCTGGGGTCCCACACACCTAAAAAATCAATTCACATTCAGTTCAGAATATGCAGAATTTACTAAAATGTGAATTTGGAACAACGAACACTGCACACAGTACGAAAAAGCAAGCATGTACTGAAATGAAAGAGAAGAAGACTGAAAATAATAACAGTAATTAAACAGCAATGGCTGAACGTTCCCGTTGATGGAACCTTCACTGGACTCCCAGCCAGAATCCGTCCACAACCCAACAGCGACAAAGCACGAGAAGAGGGTCGAACCCCTCGAGAGAGGAGCCTCGTGCTGCTGCCTCAGCGTCGTCTTCTTAGGAAGAGTTTTATCTCCAAGCCGGATATTTGGGCTCACGTGTTCCAGCTGGTTGTGGCTCTGTAAAGAACAGGTCTGTTAAATGAGTTCCTACAGTATGACGGTTACTGGGCAGTCTTGTAGTGTGATTGTGTGTACTGTTACTGCGAGGTATGTGGTCAAATAAAACATATATGTAACACCCGTCTCATGGACCTATGGGGCGGGACCTGGGTTACTCTTATGATATTCCCTTGAATATTTTGCTTAATAACTAAAGTATAGACTGGGTAAATGAAAACCACACACAATAGCCTTTAAATGCAACAACTCTTTTAGTAGAGGTTTTTTTTTTTTTAGAGTTCAGAATAAATAAATAAAAAACAAACAAACTATGAAATAATCACTTGGGTTCAGTGATAATAAATGTAACAATTAACAGAAATTTTGCCCTTTTAAATCACTTTAGACACCGTAAATCACTGGTTACTCACACCAGATATCAGGAAACACAAAGCAAGCCAATATTGCAATAAACCCCCACACACACTTTCACACACACACACACGCAAACACACACACACACACACACACACACACCACAGTCCACAACAGTCTGGGAAAAGCTAACCCCAAAACCCCGTTGCAGGCCTGTTTTGTTGCTCGTGTGCGTTGAGGCCTAAAACTCACTGGCCGTTTCGCTCTCCGGAAGCAAAATAAAAGCACGTGCACTTTAGCAGTTACTCACGGTTACCGACAGCAGTCAATGGCTCCCAACTGGCCGTGGGGAAACCGAGGGGAATGGCGGGAAATGGCGGCTCTCCGTCGTTGCTAGCCAAGGCCCACAGTCCGCTCCTAGACAAGTCTATTTTATTAGGTGACTGTCTGTACACCTTAAAATTAAAACTTTCGGCCACAAAAATAAAATCTCAAGACTTCGACGCGGTTGGGCAAAGTCGCGTCTCTCTGTATCTTTTCTTCCCGAAAAACTCCGACGCGGCTTTGCTAGCCCGCGTCCCTCGGTCTCTTTTCCCTGGACAAATCTCAGATGCCGTTTGGCTAGCTCGCGTCTCAAACTCTCTTCACCTTTCTTCTACTTCTTCGGCAGATCAACACCGTCTAGAGCCCGCCCACTCACACCAAACTGCTCACGCTATTGGCCAGAGTCCCTGAACTTTGCACTTAAGTCAATCACAGCAAAGGCTTTTGTGATTGACACCTCTTAAACAAGTGATATTGCATACATAACATCACGTAATTACACTTAGAGAAATAATACAAAAAAAAATCTGTCTCTGTTGAACTTAACTCTTTCTTCTTTTATCTGACATGACATGAACTTATACCTTTTTAACACATATCTCTTTTAGATTTTTTTAACTCTTTTTTAAATCGTATTTTAACCATATTTATGCTTTTTCAATACACCAATACACAATGAACCTTCCATGAATTATGAACTCATACATTACATCGTTATCAGAATACAGATACACCCATTACGTTAGCAAGTGCTACATATCTAACTTTGAATGAATGCTGCAGCTGAGAAATGCAACATGCATGAAGTCATCCTTGCTCCCCGGTGAGCTACGAGAGGCTGGAACTGAACCGTCCAGAGCTGGTTCTGCTGGAGCAGCCCTCAGCAAGTCCAGCCAGCTGTGTTGTGGGTGCAGAGGCCCAGACCGCTCAGCGGTAATCCAGGTGACATGTGAGGGATACGGAGACCAGGCCCAGCAGGAGGGACTGTACATAGGGAGTACCTCCACCCATCTTTCCAACAACGGTACTAGTGACTGTCAGGTACCAGGCCCAGCAGGAGGGACTGTACATAGGGAGTACCTCCACCCATCTTTCCAACAACGGTACTAGTGACTGTCAGGTACCAGGCCCAGCAGGAGGGACTGTACATAGGGAGTACCTCCACCCATCTTTCCAACAATGGTACTAGTGACTGTCAGGTACCAGGCCCAGCAGGAGGGACTGTACATAGGGAGTACCTCCACCCATCTTTCCAACAACGGTACTAGTGACTGTCAGGTACCAGGCCCAGCAGGAGGGACTGTACATAGGGAGTACCTCCACCCATCTTTCTAACAATGGTACTAGTGACTGTCAGGTACCAGGCCCAGCAGGAGGGACTGTACATAGGGAGTACCTCCACCCATCTTTCCAACAACGGTAATAGTGACTGTCAGGTACCAGGCCCAGCAGGAGGGACTGTACATAGGGAGTACCTCCACCCATCTTTCCAACAACGGTACTAGTGACTGTCAGGTACCAGGCCCAGCAGGAGCAGACTGTACGTCTTCCGAACATCTGTGTCGCAAACCAACAATAATCCCTTTGGTTTTAGATATAATTAAGATTTGCTTGTTTGTTTTGATCCAATCATGCACCATGTTAAACTCACAGGTCAAAACTTGGTTTAATTCAGCATAGTATTTACTACTTCCACTACTACTACTTCTACTACTGTCAAGACTATCTGCCATATTTTGTAATATCGTGAAGTCTTACATCTTCTGTTTGTTCACTGAAGTCACTTGGTTTCTCAGTTCTCAGTATTTTAATCTGACCTCCAATGAACCAGATTTTATTGAAATTAATGTAGCGTCTGCGTCATCTCTCCTTTCAGAGGTGAATCAGGACATTTGGCTGTTTTGGTTTTAGCTGTGAACTTCTTCATAGATGCATGTTTATCAACATTTTCCATAACTATGTTCATAAAGCAGCACACACCACACAATCAACATCTCTAACGTTCTCCACCAAGCAATCGTCAACAAATCTTTTGTGTGATCGTCTACAACTGGAGCTGTATTTTAGGAATTCCAGCCTTCCTACGAGGAGCGAACATGTTAGGGTCAGTAAACCCTACTGGTGCAGAAACACTGCTGTAGATCAGTGTCGATATGATCAACACATGTAGAGGAACTGCGATGGCTTGATGAGTGAAAACTCTTGTTGGCAAGAACACAACCTATGATGATGATGCGTTATTCTTCTAGCTATCAGTTACTGGCTAACCAGCACACGTTGATGGCTCCAAGCAAGTGATTTCACCATTCAGACCAGAAACGCCATCATTTCACAGAGCCCTTTAAGTACCCAGCATTGTACTCTGTACTCAAGCCAATACCAGCTCCAGATGGGTCCGATGCAGCCCAGCCAACCCTTCCAGCTCCTCCTCATCTGTGCTTCCATCCCCGTAAAACCACGGTCCATAACAGTGAGCTTTGACCCAATGAATCTACACGAGTTTCGCATACCGATGATACTTGAATAAAGTTAAGTGAGAAATAAATTATACAGGTCTGCCTCTCCCAGGCAGGATCACCTCTCTTCCAGGCAGGATCACTCCTCTCCCAGGCAGGATCACTCCTCTCCCAGGTAGGCTCACCTCTCTCCCAGGCAGGATCACCTCTCTCCGGGACAGCATGGAGCTCAAGCATCCCCACTATGGATCCTCCCTTCTCTGATGTCCTTCACCTTCTCGCCCAGTTTATTTCCAAGAATTTCTTGTACCTTCTTCTCTGATGCTCCCAGGCTTCTGCTTTTTCCTCAGGGAAACCATCAACAGTGATATTTCTCCTCCATGATAGATTTTCCAAGTAGTTCATCATTTTCTCCATCGTACTGAGGGTCTCAACTGATGCACCTCTCATCACATTAACTTCTTTCCACTCTCCTGCAATACTTTGTCCTGACTCTCCAATTACAAACTGGAGACTTGTCTTGAGGTCCTGCATCTCTGTCAGTGCTCTCTTCGGCGCACCATCTCAGATCACTGCAACACACAATTTAAAGTTCCTGCTTTGCTGCTCCAGCGGCTCTCTAGAAAAGTCCTTTGTGGCTCCATCATGAATTGAAGAGTGGTCATTGTCACAAGCTTTTCCTCAAGACACTGTTGTGCTTCTGATGGCAATTTGCTGTAATCAAAACTCACAGAAGTATCACAGTACCACCATCAATGGCCTGACTGTCCAATACAAAGCAGCAGGCCAAAGTCAAAGGGATCCACCAAAAGTTGCTGATCCACTTAAACTGTGAAAGCCATCTTCTACTTTGGGGTAATTTTCCACTCCACCTGTCATAAAATAAAAGTCTCACATCAAAATTTGGGAATTTTAAAGCCTTAGATGAAGAAATAGTAAAGATAGAAAGAAATTGTCCGGAGCTCCAGCTCACTGAGCTACCATCACACAAGCAGGAAACAGGATACGGTACGGGAAGTGCATGCAGGTACTCGCTCCAGATGGTTACCTGGGGTATTTGTTCCTGACATTGAAGACTGAATCGAGGGCTAAAGGCTCCTCCAGTGTCTTAAAAACAAATTTGTATGTGAGACCATTTCAGAAATCTGTCTGTCTGTGTCCATGAATCAGTTTACATGTATTCCACCATGAACTGAAGGAATACACATGGAGCAAGCTCGAGTTCTGGTGTTTCAGTGAGACAGGTGTTGAATAAAGCTCCTCCACCCATCTACCCTCACACAGATGCTCTCTGTGGCCAAGAGTTAAAAACCCTAAGCCATAAACTTTGGCGGGATGCGTATCCTGCCTTGACCCCTCCGGCATCACAGAGGCAAAACACAGATTGAAATTGATGTCCAAGCATTAAAGGTTCTATTTGTTTCTGTCTTGGAGCGATCAGCACTTCCTGCATTCATCGATTCCAACAAACCTCCGGAAGAAACACTCAAAGCTCATATTGTATCTCATTACAGGCTCCAGCTTAGAGCTGTGACTCAGCAACATTTCTGCAGTTACACTCTTTTTCTCCTACTGTGCTTCCCTGCCATGTTTGAGTGCTGCTGAGAAGTGCAGATGAATAAACTATTTCCATTAAGTGGAACCAGTGAGACCGGAGGGCCACCATGTTAAAGCGCATTAATCAGTGGTAGTCTGACATCATTGACACCTTCTTATTTTACATTAAATTTGTAGAAATATAAATGAGGGTTCTATGCGTGTAAAAGAGTGGACATTGATTTGTGTATTTATAGTTTCATTGCTGCTCCTCCAGGTAGAGGAGTCAGTGGAGGTGGTTCAGGTATCTGGGGAGGACGCCTCCCTCAAGAGGTGTTCCAGGCATGCCTGACCGGGAGGAGCCGCCGAGGCCGACCCAGGACACGCTGGAGGGATTATATCTCTGGGCTGGCCCGGGAATGCCTCAGGATTCCCCCGGAAGAGCTGGTGGACGTGGCTGGGAGAGGACAGTCTGGGCTTCCTTGCTGAGGCTGCTGCCCTGGCAACCCGGACCAACCAGATAAGAGGAGGACGAGGAGGACAACGATAGTTTCATTAACGTCAGTCAAATCTCTTTATCAATGGATCTTACAGGTATGAAGATACCCTGATCAGCCATTACACTACAACTGCTTACTCATAATGTGCAGGCCACCAAACCAGCTTAGCCCCATCGAGGACTCCAGCAGGCCTCTGAAGCTCACCCTGGCACTCACCCTGGTCTTCAGCCACGCCTCACAGCTGGGTGTGAACCAACCACCATGTCTTCAGTGACTTGTGATGCAGTCGTTCTTCCATGAGATCAGACAACATCTGCTTGCCTTGGAGCACTTTAGGTGGGTACCACCCACTGCAGACCAGGACCACCCATCTAGACCTGCGGCTCCTGGGATTAGGGATGAGCCAGATACTCGTATCATTCAAGTGTCTGCTGTGATTGTTACAAGGCTTCAGGGTTTATTCCTCCATCAACCTGCCTCTGATTGGACAGTAACACAGAAGTAGAGAGCTGCAGGTCTGCTGACGCGCAGCTGAGACACGGCTGGACGCATGGAAAGTAGCTGGTGCTTTTACTAAAGAACCAGTGGGACCTGCATCGCCCCAAGACCCCCCCCCCCCCACACACACACACAGTCAGTTCAGGTAAACATTAATAAACAAAACACACCCATCATCTGGCCTGCAAATAAATAACACTTACCCCCCCCCCCCCACACACACACACACACACTCAATCTGTTTAATTGTCATTTCATCTGCAGCTCCTCTCTCCTCAGGACAATCAGTAGGAGAGAGTCTGCTGAGCCTGGCAGTGACACTGAACCAGCATCAGGATTTGCTGACATCACCAGTCAGGCAGGAGCTGAGCTGATCTGGGAACAGTTGCTTTAGTCCTCTGATCAGAGACATCCGTCTGAGCTTCAGTCTCAGGCTCTTTCAATCATTTTCAATTGACTAATAAATATAGCAACTTCTGATCAATTCTTTTTAATTTTTTGAAACCAGTTCCACCAAAAAAACACACCTCCACGTCAAAGCCCCACCCACTTCCTGTTTAAACCCCGACCCTCTGAGTACAGATAAGGATCCAGATAATATTGGTGATTGCACAGATACAGATTCAGTTGATGGTTGCTGATCCCGACTGGAGACGTCCTGCCCTGGTTGGTCTGTCACACAGGAAGAAGATCAGCAGTCTCGACTAGGAGCCCTCGTGTGGCTCAGTGACGGGACAACGGGGAGCATCAAGCGCTCTCGTATTGTGTCCTGACATGCCAACTCCAAATATTCCCTCTGTGGTGAATAAATAGGGAAATAATTTACAGGGAATTATCGTCAGCGTTCCACCTAGCTTAGGCGGGATTACTTATTGAGAGTTCATATACAGTTTTAGAGATTTCCGTGATTCTGGGGAATTTTCATGGCCATACCTTCCCTGAAATGTCTGCTTACACACACAAAATGATGCTTAAACTTTCCAGGGCAAAAAGCCCCCCCCCAATATTTCTGGGGCCAGAAAGTCTGATGTGAAACTGGAGCTGGAGGTGATGGCAATTACTCTGCTACAGCAGGACAAGGCCAGAGAAAATCAGCTCTGTTTTCCTCCAAGTGCCTCATCAGCCATGCAGGTGATCTTACTCCAGAGCAACCGCTTCTGCTGACCAGCGGCCGGCATCTTGTCACGCGGGCGAGAGCCTCACATTTAGTAACAGTACTTTCATTTACTGTTTCATCTCTGCAATGTGGAGTGTCCCACTGTGGTTTCATCACTACAACAATGGTTTTCATAGTTGAGGGCACTTAGCTTCGATATTAGCGCTGGAGGAGCCTCGTGGGCTGTAACGAAGATGTAGCAGCAGCCTAACTGAAAGTTTCTAATCATTTTAATGTTTTTAGTTCTTTCAAGACCTTGGAAACACCAACCTCACCTCCAGGTCCACATACCACACGATCTCCATCACTAGACTGTAGACCACAATTGAACCAACCAAAGTTCTACCCATCTGTCCATCCCTCCATCCATCCCTCTATCATCCATCCCTCCCTCCATCCATCGTCCATCCATCCATCCCTCCATGTTCCCCCTCTTCTCCTGTTCAGGGTGGTGGGGGTGGAGCCTATCCCAGCAGCCTTCCCCCTGGACAGGTCACCAGTCCATGGCAGGGCCAACACATAGAGACAGACAACCATTGGCTCTCCCAGCCACGCCTACGGTCAATTTAGAGTCTGGATTAACCTGGTCCCTCTTGATGTCTTTGGACTGTGGAGGAAGCTGGAGTACCAGAGAGAACCCAGCAGGAACAGGGAGAACATGGAGACTCACCCAGAAAGACCCCGTGCTGCAGCCGGGGCTCCACCCACAACCTTCTTGATGGGGGCCACAGTGAGGACCACTGCTCCACAGGGCCACCCAAAACCAAAGTTCTTAGTCTGAAACCCAAAACATGAGGCATGTTTCCTGTAACAACTTGCAAAGTCACACCATTTACTTCCATTAAAAAATAGTGTTTGACATTTTGTGCAATCAATCAAATAAAAGCTTCAAATTGTTATACTGAGCTTTTGCAGCACAGCAGTGACGTGGACTCACCAGCAACCACATGACAAAAATGTGTTCAGGTTGCTCTCGTGGGCCAATTTGTGAAATGACATTACTGGTGACTCATGTTTGCACTTTGAAAATGTTGTGTAGTGTTGTTGAAACAGCTACGTGGGATGGCAAAGAGCATGGTTGATTCTGCGTGGATTTGAAATCAGATTAGTGGATGTCTGGATTTTTCTCTTTGTGACGTGACAGGAGACAGTGACGTCAGTTTCAGCTGCTTCATCATGTTTGAGCTTGTGGCAGCTGCTGGTCGGCACGAGGGCAGAGAGGAGCTGCAGCGTCATGACCCTACATCACATGAGTCAAACTCACTTCTTATTTGTGTAGTCTTGAAACAACTGTATATATTTTTTATACTAGTTTCGACTGCCAAGCCCATAGATGGCCCTGCGCTGGTTCTGGCCCAGGTTGTCCTCCCACTGGGGTGAAAGCAAGAAACATGGTAGCGACGCAGCAAAGACGGTTCTGGAGCTGCTGCTTGTTGCTGTGTCATGTCTCTTGAGAGGATTCAGAAATTCACTGCAACCCATGCCCCAAAACCGATGCCTGGAACCGATGATGGAACGATGATGACGCTGGAGTGACACAACTATCGTGGGAGAAAGGAAACAGCGATCGGGCCAGGACGGACCCACCCGAGGCACTGTGAGGACCAGAAGTCTCTGATTAGCCTCTGAAAGAAGCTTTAGGCTGAAGTGTTTTACTAGCTGCTCCAAATATGAGCATATCAGCGTGACCAGTAGCAGTAGCAGATGAAGGCTTGTGTTTGATTTAAGACAGAGACAAGGGTTTATCCCAGTCAGTGTAAATGTGCTGCAGCCTCACACACGTCTCCTCTTGCTGTGCATCTTTGGAGCTTTTCCTTCTCTGTAATTGCAAATTCACTTTTTGGAGATCGCTGCATTGTTTACAGAGACCAAAGAATCCATACAATCAAACTTTAATGTGCTGGGAGCTAACAACAGATGCAGCTACACATCCAGCACGCTGGCTTTAATGGAGTGCGTCTTCACAGGCTGATCTCACCGGACCTCCTGGAGGCTGGTGCGGGTCGAAAAGGTACCACCACTTCTCTGGTGGTTCTCCAACCCAAACAGCTGCACACCTCGCTGGCATGACCCATAATCACGTTTCCTTTGTTACAACTCAGCGCTGAAAAGTAAAAGCTGTAGGTCTGATAAGTTTAGGCACAAAATTAGGTAATAAATACATGCATGAGCGCGATTACAAGTTCTTATATATATGAATACTTGTTCATGGCACAAAGGTCAGAATTATAGCACACATACAACAAAGATGGTACATCTGGTAACACGAGCCTGGACCTTCTCGCCTTGACGTCCCCTCTGGTTTGCTCGTAGTCAGACTGACGCACCAGCACAGGCTGCATGTGTGTGCTGCATCGACCTGTCCGGCCAGTTGATCCAAGAGGATTCCTGCTGGTGTTCTCGTGTCCATGTGAAAAAAAAAGGGGGGGGGGGGCGACACTTCTTCTGCCACTAGATGGCAGTACCTGTGACCAAATCACAACTGAAGCACTTTTGCGCTACTATGGGTTTCTCCTTAAGTCTGAATTCTTGCCTGTGTTGTACGTCGCTTTGGAGAAAAGCGTCTGCTAAATGAAATTGTAGACATGTCGAATTGTAGAATGTGTTTTTTACTAAGATCAGCCTTGTTTTATCAGCAACTTGTTGTTGCCTTCGATAAATGAGCGGAAAGATACAGCGAGGATAAAAGAAATGAGGGTAAAGGAACACAAACTCACATGAGCGTGTGCATATGCGATGAGTGTGTTTGAAAACACCACACACACTCTCCCAGCGCCCAACCCCCAGCGTGCGCACATCACAGGCACAGTAGAACACGCTTGCCGGGAGGGTTGACATAATTGGATTAATTGTTAACATAATGATGCATTTATGTTTAATGCCTACCTTCTGGTAATTACCAAACAGGTACTTTAAGGCTGGAACTCTCCCTCCACCTCTCTTTCATGAATATCATTCCATTAGTTATTACTGCTGCCTCTGCAGCTTCAAAGACTTTCATCATTGCTTCTCTCGTAGCCCTGCAGTTTCTTGAGTGTCTCTCAGGTGCACCACAGAAACATATCATTAATTTGTCTCGTCTGGCTCCGTGACATCCTCTGAAGTCCCTCTGACAAATGGAATCGTAAATGTGTGTCTTGGGTTACACTTTGAAAAGACAAGAGGAACAGTGTTTCTTCTGCTAAGGCAATATTGGCTTCAAGTTCTATGCATTTAGTGAAGTACGCACATTGATAAGAAGTAAAGTGAAAATTTAAATACCTTCTTAGTCTTGTTCAAAATAGTGAAATGATCCAGTTCACCTATTGAGGGTTATGGTTGCTCAGTGCTGGGCTCGCCTGGCGTGGCAGGCCTCAACATTCTGCCTGCAATGGTGCATGAGATCGTTTGCGTCTCTGTCAACGTTCATGTTTTCATCTCTAGTTGAGGTGAATATTTCACGTTGTACAGGGACTCGCCTGGCGCTGTGAGGCTTTAATGCTTCTCGTCAAGAAAACTCAACGTTCATGGTCCTCAGTCATTCGGTCAACATGTCAAGGACCAAGAGCGTCCAGCTAAGGAGGCGTTCATCCATCCGTTTGGGTTGTGTTACACAGCGTGGTGGCTGCAGCGAGGCGAGCGAGTCGCAGAAGCAGCGCGGTGCTCCACGGCGAACACACGGCAAGTCTATTTTTGACATGAGGCTCGTCAAGCTGCTCAGAGTCGATCGAGCCAGACAGGAAGTCCCTCCATGAACGGCGTTGTGAATCTTTATTCTGTCACATTTATGCTACGTTAGCTTCAGGACCTGTGTCTTCTTGTTCGCGGGATCATTTCAGACTCCAGTTAGTTACACTGAAACCTGACACTGTGTCATCGTGCTTTACATATTTTCTTTGTGGTTTTATACTTCACACTTACTTTGCCCTTTATTTAACATTTTAGATCTTTTTTTTTTATTTTGTAACTCCTGTAACTCTGACTGACTGGCGGTGCTCCGGGAGAGCCGGCTCACTGGTGATGTCCCAGGTTGTCGTCCCAGCCGTATTCCACTGCTGCTGTTGTGTGCAGGATGTTTCGAATGCTGCTCATATGGGTTCGTTCTGCTGTACCTCCACTGTTCTGGCACAGCACCACCAAACCCAACAGCCTCGTCACGACAACAAAACTTGCACAAAGCTGCTGCCACTGACAGAAGCCCAGGATGACCAGGAGGCCAGGTATCAGTCCTCAGTGAGAGTTCCTTCAGTGTGTGGCAGAGAGGCAGCAGAAACGGTCCAGAAGTCATCCAGGAGGAGTCAACATGCCAGGGAACCAGGAACGGTCAGAGACTCGACGAACACGGAGCGTGACGACAGGCTGGCAAATGAAAGAGGGAAAGACTGAAGCATAAATACACACAGGACTGATTAACAAGACACGGATGAGTACAAAAAGAAAAAAAGAAGTAAAACAGACATCTGACACATGAATAAAGTACTTTTAAAAGAAAAACAGGAACTAACTTAAAGTCTAAAAGATAAACAACCCAGGCTGGGATGCAATCAGCGGTGGAGTGGTCCCTGGTGACGGGGTCTCCTCCATGGCTGGACCACAGAGAGGGGGCAGGTCTACACTCCTGAACCCACTGGAGCTCCCAACGGCTGCTAGGATACCAACACTTAGTCCTGAATTGCTATGAAACCATTTTGACCTGAAATGATTAGAAAGCCTGATATTTACCACCTGAAACCCTGAGGCTTTTCTGAAACACTAGAAACGACTCCTACGTAACCTGACTTGTATTTGCCCTCCTCTTCTCAAATCTATTTTTTTTTCACCTACAACGATGTTGATGTGGCATCAGGTCAAAATGGATCCAGATGAAGAAGGAGGAACAACAAGTAGGTGACAGTCGCAACCAGGTAGGCTGCTTAGGTGCTCCGTGTCCGAATCTTAGGACCTCATGTTACCTAATATAACTTAATATTTCAAGACTGAGACCCACCAGGAACCTAGTTCACCTCAGGACCAGATCAGGCGTTCTGTAGTCCCATTGGAACATTTGCTGCTGCGCCATGTAATGAACCAGCATCAGGCAGAAGAGTCACATCAAACTAATTTCAAGTGAGCAACAGTTTTCTTGTGCTAATGAAAATACTGACAGTGGAACGAGGCTCTGAATGTACAACTCTGCCTGGACGACTGATGTAGTCTCACTTATTGGATCACGCTCCAAAAATACCTCTAAATAAATGGAGACAAGCCATTGTTAGTGATGTCAGCTGGCAGCACTGGCAGAGCTAACAGCTAATGTGGTGTCACCACACCAAACCACACCAAGTGCCATAACTAGCTCTGTATTCATGGTCGTTACTGCAGGGATGTAAATCGCGTCGTTGTGCCTTTCCATGTTCCTTTGGCGCCTTGTGCCCATGTTTGTGTCCTCCTGGGCTTTATCGCGCCAAACAGTTCTTTGTCCCAGTTTGATGACGATCAAGTATCTAATCTTGGAGTAAGTGTTCAGCAGCGGCTGTACTTCCTGCATCCTGCAGATCGCCACCAGGGCGGTCATCAATTAGGCTGCTTTCATCCTCACAGCACTCCCCTACATTTACAGCTGATTTTTCTTTTATAGATCCCAGCGTCTCGCCACATATTGACCCCATCCCTCTTTTCCCATGCAGGAAGCCACCATGGAAGCAACAACAAAGGCTCGCGCCGCATGTTAGACAGTAATACTGTTATTGATGACTCATCGATCTCTCAGGCAGCCAACAGTAATCAACCACAATGTCTCCAGGGACCGCAAAGATCAAGGCCTGAATCATGACTCCCCTGACAGAGTGTGTGTGTGTGTGTGTGTGTGTGTGTGTGTTTGTGTGTGTGTGTGTGTGTGTGTGCGTGCGTGTGTGTGCGTGTGTTTGTGTGTGTGTGTGTGTGTGCGTGCGTGTGTGTGCGTGTGTTTGTGTGTGTGTGTGTGCGTGCGTGTGTGTGTGTGCGTGTGTTTGTCTGTGTGTGTGTGTGTGTGTGTGTGTGTGTGTGTGTGTGTGTGTGTGTGTGTGTGCTAGCATGCTTCTATTTGTCTTGCATTAGTTTGGATGTGAATCAGAACTTGTATTGGTGAACGTTGGCGGGTGTTGCTGGTGCGGGTTTGGTTGCCAGGTCCATCTCAGCTGTCCGTTTGATGCGTCACATAATTCATCACTACTGTAGGAATGCAGGTCACGTATGACCCAGGCTGCCAGGGTTGGGGGGGAGTCCTCTCTCGCCTGCAGCGTCACGCACAGCGGATACCCCCTGTAACCCAGGTGAGCTTCCGGGTCAGTTGTGTGGTCCGGCTGCGTGTCTGGAAGCTAACGGTTCAATGGTTTTCAATTTCATTAGGGTCGAAGAAAACGCTACCGCAGGAAAAACAGGAGCAAATGGGTTGAGCCTTACTTTGACTTGAACCAGCCACACGTAAGAGCGTCAGGTCTCCGCTGTCTGTTGTGTTGAAGAACGTTTTGAATAATCATAAACCGTGTTTGTATTTCAGCTCACGACTGATGACCCAACTGGTGGTGAATAAATCCAACAACACTGGCGAGACTCCGGTATTTTATACCGCAAAAGTATGCGCAGTTTATTAATTGTTTAATGTTATGGCACGTAAACACCAGAGCAATAACCATGTGTCCATTTCTTTTCTAGGAACCAGGCCAGCCACTGTTTCTGCTTTTGTTTCTAGTTATTTCCTTATTTCTAATTTTATCATAATATGGATTTGACTGGTTCTATGGATTTTTATCAAGAACCTCTGCAGTGATATTGCTTTATTTTACAATCTTAGGCGTTAATTGTTGAGTTTAGTATGTAATTTGTTTGTCCTCTAGCAACAGTGTCAAAGGCTGGGTCTGTACTTGCACAACTTCAGCCTTCAGTGGGACTTCACGGGTGACACTGTGGTGGTCATTGGGATTTTTTGTGTGTGTGTCGTGTATATTGCATGTTCTTTTAGGTCTCCTGTCTGTCCCTCCCACCGGCTGGTCGGGGTCTAACGTGCAAGTTGACCCGGCACTGATATTGAGGACTACTACTTCTAAGTTTTAATGTTTAATTGTCTTTTATCCTTCTATTGTCCATCGTCGGCTTCCACTTACTCCTACACATTAAGGGTCGCGGGGGGGGGTGGAGCCTATCCCAGCATCTATGGGCGAGAGGCAGGGTTCACCCTGGACAGGTCACCAGTCCATCGCAGGGCGAACATTCAGAGACACACAACCATTGGCTCTCCCAGCCACGCCTACGGTCAATTTAGAGTCTGGATTAACCTGGTCCCTCTTGATGTCTTTGGACTGTGGAGGAAGCTGGAGTACCAGAGAGAACCCAGCAGGAACAGGGAGAACATGGAGACTCACCCAGAAAGACCCCGTGCTGCAGCCGGGACTCGAACCCGTAACCCTCTTGCTGGGGGGCCACAGTGAGGACCACTGCACCACCATGCAGCCCCTTCTATTGTAATAAAATCTAATATCTTTGTACATATATCCTAAAATTGTTCCTGTGCTGTCCTGTTCCCACTTCACCAGTAAATCAGAGGAAGGCAGGTGTAGAGAGCCACTACACTACATTATCTTTTCTTTTTCATCTAACCAGTGAAATACATCTTTCAAGGGCAGACAGAGAAAAGGCACGTCAGCAGGGCGCTGCTGTATCGGCATATCACATGATGTGCGTTTGGACAGCAGCATATTACACATGATAGATTTTCAAATGTTATTGATTAGCAATGGAGACGTCTGCACGGGTGAATGCACGATTGATGCACTGCTGCAGGCCTGGTCAAGTCCGGTGTGTGTGTGTTTGTGTGTGTGTGTGTGTGTGTGTTTGAGGACCGTTTATAGAGTTGCTTTTTAGCGCCAGTTCTCTTAAATGTCACAATGCAAATGTAGCTTTTTTGATGAGGAGTGATTGATTGACAAGATCATCTTGAAAAACATCAACATTTTTGGACCAAGGAAGAACATAATTAACAGCTAGTGAAGTCAGTTAAGGGTTACACGATAGTTAACTCGTGTGTCTAGTAATTTTGTACTTGAAGTATTCATGTTATGTTGATGGGTCACAGGAAACATGGATGGAAACACTGGAGAAGGTCGGTGGGACTAAGGGGTTAAAGGTCAAGTCTTAAGGAATACATGTTGCCTCCTATATGAAGGAGGTCACGGACTAGAACTCCTAGTGGGAGGAGCTCTCAACAGCTTACAGCAATCATCCATCCGCGTGTTCAACTATGTGAACTGATCTGGGGTCTGAGGACAGACGGAGAGACGATGGCTCACAACTCCAACGCTATGTACCTGGGGTGCAGCAGGAAGTTCGGCACCTGAGGGTGAGTGTGCAGGGGGTGATGAGGGTGAATTCAACCCTCTCCCAGACAAAGAACACGCCCACCTGTGATTTTGAAGGTACGCTTGAAGCTGGATGCTGTAAATACGGTCGCTTCCATGGTGGTTTTTCAGTGAATGATGCCTCTAACGACACCTTAGCTTTGATTTGTGTTTCGATCGGAGCTCTGGAGGCTTTCAGTCTGCAGAGGGTGCATCACCGTCTCACCCTGGACCCTTGATTCTAACCAAAGCCTCACAACCTTTTCACAGGGAAATGACTGGGCCACTCAGGGAGAACCACTGCAGGGGATCAGATCTGTGACAAAAGCTGCATGTGCTGAGCAGATCAACGCCAGACTCCCAACATTTGATGATGAAACACTGTGATTCATGTAAACTATGAAAATGGTGGATCCTGATGTTGAGCAGCTGCAGGTGTTGCCCCCTCTGACTGCTTCCTGTGATAAACGTCTCAACAAAACCAGTCTGGTCTTTGCTGAGTGCAAATTCCCTGGATTCAACCTGCTGCAAGCTGGAAATGAGGTGAGATGAGACAGGCCTTCCTTCCCAACACTGAAAGACCAGATCATGTGATGATCAGAGGATCAGCTCTCCATTCTGGCCCGTTAGAGTACAGAAATTCCATCATCTTCTATGAGCTCAAGAAAACTGGGTATTTTGTTGATTATGAAGTGTGTGTACGTGTGTGTGTGTGTGTGTACGTGTGTGTGTGTACACATCATCACTTCATACGCATGGCCGCGGGTAAACGCAGCGCCACTCTTGTGAACATGAACCTGCTTTGCATCCTGCAGCTACAGCAGCTTACAGCACAGCCACGCCATTAACCTTCCTGCCTGTCGATGCCGCGTCACTGTTCATCTTCATTGCACGTATGTGACCTTCTACAAGTGTCACTGGCCTTGTTCCCCAGTGATTTATCGTAGTCGGAGTAATTGGAAGTTAATTGGAGAGACTATTGACCAAACTCCTTAGAAAACAGCGAGCGAGTGATTTGATGAGCCGTCTCATATTGATAAGCAGACATGCAGGCGGGGGGGACATCGCCACTCGACCATATTCATTTGTCATCATTATTACTGGTCATCGGAGAAGCCGGGTGGCTCTGTGTTCAGTGCTGCTTGCATACATGTAGCAGTATGTCTCTGCGCCGATGATCGCTGTCAACCAGAGGTGCTGTGTTTGGCTCAAACGACCATTAAGACTCAAGGAAGAAGGGAGGAGAGGTTGGTGGTCAAAGGTCAAGGTCACCGTGGCAGGAGCACGCCATGCATGCAGTATTTCTTGCTTCAAGCTAACTTTATATGAGATGGAAAAGTGGCATTAGAACTGAACAAAAGTGGTAAAGACGGTTCCTCTCCACCTGACCGGACTGCTTCCAGGCTCCCTGATCCCCACTTCCCCCGGTGACCATGTCAAAGTGACTTTGACCAAGACACTGAACCCCTCATTGCTCCCAATGAGCAGGGTGGTGCCTTGTATGCCAGCTCCACCATCAGCGAGTGAATGGCTAAAAGGCACTGTCCAAAAATGTGGCCATTGAAAGTTCAAAGGGACAGCAAACACCGTCACCACAACCCCTCATTATTCAGAGAAACAGACAGCAGGAGCTGCAGTTTAGCTACTGTGATGCCTGGGACGTCTGCTCAGTAACCCACTGGCGCTTCCTGGACCTGAGTGTGACTTCTCTTCAGCTTTGTTTGTGGACTCTGACTCTATCTTTCCATGACTGGGACTCACATTTTTCTCTCTGCGCCTGCTCTGGCCCATAGCAGGAGGAGAGCTGCCCCCCTCAGATGGTCCCAGTGCTGCCCTCCACCCCACTGCCCCCCACGTGCACGGCGCCCCAGCAGCAGCTGTAACCAGTCATCATGTCTACATCTGTGTTCTTCATCTACGTTCATCTGCAGCCTCCCGTTACTGAGGAAAATCTTGCGGTGATCGATTTTTGTTCTGAAATCAAAAATATCAGTATTTCAATAGTTTTCGGAGCATTTTGAAATCTTGACCAGATGTCTTGGGGTCAAAGTTATGATCGCTGAAATGACGGTGAGGGAGTGTACCAGGAATCGCCGCAATCCATCAGACATCTCAATAAACACTGAAAGAGTCCATCTCATACTCAGTCAGGGGTCAGCAGAAACTTATTAGAATCCATCATCCATCAATGTCTGCACAGAATGTTGTGCCAATCCATCAACTCCATGTTTAGATAGCTCACTGACTACAGGCTGGTGGGGCTGGAGGCGACGTCGAGGACCAGGAGGCACGACGGCAACAATCACGGTGACAACACAATACATCCTCCGTGGACCACAACTGATCCAGCACTTTCTGAGATCGTTCACTGGCTAGATATTTTCGCCTAAATTTGCGGCGGGGTCAGAGCCCTGACAGGATATCGGCGGGACACCTGCGCCTTCTTTTGTTTTGTCTGAAATCAATCATCAGCTGATTGATGGCGGAGGAAAGAGACAGTGTCATCAAATCAATATCAGGGACCAGAAGCTGGCCAAGAAGTGGTCATGAGGTGAGACGGAGAAGTTACAAGGAAAAAGACAATGAAAATCAAGCAGTATTCAGGGTTTTATGAGACATCTTTGTAACACATGGTCTTGAATGTGGCCTTCACTCCATGATACAATCACTGAAATCAATCAGAGAGATGAGAACCTATCTGAGTCAGGTGACCTCTCCAGAGGCGCACTGATCCTACGGGAACAGGAAGCACAGGGGTTCCCGTCACGCACACAGTAATGCAGCCACACGCACGCTGGCCAGACTTTGCCTTCATCTTGCAGTGGAGCAACTGATTGACCTCCAGTGAGGAGCTGCAGGAGGCGGAGCGCTGCTCCGGTCTCAGCCGGCTCCGGAGTGAACATCTCCCTCTCAGGAGAGTCCGAACCCAGCCTGGAACTTTGGCTCCTTACCTTCGTGTTTGCAGAAGCAGGAAATCTCTATTGATCCCTTCAACGTTACCTCAACATGGATACATGCAAAAATGTATAAACACAAAATATGTGAGGCGTATACACACGAGAAAAATAAATCAGAAAATACTTTCAAGTTGAACACCTTCTCTACATTTTTAGGGCTCAAATGTTCATGATTAAGGCTGTAGATGCCACGCTTGCCTGTGTTGAACCCTCGTGATTAAATGAGGCTTTTGGCTCACCTGGTACCAGGTGATGTCACGGAGCCAGCCTTCATCACACAAGGACAAGAGCTGCTCTTCTCCTGTTGCTGCTGTAGCGACGAGCTCAGCGCATCCCTCTCTTGATTTACAGAAACAACAACAAAACTTCAGGTTGGAACAATTGAGCAAAATGAAGGTTGTATTCTAATTTTAGTTTCAATACTTCATACATGATGAATTAATGGCCATCTGCTGTATTGGCTACCATGACCTCTTTATTTCTTTTGATTCTTTGTCATTTTGATTGGCGGCATGGAGAACAATCCCAGCCATCACTGGGCGAGAGGCGGGGTCACCCAGGCCACACACATGGACAACCATTCACGCTCACATTCACACACCAATGGAAGGGTCGGCCGCAGGGCTAAACCATCTCTATCCTTATCTTTAAATCTATTGGGTCTTCAAGAAGGTGTTGTAAAGATGTGATAAACAGCTGACCGATACACTGGGATGGTGAAGATAACACTGGTCACTTGTTTAAATGGATGGTCTTTAGCCTTTAACCAGTCTTGACCTTCACTGGAACGTACATACATTTATAAAAGCAGTTTAAATGTGTGGGACGAAATGACTCCCATCATGGAAGCATGAGGTCACCGCATCTCCTTTCAATCAGCGTCCCAAGGACACTGACGTGTGCAACCGTCCCTTGAGCTGTTGAAGAGAATTCTCACAGACAACTTTGCTAAGACAAACAGAAATATATTTCTGAACTTTTCAAAAGTCTCCACAATAAACACCTGGTCCCCGTTTTGTCGTCCATGCATGAAGAAACGTTCAGACAGGAATCTGAGCGCAGAGCCAGAAACCATGAGGTCACTGGTCACTTGTCTCACAAATCAGTCTTTTTCCTCCCTCTGACCTATTTATGTAGGAAGCCATCGAGCAAAAGCAGCAATAAAAAAGCCCTGCTGGTGTTTGTGATGGAGAGCGGCCGTCTTCGAGATGGAGAAACAGGAAATTAAGGGTGACGTGTCTGAGGTAGCACACCTGTGATGCTAACACCACCTGCCTGGACATTAGTCTCATTTACATCCTCCTCGCGCACCAAAGACGGTTCTGTAATGTCATTCAGTGTCACGCCATGACTCCAATTCATGGATGCAAAGGAAAACTGGCTGCTGGGTAGCTGAGAAAGATACATAAACTTAATTAGTCATTACAGATTCATGGATGCTAGAACTTTTCTGTTACTTAGAATACAGACGATGTGGCTGCTTGGCCTCGGCAGAGGAACATTACGTAATGTTCCTCTGCCGAGGCCAAGCAGCCACATCGTCTGTATTTAAAGAAACACGCCAACTCTCGGGGAACTATGCTCACTGTCCGTCCTCCCCAGACAAGACAGAGATCCTTACCTCCTTTGTGCTTCATATGGGAGCTAAGGCCAGCTGACTGCCAGTTAGCTTGGCACGTTGATTGGTAGTGGATGGGTCAGTTGGTACAGCTCTGTCTCACCTGTTCCACTTCCCAAACCTGTCCGTCCTCCTCTTGTTCAACCAGGGCCAGGATGCCGGTGCGTCCAGCAGTAACCCTCCACCATCAGTCGCTCTTCTTGTCAGCTACTACCATGTTGCTTTGTTAGCCAAAGTTTTGAGGTGTGTGTCCCATCCGGCCAGGAAAGTAGTCGTGGCGGTGTGTCTGTGTGAAATGACAAACTTTACTCACTCATATTGACATTCACTCATTCAGAGTGAAGATCATGCAATCGCTCATGTTTAATGGACTGAAGTGTGATGAGATGCGACAAAGACAATCCACTAAACGGACTTGTTTCTCTACTTCAGCACTCAAAGTACTTCATCATGTTGTCTCCTTCAGTCACACTGAAGGTGGGCTTTCCTGCCAGGTACCAACCTGCCCTTCGGTGGCAATTAGAGGTTCAGACTCTTGCTTAAGGACACGTCAGCAGGGTCACCAGGGAAGTGTGGATCAAACCCTCAACCCATCAGTCAGCCTCAGCACCCTGCTGCCCCTCTGCCTCTGACTTTGCTCAGTCTCCTAGCGTTGCTCAGCTCAGAGGAGAGGAGGCGTCGGGCTCAAATCAGCGTATCTGCCCAAAGGTTGGTGCGCTGCTCTCATAAGAGTGGTTCTTGTCTCCATCAACCAACCCTTCAAAAAACTACAACCACAACAGTTTGAGCAGCTGCTTATGTTTTGTTTCGTTACATAAACCCAGCCAGGAATGATTATTGGAGGAATGGCTGTTTGATATTTGAAATTACTGATGTGGCTGAAAAGTCAGCAGGTCCCAGGCTATTGAGGGTCACTCTGGAGGCCAAACAAGGGAAAAAATGTACAAGGGAAACAGCAAGTTAAGATTATGAAAATTAAACCAAGGTTTGATTTATTTGACAATAACAAATGCATACAGAAACAAAGACAAACGTTATCCACTGTGACAAATACATTTATTGAGTAACGTGAGATTCTCAGCGCCGCGCGGCCTCTCCAGACTGCAACCACACACAAACAATCAAACGTCCTCATGTCTCATCTATCACGTCTGAGTCCAGTCCCACCTGTTTCCTGACCCGCAGGTTCCGTGTTGTGTGGGTGACAGAGAGAACAGGGAATAAATGGGTTCTCCACCGTGTTCCCAGATGTTCTTCACTAAAAACTGTTGATTATTTTCTTTCTATTGAAACTCTAGATGACCTTTAATTTGAATCAGACACGAAACTGTTGACTTTGTATTAATGCTGTAACTTCAGTACAGGAAATGGTTGTGAGGCTTTGGTATAAAATACGACCAAACATGCGAATCAAAGAATGAAGAGGCCATAAATTAAGGCATTTTATGTTGGAGAGTCAAGCATCTGCACGGTCAGCGATGGAACCGCGGTGGGCGGGCTGGACACGAGCGGTACAACCATCTGCATGTGGAGACAATCCTACTAATTAAAAGTTTGGCTGGAATCTGAGGGCCCAGCAGGTTAATTCAACATGTGCTGGCTGGCTGATGGTTTCAGAGGAGCTAATTGTTTCTCAGCCCCCCGAGTGACTGACAGCCTGAGAGAGAAAGCTCAAGAGTGACAAAGTTCAACTGGACAGAAGTCAGATGGAGGTCTGAACTACGTGCTTTTTTAAAAAATTACTTGTTGCTGAAATTACTAAAATGGTCGATGATAGCGGCTGATTTCATATCATCAGCTGATTGCAGGAGCTGAATAACCCAGCATTTGTTTTTAAAAAGGTCAAAAGTGGGTTAGTAGAACCACGGCTTTGCTTGCTTCCTTGTTCAGTCACGTGTTGGTCGAGAGTCAATGGTGGAGTAACTGGGAGGAGCATTGCTGTCTGTCTACCGGTGTTTTTAGCTCATAGCACAGATGAACAAGAACTCTCCCAAATATAATCGGTATTTTCATAATTTATCATCAGCATGTGCAGAGTTTCATTTGGTCAAAATACAGAATAGTTATGGAAATCAGATTTGACCCACAGACCAAAGCTGAGTTGGCGATCTTATTGTTTCATCAAGTTTTTTCCTGATGATTAAACAATCACTCGTCATGTATGTTGCTAAGAAAACAAGATATCTCTCCAGAATAATGTTCTTACTTGCATTTTAATGTTCATGTGGATCCAACATATTTTCGTTTATTTCAGTGTATTTCAAAGCCTAACTGGGCTTCATAGGTGGCGGAGTCGTTCGGAGCTCCTCCCCCATTTACCGCCTGATACGACCAAAGTGCGAGAGCACCAACATCCACCAAACGTTGTTTTACCAGGCAAGGAGGAAAACTGGCATCTATGAGTCAGAACATCTGGATGAAGAAGAGCGAGTGAAGTTGTCTGCGCTAACGTGCTAACTGCTGCAGCTCATAGACAAACATTCAATAGAACCACTGACGTTTTTAACCCAACAACTGTTTGCATTGACAGTGACGGAAGCGATTTAACCTTTTCCTAAACCAACTGCTATTTCATGTCTGACACTCAACTCAGAAAAAACGACTCCTTTGACCTCTTTCACACAGGCTTTTATTCTGTCAAGCTTAACTTATCAATTAATGGAACCATTTTGATGAGGAAACGACAAAGAAAAATATCCTGGCAGGAAGTCTAAAGAGGGAATATAATTGCTGCTGTAGTGTGCTGAAAAGGCTATTCAAATGCCATTCTGCACACAGTGATTGGCTTTCCTCTCCCCCTCCCATTTGCCCTCTCTCAATGCTTTCGCTGTCATTCAAAACATGAGGAGGCCTTTTCAGAAGCTTGGAATAGTTTGCATGGCAGAATAACAAGCTAATTAGAGCTCCTCCAGTGATGGATGGCAGTGAGAGGGTACGAGATGTGGGCACGAGGGCAGCGCGGCACCCTGATAGCGTCACAACCATCTGCCCCACTTTGACAGCTTAATTGGACGAGCGATGGGGAATATTCGGGATCCAGGCCAGTGGCTGGGCTGACCCCGTGTGGATGACTAATGCCGTCTTGTTCAGATTTTAGCCCTTTGTTCTAGTTCTCTGGGTGTGATTGAACTGCTGGGGTCAACAGGGGGCAATAATTTGCCTAAAGCAGCACATCTAGGTGTCAAATTCAGGATGAAGGATGAGGACGCCGTCGTTACCACTCGGAGTCAATCAGGACAATCTCCACTGGCCTTCCTGGTACGTTTATTTGGTCAAAAGAGCAACTTTCCCTTCATGCCTCTTGAATCCTTCCACAAGTTTACATCCACCAGTTGAACGCTTTAGCCAGAAACCACTGACAGACACAGAGTTCCATGTGTGGCTGCACGAGTTCTCTGAGGAGAAAAGATGCTTTTGACCCCAGAACGACTACGTTTAGCTGCCAGCTGCTTGGTTCGGTTTGTTCCACTGGAAACAGGGGACCAGTCTGACGCAGGCACCAGTCCTGTGTGCTCGGCAGACTTCGAAGGGTTTTCATGAGTTGTCTCTGCTGAGGTTCTGTGACATCTAATTCTGGAGTTATAAAGCATTAAAAACATGGTGAAACCAGCTGAATACAGGGGAAATTCAGCTGCTGCATAGAGGAGTGAACCATTTGGGAGAAACTTTGCCATAATTAGTGTGTGAAGTAGAGATAAGGCTAAAAATGTGTTTGTGAGGTCACAGTGACTTGGACCTTCAAAGGCCAAAACCTACTGAGTTCAAAGGCGCACTCAGTTCCTCCTGGATGTAACAACAGGACACGTTATGGTGAGCGACTGTGATTCATGAGGTTGTTTCCTCCTAAAATTCACTCCTGAACTAATTCATCTCCCACTTTTTTTTTTTTCAGCCAAAGTTTTGCTTCATTTCCAGGATGGATCTGATTCGGCTGAGCCGCACGTCTCCCCGCCATCATCCATTCTCACTGAGAGCTGTTGTCTGGCCCTTCTTCCTCTGCACACTTAGAGGACACTGGCCTGCCCTGAGAGGTGAGATGCTGATGAGCTGGATATATTATTAAAAACACATTAGCCATCGCTGCGAGAGAGCGAGCTCTGCATCACATATAGAGTTACAACCCTGGCCTGATCAGACAGACAGGCCGACCCGCTCATGTCCTGGTTAACCTGCCTGTCAGCTTCATCTCTCCACAAACTCTTGAATGACAGGAGCTGGACACAAAGCTGGATGTGGGAAGTGAACTCTTTGCCCCTGAATAACAGTCAGTCTCTCTTTCCATAACTACCGCTCTGGCTCTTTATTCATGTTGACATTCATGCTAGTAATGCTAGCAGGACCGAAGCTCAAATATCATTCCTCATGTGTATTCCCACCTCTCATTCCTCCACAACCCCCCCCCCCCCAAAAAAAAAAACCCTGAAAGAAAGCAGATGTCAGGTATCAGGTTTGGTTGGGATTGTGTGACACATAACAAATTAGTCGACATCGCCATCCCATCATGAACTGAAGCTGCTGGATCAATGGAGCTGAAACATAAGATGCTGCTAATTCTCTGCATCACTTCCTGATTGCATCACCAAGTCTCAGAGCTTTATTGCACAAACAATAGGGTCGGCACGCACGTGGCATGGAGAGGTCCAGCCCCAGAACCAGCACCGGTCCCCCCAACTCAAATTGTTCTCCTGTTAATCATTTGGAGAAAGCAGAGACGTGTGGCCCGGCCGGCGCGGGCCAGTCCTGTCAGGCGGCGTGAGTGTGATTTACAGTGTCACATCTCCAGAGGGGCGGCAGTCGGGTCCAGGCTGGTCCTCATTAGTGGCTGTTTGGCTTCAGGTTCGAGTCAGACCCAGATTCTATTGTCACCCTGGATCAGATGGCCAGTATAAACACCTTTAATCAAAGAAGGGTGTGGGCTCAGCACTCCCCACAAACACGAAGTGGCAGCCCAGGTCAGGTTTACAGTAACCATAGACCTGCCGGAGCATTCCTCCCACTGTAGCCGTCAGAACCGCCTTCCCCGAGATGGGCCGGTCAGCCATGGCATCGCACAGGCATCTGGGTTTGTTCCCTTCAGGCTGGTCCCCTCTTCTAACCCAGAGGGTTGTCTTCATGTGGCCTGAGGTGGGTTAAAACAGAGCAGACCACCCACAGAGATTAGGGAGCCTCCACCGTCCTACACCCATCCCTCCTCCACCTGCTGGCCTCAGAATTCATCACCAGACATTCACCACACATCTCTCAAGTCACCCCGCTGCTGTTTGCAGGACACGACACGTGCGAGTGACATGTTTGCTTCTTTGTCACACGGTCGAGTGAGGCAGCCTACAAGGGAGAAAAAGACTGTTCTGGATGCACTGTGGGAGAGTGGAGGGGATCAGAGTGGGGAAGCTGTTATGTAGAGTCACTGTGGTGGTTTGGGGTGATGAGTGAAGAGAGGGCTGCAGGGGTGGGGTGTGTCTGCGTGTGGATTGATGAGTTGGCGGATTGGGCCTGCTACTGGGGAGACAGGACCATTATCTGGAAATGAGTTACACATCCTCTCCAGTGACTTGGCAACCCGTCACACACCCCTGACTGGATGAGAAGAGCTGTCCGGACGCACCGGCGGGGGACGTTAACATCCGCAGGTCTACATAAATATCAGCTATGTCTCGGGTGTCATGTTGCAAGTCTGATTTGTTGGATTTTCATTGACATTTGTTCTAAAACTTATCTCAGAGAAAAATGGCTGTAGCCCAGAAACTTGTTTTATTGTTTGCTGCGCTTCTCTGAGTCGACGGTGGTTAAGACTCACAGCCAGAGCAGACCGCTCATGTGTGTGTGTGTGTGTGTGTGTGTTTGTGCATGGGGGGGGGGGGGGGGCAACAGGTGAGAAAAAACAAAACAAGGAAGAGGAAATGAGCTGTAATTAAGGGAAAAAAGAGCATAAAACAAGCCAACAAACTAATTAAAAAGAGGGAATAACAAAACTGATGGAGCAGGTCTCCCCTGTCCCAGCTGTCCTGGCCCGGCCCAACCCACCGTCACGGTGATGACCTCCAACAACGTCATCCATCATTCTTTTCTCCTCCCGTCTGCTGATGTTGTGTCACCTTCTATCACACACAACACCTCAGACATCCATCCAAGTTGGCACCATCATGACCACAATACAAGAGTGAATGTACCGCCAAAAAGAGAAAAAACAATAATAAGCAAAACTCTTTTGGAAACCACAACTGGAGAGCCGTCCTTCTCCTACCAAGCACGGGGCTGCCTAAACCTGAACAGAACTTACACCTCTGTCTGGTCACGCCTCACCCTACATATCACAACATATATTTAGTCACAGTTGTATCATCAAAGACCGACTTTTAGCACATCTCTGTCTGGTCTGCTTGTCCTCCTCCTGGGGGCGGGGCCTACTGAGACTGTACCTCCCGTTGAGCCAAGGGAATTGCAAAGGAAATGTGGATACCACAGAAAAGGGAATGTTCTTTGGGTATGTTTCCATCAACTGGTTTCGTCCCAGTAAGACGGTGTGAAACTGGACATTAGACATTGGATAAGTCATTGCACTTTGGTTCCACTTGGTGTCAGCCGTGTTGGTGCTGAGCGGAGACCAATTTGTGAATGTTCGTGAAGAGCAGAAGCTCCTGGTCCGTCACCTCGGATAAAGATGAGCCACATCAGAGCCGATTCAGAAACATCTCTTCAAAAATCTCCTGTTTAAAAAAACTGAAGCAAGTTAAAAGTTTTGGGGGGAAATTCGGGAGTTGTTGGATTTTGTTTTTGAAGTTTCGCTGTTTCCATCAACCTTCCGGATGTGATACTCAACGACAGCGCCGCCTGATCCCGTCAGGGCGGCAGCTGCTCCAGTTGGTGAACCCTTGTTCATTGTTTTGTTTTGTTCCTTATCCTGCAGATGAAATTATTCATTAACATGCTCATTGTTTATTCTGTCTCTGTAGTTTTGTGGATAAATGGGATTAAATTCAGCATGCTGACCTTGTTCTGATCTGAAGAGCCCGACCGCACTCTGGTGTCACTCACACTAAAAGCCAGTCGATGTTGTTGTGGTTCTTGGTTTGTGTTTTAAAAGCATCTGCAGGGTGTGAATCTGTGCCAGTTGGATGGGGGAATGTTTCCAGAGCCGCCCTGGAGCCCACTATTGTAGTGCGCCTCTTATCTGAGGCTCTGCATCCGGGGCTAAAGAGTCGTGTCAAACGCCAGTGTTTGCTTCACCAGGTATGGATGGATGCAGGAAGTTTTCTTAGCCCTCGAATCAATAGAGAGCAGAAGATAATTTTAGATTTTTAGCATCAACAAGGTTCCAGTCGGACAGCGTGTCTGCCCCGCAGCTTCCTGCTGCGTCGTCTGATACGACCCATAAGCAAGTTTCCGTAGTGTGTGTGCTGGTGGCAGGACATCAGCTGACTGCCGGAACATGATGTCTTTGTCGTCTCTGAGTTGCTCTCCTCCACGTGGCTGGGACTCGAATGGAGCTGAGTTGCACTGCGCTGATGTTCCTTCCTGTTTTATTCTGAAATCACTCCTCTTTTGTGTCATGTTTGGCTGCATTTCCTGTCTTTGTGTGCCACCTGTTTGTGTGCAGCTGAGTTGCATCAGTTCATCGGTCCTCATGGTTGGCACCTGCCTCCCTGTGATTGGTTCAGTTCTGTCATCTGACTTCCAGGGTCTGTTATTGGTAGTGTGTGACATCATGACCACGGTGATGAGATCGTCCGTCTTATCACCGCTACACTGACCACGTGTGGTTAGTGGAGTCAACCTGGTAACCAGGAGACTAGGTTAGTGCAGCAGGAGGGAGGGAGACACCTGCTGGCCAGATGGGGGAGGTGCTGATCACTGCAGCTTTAAATGAACTGCGATGTTGTAGATCGTCAAACTGATGTCAGTGAGCAGAGCTGCAACTAAGGTTTGAAACCACAAACTATCCAGTTTTCCTGAAAACACTTCTGGACGGACAGACGTCAGACAGACGCCACGTTTGCCGCGTCAGGACAGCCTTCTCGTTATTATGATGTCATCTGATTCTCTCCTCTGGATTGAAGTCTCCTGCTTATTCAGACATTCAGATGGCGCTGTGGCTGTAACCTTGGGTCTGTCATTGTGGCGCCGGTCAGCTCGGCATCCCGCCTGCTGGATCACATGAAGAGAGAGAATTGCAAATGTGCTGCTG
Organism: Aulostomus chinensis; assembly: GCF_037954235.1. NCBI lineage: Eukaryota > Metazoa > Chordata > Actinopteri > Syngnathiformes > Aulostomidae > Aulostomus > Aulostomus chinensis. The sequence goes on from NC_141331.1 coordinate 28,061,150, forward strand.
TAGATATGGAACGCCTCTGTGTTTGTCTGCTGACTGTGGGACAGCCATCCCAGCATCTGGCCTGGACCACTCTGAAGACCGCACGCCTGACTCCAGCACTTTGAGCCTCGCATGGTTTGTGACTCACAACAAGCAACAAGGACATTTAGTTTCATCAGCATGTGTTTCTTCTAATTGCCTCTCCAAACCCTGTGGAGCAAATTAGAAAGTTTAGTGCTTGTTGCTTACTGGATTTTCACTTTTCCTCACAGCAACACATGCTGCAAATTGCTCTCGTCTCAATGGCGAAACAAGACGTGAACTCAGAGACAAAAGCTAGAACTCCATCGGGTCTCGCAAACAGTCGCATGGATGCGCACATATGCTCGTGTCTGTCTATGATGCAACGTGAGCAATCGTGCTGCCTCGCCCTCATCTGGCACCAGCCGCTGTGAGCTGCAGGAACACGTCGGCCGGTCGGTGCCCCGCGTCAGTGCCCCGCGTCAGTGCCCCGCGTCAGGCAGACATGGAGCAGAGTTAGCGTTGAACTTGGTCGCCAGATGCCTCCGACTTCTGGGAAAAGATGCCTCCTTTTGTGTGTTGTTGCCAGCGAGCACCTGACTTCACCTGCGTGCAGTGCCGTTCATGGCCTGTCAATATTTGCCAGTAACAGCAGACAGGAAATGAAATGAATTAGAGTGATGATTGAAGGCAGCAAAACAAACGCAATGTGCTAAAAAAGAACTCAAACAGACAGCTGATAATTAAGTGGTAATTTCCAGCAGGGCCTTTGCTGTGAGCAACACCTTTGATATTATCAATTAATAATAAATACAATGTTGACTGAGTGCAGCTGAAAATATCCCAGAACAAAGAGCGAGGGAGGATCGACGCCATAGCTCAAACAGCCTCACCTGCAGCTCCTCCCTCCTGGGAGGAGCAAGACAAGCTCTTCCTGGTCAACTCCTTCGACCCACAGGGATGAACAACACGAGCGTTTTTCTCCCTGCTTTGTTTTCAGGCCTGTTATTTAGGGTTGTGTGAAACATCTTATTGGTGTAACTGTAACTTTGTTTATCGTCACTGTGATGATCTGAATATTTCAGTAGAGCAAAACAGGAAACGTGTCATGACGAGTTCATACAGCCATGAAAAGTCGTGGAAATCTTTAGAAACCGTGGGTTTTGAACAGTTATTTGTAGGCCTGGAAAACTCTGCTGAACATCAAATCAGTTCATGCTGGATAAAATAAAAACCTGTCCCTATGAATGCTTTACTAAATATTCATGATGTATCAGGACATGTAGCTCGTCATTAGTTTGAATTTACTTTAAGTCTCTGTTTGTGTGTCATGGGGATCCAGACATTTCAGTCAGCATGAGGTCAAAGTTCCCTCAGGGGGTCAAAGGTCAGTGAAGCTCATGAACCCTGGTCAACAGTTCAGGAGGTGTGAAAGTTTTCCCCTTCAGGCCACAAACTGACTTGTGGCCTTGTGTGTTGTGTGTGAGTTCAGTCACAGGAGTACTGGTGCACGCTCGGCCCATCAGAGGGGGCGGAGCAAGGACCAACGTCTGGCAATTTGTGATTCCAGAGACGAGGGATGAAAGAGGAGCAACAAGATAGAAATTCTGTTTAGTTAACTTGACCTATCAGTGAGCAGCTCAGCTGGCTCATGATTCAGCCTCAAATATGATGAACTTGTAGGCCAGCTCTCTTCAAGCCCAGGTACAGGTCATGTGTTAGTTTCTGATCCTCTGAAGATTCTCTAATTCTTACTCTTTGTCACATTATGTTCCTAAACATTTATTTGTTGTTCTATTAAAAGAAAAATGTAGGGTGGTTCTGTGTCCTCTTGAGCTGAGGTCCTCCAACAGAGGCCTGGGAGCCTGAGGGTTCTACTCACCATCTTATACCCCATTCACACTGCGACAAAAACACAGGTCAACACGGGTTTTTCGGCACCCTGAAAGAGTCGAGTCGGCATTTCAACCCGCGTCGACTGACTCGCCAAGCGACCCGGGTGTTTAGCGGCTCAGCTCGGCTCGACTTCCGACTACCACTGAGGACTCCGACTACCACTGAGGACTCCTACTACCACTGAGTGCTCCTAATACCACTGAGGACTCCTACTACCACTGAGTCCTCCTACTACCACTGAGGACTCCTACTACCACTTTGGACACCTACTACCACTGAGTCCTCCTACTACCACTGAGGACTCTTACTACCACTGAGGACTCCTATTACCACTGAGGACTCCTACTACCACTGAGTGCTCCTACTACCACTGAGTCCTCCTACTACCACTGAGTGCTCGTTCTACCACTGAGGACTCCTACTACCACGGAGGACTCCTACTACCACTGAGTCCTCCTACTACCACTGAGGACTCCTACTACCACTGAGGACTACTGTTACCACTGACTGCTCCTACAACCACTGAGGACTCCTACTACCACTGAGGACTCCTACTACCACTGAGTCCTCCTACTAGCACTGAGGACTCCTACTACCACTGAGTCCTCCTCCTACCACTGAGGACTCCTACTACCACGGAGGACTCCTACTACCACTGAGTCCTCCTACTACCACTGAGGACTCCTACTACCACTGAGTCCTCCTACTACCACTGAGGACTCTTGCTACCACTGAGGACTCCTGCTACCACTGAGTCCTCCTACTACCATTGAGGACTCCTACTACCACGGAGGACTCCTACTACCACTGAGTCCTCCTATTACCATTGAGTTCTCCTACTACCACTGAGGACTCCTACTACCACGGAGGACTCCTAGTACCACTGACTCCTCCTTCTACCACTAAGGACTCCTACTACAACTGAGGACTCCTACTACCACTGAGTCCTCCTACTACCACGGAGGACTCCGACTACCACGGAGGACTCCTTCTACCACTGAGGACTCCGACTACCACTGAGGACTCCTACTACCACTGAGTCCTCCTACTACCACTGAGGACTCCTACTACCACTTTGGACTCCTACTACCACTGAGTCCTCCTACTACCACTGAGGACTCTTACTACCACTGAGGACTCCTATTACCACTGACTGCTCCTACTACCACTGAGGACTCCTACTACCACTGAGTCCTCCTACTACCACTGAGGACTCCTACTACCACTGAGTCCTCCTACTACCTCTGAGTCCTCCTACTACCACTGAGTGCTCCTTTGACCACTGAGTGCTCCTACTACCATTGAGTCCTCCTACTACCACTGAGAACTCCTATTACCACTGACTGCTCCTACTACCACTGTGTCCTCCTACTACCACTGTGTGCTCCTACTACCACTGAGGACTCCTACTACCACTGAGGACTCCTACTACCACTGAGGACTCCTACTTCCACTGAGGACTCCTACTACCATTGAGGACTCCTACTACCACGGAGGACTCCTAGTACCACTGACTCCTCCTTCTACCACTGAGGACTCCTACTACAACTGAGGACTCCTACTACCACTGAGTCCTCCTACTACCACGGAGGACTCCGACTACCACTGAGGACTCCTACTACCACTGAGTGCTCCTACTACCACTGAGTCCTCCTACAACCACTGAGTGCTCGTTCTACCACGGAGGACTCCTACTACCACGGAGGACTCCTACTACCACTGAGTCCTCCTACTACCACTGAGGACTCCTACTACCACTGAGGACTACTGTTACCACTGACTGCTCCTACTACCACTGAGGACTCCTACTACCACTGAGGACTCCTACTACCACTGAGTCCTCCTACTACCACTGAGGACTCCTACTACCACTGAGGACTACTGTTACCACTGACTGCTCCTACTACCACTGAGGACTCCTACTACCACTGAGGACTCCGACGACCACTGAGTCCTCCTACTAACACTGAGGACTCCTACTACCACTGAGTCCTCCTACTACCACTGAGGACTCCTACTACCACGGAGGACTCCTACTACCACTGAGTCCTCCTACTACCACTGAGGACTCCTATTACCACTGAGGACTACTGTTACCACTGACTGCTCCTACTACAACTGAGGACTCCTACTACCACTGAGGACTCCTACTAACACTGAGGACTCCTACTACCACAGAGGACTACTACTACCACTAAGTCCTCCTACTACCACTGAGGACTCCTACTACCACTGAGTCCTCCTACTACCACTGAGGACTCCTACTACCACTGAGTCTTCCTACTACCACTGAGTCTTCCTACTACCACTGAGGACTCCTACTACCACTGAGTCCTCCTATTACTATTGAGTCCTCCTACTACCACTGAGGACTCCTACTACCACGGAGGACTCCTAGTACCACTGACTCCTCCTTCTACCACTGAGGACTCCTACTACAACTGAGGACTCCTACTACCACTGAGTCCTCCTACTACCACGGAGGACTCCGACTACCACGGAGGACTCCTTCTACCACTGAGGACTCCGACTACCACTGAGGACTCCTACTACCACTGAGTCCTCCTACTACCACTGAGGACTCCTACTACCACTTTGGACTCCTACTACCACTGAGTCCTCCTACTACCACTGAGGACTCTTACTACCACTGAGGACTCCTATTACCACTGACTGCTCCTACTACCACTGAGGACTCCTACTACCACTGAGTCCTCCTACTACCACTGAGGACTCCTACTACCACTGAGTCCTCCTACTACCTCTGAGTCCTCCTACTACCACTGAGTGCTCCTTTGACCACTGAGTGCTCCTACTACCATTGAGTCCTCCTACTACCACTGAGAACTCCTATTACCACTGACTGCTCCTACTACCACTGTGTCCTCCTACTACCACTGTGTGCTCCTACTACCACTGAGGACTCCTACTACCACTGAGGACTCCTACTACCACTGAGGACTCCTACTTCCACTGAGGACTCCTACTACCATTGAGGACTCCTACTACCACGGAGGACTCCTAGTACCACTGACTCCTCCTTCTACCACTGAGGACTCCTACTACAACTGAGGACTCCTACTACCACTGAGTCCTCCTACTACCACGGAGGACTCCGACTACCACTGAGGACTCCTACTACCACTGAGTGCTCCTACTACCACTGAGTCCTCCTACAACCACTGAGTGCTCGTTCTACCACGGAGGACTCCTACTACCACGGAGGACTCCTACTACCACTGAGTCCTCCTACTACCACTGAGGACTCCTACTACCACTGAGGACTACTGTTACCACTGACTGCTCCTACTACCACTGAGGACTCCTACTACCACTGAGGACTCCTACTACCACTGAGTCCTCCTACTAACACTGAGGACTCCTACTACCACTGAGTCCTCCTCCTACCACTGAGGACTCCTACTACCACGGAGGACTCCTACTACCACTGAGTCCTCCTACTACCACTGAAGACTCCTGCTACCACTGAGGACTCCTGCTACCACTGAGTCCTCCTACTACCACTGAGGACTCCTACTACCAAGGAGGACTCCTACTACCACTGAGGATTCCTACTACCACTGAGTCTTCCTATTACCATTGAGTTCTCCTACTACCACTGAGGACTCCTACTACCACGGAGGACTCCTACTACCACTGAGTCCTCCTACTACCACTGAGGACTCCTACTACAACTGAGGACTCCTACTACCACTGAGTCCTCCTACTACCACGGAGGACTCCGACTACCACGGAGGACTCCTTCTACCACTGAGGACTCCTACTACCACTGAGGACTCCTACTACCACTGAGTCCTCCTACTACCTCTGAGTCCTCCTACTACCACTGAGTGCTCCTATGACCACTGAGTGCTCCTACTACCATTGAGTCCTCCTACTACCACTGAGGACTCCTATTACCACTGAGTGGTCCTACTACCACTGAGTGCTCCTACTACCACTGAGTACTCCTACTACCACTGAGGACTCCTACTACCACTGAGTCCTCCTACTACCACTTAGGACTCCTATTACCATTGAGGACTCCAACTACCACGAAGGACTCCTATTACCACTGAGGACTCCTACTACCACTGAGAGCTCCTACTACCACTGAGTCCTTCCACTACCTCTGAGTGCTCCTTCTACCACTGAGGACTCCTAATACCACGGAGGACTCCTCTACCACTGAGTCCTCCTACTACCACTGAGGACTACTGTTACCACTGACTGCTCCTACTACCACTGAGGACTCCTACTACCACTGAGGACTCCTACTACCACTGAGTCCTCCTACTAACACTGAGGACTCCTACTACCACTGAGTCCTCCTACTACCACTGAGGACTCCTACTACCACGGAGGACTCCTACTACCATGAGTCCTCCTACTACCACTGAGGACTCCTACTACCACTGAGGACTACTGTTACCACTGACTACTCCTACTACAACTGAGGACTCCTACTACCACTGAGGACTCCGACGACCACTGAGTCCTCCTACTAAAACTGAGGACTCCTACTACCACTGAGTCCTCCTTCTACCACTGAGGACTCCTACTACCACGGAGGACTCCTACTACCACTGAGTCCTCCTACTACCACTGAGGACTCCTACTACCACTGAGGATTACTGTTACCACTGACTGCTCCTACTACAACTGAGGACTCCTACTACCACTGAGTCCTCCTACTAACACTGAGGACTCCTACTACCACAGAGGACTCCTACTACCACTAAGTCCTCCTACTACCACTGAGGACTCCTACTACCACTGAGTCCTCCTACTACCACTGAGGACTCCTACTACCACTGAGTCCTCCTACTACCACTGAGGACTCCTGCTACCACTGAGTCCTCCTACTACCACTGAGGACTTCTACTACCACTGAGGACTCCTACTACCACTGAGTCCTCCTATTACCATTGAGTCCTCCTACTACCACTGAGGACTCCTACTACCACGGAGGACTCCTAGTACCACTGACTCCTCCTTCTACCACTGAGGACTCCTACTACAACTGAGGACTCCTACTACCACTGAGTCCTCCTACTACCACGGAGGACTCCGACTACCACGGAGGACTCCTACTACCACTAAGTCCTCCTTCTACCACGGAGGACTCCGACTACAACGGAGGACTCCTTCTACCACTGAGGACTCCTACTACCACTGAGGACTCCTACTACCACTGAGTCCTCCTACTACCTCTGAGTCCTCCTACTACCACTGAGTGCTCCTATGACCACTGAGTGCTCCTACTACCACTGAGGACTCCTACTACCACTGAGTCCTCCTACTACCTCTGAGTCCTCCTACTACCACTGAGTGCTCCTATGACCACTGAGTGCTCCTACTACCATTGAGTCCTCCTACTACCACTGAGGACTCCTATTACCACTGAGTGGTCCTACTACCACTGAGTGCTCCTACTACCACTGAGTACTCCTACTACCACTGAGGACTCCTACTACCACTGAGTCCTCCTACTACCACTTAGGACTCCTATTACCATTGAGGACTCCAACTACCACGAAGGACTCCTATTACCACTGAGGACTCCTACTACCACTGAGAGCTCCTACTACCACTGAGTCCTTCCACTACCTCTGAGTGCTCCTTCTACCACTGAGGACTCCTAATACCACGGAGGACTCCTCTACCACTGAGTCCTCCTACTACCACTGAGGACTCCTACTACCACTGAGGACTACTGTTACCACTGACTGCTCCTACTACCACTGAGGACTCCTACTACCACTGAGTCCTCCTACTACCACTGAGGACTCCTACTACCACGGAGGACTCCTACTACCATGAGTCCTCCTACTACCACTGAGGACTCCTACTACCACTGAGGACTACTGTTACCACTGACTACTCCTACTACAACTGAGGACTCCTACTACCACTGAGGACTCCGACGACCACTGAGTCCTCCTACTAAAACTGAGGACTCCTACTACCACTGAGTCCTCCTTCTACCACTGAGGACTCCTACTACCACGGAGGACTCCTACTACCACTGAGTCCTCCTACTACCACTGAGGACTCCTACTACCACTGAGGATTACTGTTACCACTGACTGCTCCTACTACAACTGAGGACTCCTACTACCACTGAGTCCTCCTACTAACACTGAGGACTCCTACTACCACAGAGGACTCCTACTACCACTAAGTCCTCCTACTACCACTGAGGACTCCTACTACCACTGAGTCCTCCTACTACCACTGAGGACTCCTACTACCACTGAGTCCTCCTACTACCACTGAGGACTCCTGCTACCACTGAGTCCTCCTACTACCACTGAGGACTCCTACTACCACGGAGGACTCCTACTACCACTGAGTCCTCCTACTACCACTGAGGACTCCTACTACCACTGAGGACTACTGTTACCACTGACTGCTCCTACTACCACTGAGGACTCCTACTACCACTGAGGACTCCGACGACCACTGAGTCCTCCTACTAACACTGAGGACTCCTACTACCACTGAGTCCTCCTACTACCACTGAGGACTCCTACTACCACGGAGGACTCCTACTACCACTGAGTCCTCCTACTACCACTGAGGACTCCTATTACCACTGAGGACTACTGTTACCACTGACTGCTCCTACTACAACTGAGGACTCCTACTACCACTGAGGACTCCTACTAACACTGAGGACTCCTACTACCACAGAGGACTACTACTACCACTAAGTCCTCCTACTACCACTGAGGACTCCTACTACCACTGAGTCCTCCTACTACCACTGAGGACTCCTACTACCACTGAGTCTTCCTACTACCACTGAGTCTTCCTACTACCACTGAGGACTCCTACTACCACTGAGTCCTCCTATTACTATTGAGTCCTCCTACTACCACTGAGGACTCCTACTACCACGGAGGACTCCTAGTACCACTGACTCCTCCTTCTACCACTGAGGACTCCTACTACAACTGAGGACTCCTACTACCACTGAGTCCTCCTACTACCACGGAGGACTCCGACTACCACGGAGGACTCCTTCTACCACTGAGGACTCCGACTACCACTGAGGACTCCTACTACCACTGAGTCCTCCTACTACCACTGAGGACTCCTACTACCACTTTGGACTCCTACTACCACTGAGTCCTCCTACTACCACTGAGGACTCTTACTACCACTGAGGACTCCTATTACCACTGACTGCTCCTACTACCACTGAGGACTCCTACTACCACTGAGTCCTCCTACTACCACTGAGGACTCCTACTACCACTGAGTCCTCCTACTACCTCTGAGTCCTCCTACTACCACTGAGTGCTCCTTTGACCACTGAGTGCTCCTACTACCATTGAGTCCTCCTACTACCACTGAGAACTCCTATTACCACTGACTGCTCCTACTACCACTGTGTCCTCCTACTACCACTGTGTGCTCCTACTACCACTGAGGACTCCTACTACCACTGAGGACTCCTACTACCACTGAGGACTCCTACTTCCACTGAGGACTCCTACTACCATTGAGGACTCCTACTACCACGGAGGACTCCTAGTACCACTGACTCCTCCTTCTACCACTGAGGACTCCTACTACAACTGAGGACTCCTACTACCACTGAGTCCTCCTACTACCACGGAGGACTCCGACTACCACTGAGGACTCCTACTACCACTGAGTGCTCCTACTACCACTGAGTCCTCCTACAACCACTGAGTGCTCGTTCTACCACGGAGGACTCCTACTACCACGGAGGACTCCTACTACCACTGAGTCCTCCTACTACCACTGAGGACTCCTACTACCACTGAGGACTACTGTTACCACTGACTGCTCCTACTACCACTGAGGACTCCTACTACCACTGAGGACTCCTACTACCACTGAGTCCTCCTACTAACACTGAGGACTCCTACTACCACTGAGTCCTCCTCCTACCACTGAGGACTCCTACTACCACGGAGGACTCCTACTACCACTGAGTCCTCCTACTACCACTGAAGACTCCTGCTACCACTGAGGACTCCTGCTACCACTGAGTCCTCCTACTACCACTGAGGACTCCTACTACCAAGGAGGACTCCTACTACCACTGAGGATTCCTACTACCACTGAGTCTTCCTATTACCATTGAGTTCTCCTACTACCACTGAGGACTCCTACTACCACGGAGGACTCCTACTACCACTGAGTCCTCCTACTACCACTGAGGACTCCTACTACAACTGAGGACTCCTACTACCACTGAGTCCTCCTACTACCACGGAGGACTCCGACTACCACGGAGGACTCCTTCTACCACTGAGGACTCCTACTACCACTGAGGACTCCTACTACCACTGAGTCCTCCTACTACCTCTGAGTCCTCCTACTACCACTGAGTGCTCCTATGACCACTGAGTGCTCCTACTACCATTGAGTCCTCCTACTACCACTGAGGACTCCTATTACCACTGAGTGGTCCTACTACCACTGAGTGCTCCTACTACCACTGAGTACTCCTACTACCACTGAGGACTCCTACTACCACTGAGTCCTCCTACTACCACTTAGGACTCCTATTACCATTGAGGACTCCAACTACCACGAAGGACTCCTATTACCACTGAGGACTCCTACTACCACTGAGAGCTCCTACTACCACTGAGTCCTTCCACTACCTCTGAGTGCTCCTTCTACCACTGAGGACTCCTAATACCACGGAGGACTCCTCTACCACTGAGTCCTCCTACTACCACTGAGGACTACTGTTACCACTGACTGCTCCTACTACCACTGAGGACTCCTACTACCACTGAGGACTCCTACTACCACTGAGTCCTCCTACTAACACTGAGGACTCCTACTACCACTGAGTCCTCCTACTACCACTGAGGACTCCTACTACCACGGAGGACTCCTACTACCATGAGTCCTCCTACTACCACTGAGGACTCCTACTACCACTGAGGACTACTGTTACCACTGACTACTCCTACTACAACTGAGGACTCCTACTACCACTGAGGACTCCGACGACCACTGAGTCCTCCTACTAAAACTGAGGACTCCTACTACCACTGAGTCCTCCTTCTACCACTGAGGACTCCTACTACCACGGAGGACTCCTACTACCACTGAGTCCTCCTACTACCACTGAGGACTCCTACTACCACTGAGGATTACTGTTACCACTGACTGCTCCTACTACAACTGAGGACTCCTACTACCACTGAGTCCTCCTACTAACACTGAGGACTCCTACTACCACAGAGGACTCCTACTACCACTAAGTCCTCCTACTACCACTGAGGACTCCTACTACCACTGAGGACTCCTACTACCACGGAGGACTCCTACTACCATGAGTCCTCCTACTACCACTGAGGACTCCTGCTACCACTGAGTCCTCCTACTACCACTGAGGACTTCTACTACCACTGAGGACTCCTACTACCACTGAGTCCTCCTATTACCATTGAGTCCTCCTACTACCACTGAGGACTCCTACTACCACGGAGGACTCCTAGTACCACTGACTCCTCCTTCTACCACTGAGGACTCCTACTACAACTGAGGACTCCTACTACCACTGAGTCCTCCTACTACCACGGAGGACTCCGACTACCACGGAGGACTCCTACTACCACTAAGTCCTCCTTCTACCACGGAGGACTCCGACTACAACGGAGGACTCCTTCTACCACTGAGGACTCCTACTACCACTGAGGACTCCTACTACCACTGAGTCCTCCTACTACCTCTGAGTCCTCCTACTACCACTGAGTGCTCCTATGACCACTGAGTGCTCCTACTACCACTGAGGACTCCTACTACCACTGAGTCCTCCTACTACCTCTGAGTCCTCCTACTACCACTGAGTGCTCCTATGACCACTGAGTGCTCCTACTACCATTGAGTCCTCCTACTACCACTGAGGACTCCTATTACCACTGAGTGGTCCTACTACCACTGAGTGCTCCTACTACCACTGAGTACTCCTACTACCACTGAGGACTCCTACTACCACTGAGTCCTCCTACTACCACTTAGGACTCCTATTACCATTGAGGACTCCAACTACCACGAAGGACTCCTATTACCACTGAGGACTCCTACTACCACTGAGAGCTCCTACTACCACTGAGTCCTTCCACTACCTCTGAGTGCTCCTTCTACCACTGAGGACTCCTAATACCACGGAGGACTCCTCTACCACTGAGTCCTCCTACTACCACTGAGGACTCCTACTACCACTGAGGACTACTGTTACCACTGACTGCTCCTACTACCACTGAGGACTCCTACTACCACTGAGTCCTCCTACTACCACTGAGGACTCCTACTACCACGGAGGACTCCTACTACCATGAGTCCTCCTACTACCACTGAGGACTCCTACTACCACTGAGGACTACTGTTACCACTGACTACTCCTACTACAACTGAGGACTCCTACTACCACTGAGGACTCCGACGACCACTGAGTCCTCCTACTAAAACTGAGGACTCCTACTACCACTGAGTCCTCCTTCTACCACTGAGGACTCCTACTTCCACGGAGGACTCCTACTACCACTGAGTCCTCCTACTACCACTGAGGACTCCTACTACCACTGAGGATTACTGTTACCACTGACTGCTCCTACTACAACTGAGGACTCCTACTACCACTGAGTCCTCCTACTAACACTGAGGACTCCTACTACCACAGAGGACTCCTACTACCACTAAGTCCTCCTACTACCACTGAGGACTCCTACTACCACTGAGTCCTCCTACTACCACTGAGGACTCCTACTACCACTGAGTCCTCCTACTACCACTGAGGACTCCTGCTACCACTGAGTCCTCCTACTACCACTGAGGACTCCTACTACCACGGAGGACTCCTACTACCACTGAGTCCTCCTACTACCACTGAGGACTCCTACTACCACTGAGGACTACTGTTACCACTGACTGCTCCTACTACCACTGAGGACTCCTACTACCACTGAGGACTCCGACGACCACTGAGTCCTCCTACTAACACTGAGGACTCCTACTACCACTGAGTCCTCCTACTACCACTGAGGACTCCTACTACCACGGAGGACTCCTACTACCACTGAGTCCTCCTACTACCACGGAGGACTCCTATTACCACTGAGGACTACTGTTACCACTGACTGCTCCTACTACAACTGAGGACTCCTACTACCACTGAGGACACCTACTACCACTGAGTCCTCCTACTAACACTGAGGACTCCTACTACCACAGAGGACTACTACTACCACTAAGTCCTCCTACTACCACTGAGGACTCCTACTACCACTGAGTCCTCCTACTACCACTGAGGACTCCTACTACCACTGAGTCTTCCTACTACCACTGAGTCTTCCTACTACCACTGAGGACTCCTACTACCACTGAGTCCTCCTATTACTATTGAGTCCTCCTACTACCACTGAGGACTCCTACTACCACGGAGGACTCCTAGTACCACTGACTCCTCCTTCTACCACTGAGGACTCCTACTACAACTGAGGACTCCTACTACCACTGAGTCCTCCTACTACCACGGAGGACTCCGACTACCACGGAGGACTCCTTCTACCACTGAGTCCTCCTACTACCACTGAGGACTCCTACTACCACTGAGGACTCCTACTACCACTGAGTCCTCCTACTACCACTGAGTCCTCCTACTACCACTGAGGACTCCTAGTACTACTGACTCCTCCTTCTACCACTGAGGACTCCTACTACAACTGAAGACTCCTACTACCACTGAGTCCTCCTACTACCACGGAGGACTCCGACTACCACGGAGGACTCATTCTACCACTGAGTCCTCCTACTACCACTGAGGACTCCTACTACCACTGAGGACTCCTACTACCACTGAGTCCTCCTACTACCACTGAGGACTCCTACTACCACTGAGTCTTCCTACTACCTCTGAGTCCTCCTACTACCACTGAGTACTCCGACTACCACTTAGGACTCCTACTACCACTGAGTCCTCCTACTACCACTGAGGACTCCGACTACCACTGAGGTCTCTTACTACCACTAAGGACTCCTATTACCACTGAGGACTCCTTCTACCACTGAGTCCTCCTACTACCACTGAGTCCTCCTACTACCACGGAGGACTCCTACTACCACTGAGTCCTCCTACTACCACTGAGGACTCCTGCTACCACTGAGGACTCCTACTTCCACTGAGGACTTCTACTTCCACTGAGGACTCTTACTACCATTGAGGACTCCTACTACCACTAAGGACTCCTATTACCACTGAGGACTCCTACTACCACTGAGTGCTCCTACTACCACAGAGTCCTCCTACTACCACTGAGTGCTCCTTCTACCACTGAGGACTCCTACTACCACGGAGGACTCCTACTACCACTGAGGACTCCTACTACCACTGAGTCCTCCTACTATCACTGAGGACTCCTACTACCACTGAGTCCTCCTACTACCACGGAGGACTCCGACTACCACGGAGGACTCCTACTACCACTGAGGACTCCTACTACCACTGAGGACTACTGTTACCACCGACTGCTCCTACTACAACTGAGGAGTCTTACTACCACTGAGGACTCCTACTAACACTGAGGACTCCTACTACCACAGAGGACTCCTACTACCACTGAGTCCTCCTACTACCACTGAGGACTCCTACTACCACTGAGTCCTCCTACTACCACTGAGGACTCCTATTACCACTGAGTCCTCCTACTTCCACTGAGGACTCCTACTACCACTGAGGACTCCTACTACCACGGAGGACTCCTTCTACCACTGAGTCCTCCTACTACCACTGAGGACTCCTACCACCATGGGGATCACATCATATTTGACCTTCCCCATACGTTCTAGCTGTTCTTTTATCCTCTCGTGCTTCTCAACCTTCTCCCGCTCTTTCTTCCTTAATTTGATGTCAGCTGCTATCACCACATCCATCACCACAGCCCTCTTCTGCTGTCTGTCACCATGACACACACACACACACACACACACACACACACACACACACACATATCCTGTTGTAATCTGCTTGGGTGATTTAGCTGTAATGACACCATTTAATTATTAAAGGCATATTATTGCTTTCTCTACTTTTTATTTCCTACAACTGCTGGATGTGACAGGAAACTCTCCCATTCGCGTGTGTCTGCTGCTGGAGCAAAGGATTGTGGGATAACAGTCTCTCCTGCTCTTTGAAACAGGACGGCTGTGTGTTGGACCGCAACTGAACCAGAATTCATTTTAGTTTCTGAGGAGTCCACCAGCTGTTGGTGGCTCCCCTCAGACGTCTCCAGGTCAAGTGCCTCACTCAGGAACTTAGCTAATTAGGAACTCATTTTCAAATGCACACCTCGCCTTCTTCTCTTGGCAGCCTACTGATTCTTTGCCAGAGGGGAATAAACGATCCCTGGCTCCTATGTTTTATCTCAGATTAACTCTGCATCAAAGAATATTGGAGCAACTACAACTCAAAATTACATTTGACTTCTGTAAAATTCAGCTTTTGGAGCTGATTTCATACCTGGGCAACAGGTTTGACCTTGACTGCTCGTCCGGGATGCAAAAATGCAGTCAGCTGTTTCATGAAAGTCTCCCTGTGACATCAGAAAACGTTCTTACAGAGTTCTAATCTGAGGGGAGATCAACGTAAAGACTTTGTGCTTGAGTAACAATGAAAAGCGTGTCTATCACGATCTGAGGAGGGAACCTCTGGAGGAGAGGATGTAGAAGTTGTGCGATGTCCTAAGCTGAGCCAGCGTCAATACAACAAGAGGAGTGAGTCGAGGCATGGAGGCGGTATCAGCACGCGCCTCAGCCTTCCGGTTGAAACTCCTGAGAGCAGGTGTTGGTACTCATAATAACTTATAAACGATATTGTGATGTTAGGAAGGTAAAATACAGACGGGCAATGATGGATAACCCTTCTTCTGCCCTTCAGGCAGGTGAACTGGTTTGTTTAGGTTTTTGTTTTATTTGGGAGATGAAATTGAACAGATTGGAATTGACTGGTGCCCACCGAGTGTGTAAGGACAGTGACTGTGAATGTAGTGGTGCTTTGTGTGTGTGTGTGTGTGTGTGTGTGTGTGTGTGTGTGTGTGTGTGAGAGAGAGAGAGAGAGAGAGAGAGAGAGAGAGAGAGAGAGAGAGAGAGAGAGAGAGATTTCATTGTTGATGAATAAATGCTGCATTTTGTTCTGTTTTATGAATCTCAGTAACACTGCAAATTACAGACATGGGTCATTGGACACGACTGTCATTTACTTACCTGTACTCACCAGTATAAACCACTGAGGCTGTAATCCCAGTCACCATTACTGTAAGATGGGTAATGATTCATAGAGAAACTAGCAGTCATGTAAATATGATCAAACATTTCATCGCTCGTTCAACCCGGGGTGGGCAGTGCTCACCATGCTTCACCTTGGCTCAGTTATCGCCTCAGAACTGAATCTTGAAGAAGTCTGTGCAGATTCATCATCATTTCATCTACAGCTCCTCTCTCCTCAGGACAATCAGTAGGACAGAGTCTGCTGAGCCTGGCAGTGACACTGAACCAGCATCAGGATTTGCTGACATCACCAGTCAGGCAGGAGCTGAGCTGATCTGGGAACAGTTGCTTTAGTCCTTTGATCAGAGACATCCGTCTGAGCTTCAGTCTCAGGCTCTTTCAATCATTTTCAGATGACTCAAATATAGCAACTTCTGATTGACTTCTTGAGACCAACTCAGCAATTAACACTCCCTTCTGGATCAAACCCCTCTGAGGACAGGTGTGGGTGGGGTCAGTATGGTTGTAGGGACTCCCTCACGGTCACCTCACCAAGATGCCCCTTTGCAGAGGAAGTCCCAGCTTTCCCATCCGTCACCATACTAGTCTGCAGCATAGCACATCATATGTGCGCTATTAGGGTTACCATTTGTAGGTCTATTGAGAAAAAGACAAATTGCCAGTAGTAACAGTAGCTAGACGTTAGAAGATAGCCGTCGGTGGTAACTGCGTGAGTTTACAAGGTAGCTCAGGCAATGCACCGACAGGGCTACCCAAAACCGGGCTAAGCTAGTTAACGTTAGCTAGCTAGCTAATTTTCCTTCTAATTCTGGTTACAGCATAAAGCTCATAGGCAGAATGGGGTTTCCTTTGAGTAACGTTAGCTAGCTAGCTAACTTAGCTATGCTACTCCAACACAGAGGGGACCCAAGTCCCATCACTTGGAAGCAAAAATCCTTCCGATTTGTTACATCGGATTTTGTAAACACTCAAATAAGTACCGCTAACTTTACTGTAGCTAGCTAACGTTAGGTCCATCTGTTTCAGTGAGTGTTTACAGAATTGCGATTATTAAAATTGGGTTATAACAAAAAAATGGAAGGTCTAATCTTTCCATGGACGGTTGCAAACGATTCCAGGTGCAATTTTGTACTAAGGAGAATTGGATTTATGGACTTTTTGAAGGATTTCTGAGGGAATTCAAAACTTACATCATCAGATAGGTAGCTCCTTCTCCATATACTAGCCAGACCGAACTGCTCGCGAAAGCAAAGTGCAGGGGGAGATTGGAAAAGGCGGGCCAAGTGACAAAAACAGTATGTTCCAAAAGAGGGGTGTATGAATTTTCTGAAAACCATTTAAGCTATATCTAACGCATAATATGACTGTTTAGAGCCTTTGTGCTATTATAAAACCCTATTTTGATGAAGTAGTTATCATTCATGGTATTTTTGGGGGGGACAAATTCACCTTTTGTAAATATTAAGGGGGGGGGGGCTTGTACCCTGTAACCCCCCCAAATCTACGCCCTTGCGGTCCAGGGAGACACAGGCCTCAGTACTTGGATCACTTTGTCTTCAACCTTGTCATTTTTTCTGTTGTCAGTGTCACTGGATGTCTCGTTCTCTCAACTGTAAACAAAACCGATCAACAAACTAAGAAAATAATTTTCATTTAACCAGGATAAGTGATTTTTGTGCCTGAAGAAGTGATGTGGGGGGATGTACAGAGGAAGGAACCAGCTGTGAATGACAGGAAGGGGCTCTGCAGTTGAATAGAGATGCTGGGCTCAATACACTGGCACAGCAGACCCTGGGAAAGCTCCCTACACCCAGCAGTCACACATCGGAACAATCCATCTGGGAGCCACACAATGACGGAGCCCCGCCCAGCGCCACAGCGGCATGGATGTAGAACACTCGGGCGCTGCTCCTGCTCTGAGTGTGTGTGTGAGAGTTAGTGTGTGTGTGTGTGTGTGTGTGTGTGTGTGTGTTTGTCATATCTCTTCCTGACAGAGAAAAAAAAAACCTCCTTCCATTTATCTCTGGTAATGACTCAACAGCGCCCCCATGGGAGGAACAAAAATACTTGCAGATGTGAGTTCATCACATAAACACACTTTGAAATTAAAATTGACTTGACAGAGCAAAAAAATATTTTGATCTCAACATGATGTGCTCATTACTAGTTAATTAATGATGTTCACTGATCTAAACAATGATTTAAAGGACATAATTAGCCCGCCTATTCATCAGTGCCTGTCAATGTTCATGGTGACTGATAACACTGCTGAAGTACTGCATATTCAATTACAAGTACTTCAGGTTTTATCTGTAAGTGTTACTGGGCAGATCTGCTGGGAGACTGAGGTGTACACACCAGCTCATTTTGATCCCCAGTGATGGGGGGGTGGGGGTGGGACAGCTGACCACCTCCACCACCTCCATCTCCCTGGGTTTCCTCCGCCAGGCGAACCAAGCGGCACATTAATGCAGCATGTGAGTGTGGAGCTGAATGAGCTCAGCCCCTCGTAGTAGAAATGTCACATGCAGTCACGTTCAGCCTACTGGCACATATGCAGACACGCACGTACATGACAAAACGCCGCTGCAGTGCACGGACGCACACACACACACACACACACACACACACACACTTTCCCTCCCACGCTCAAACACACACACACACACACACACTCCAGTTGAACCAGACTCTCACATGTCCCACAGTCACATTCATCACAGTCTCACACTACCCACCCACACACACACACACACACACACACACACACACACACACACACACATGCTAACAGCATGGACAGATACACTCCCAGAACAAACAGGGACACAATCCCTCTGTAACCAGTTCAGTCAGGATTAGCATCAAAGCAGAACCTCCCCAGTTTTACTCAGCAGAGCAACGGCAGCGTTTTTTCCTCACACAGCTTCTGGAGTCTCCCTGGACAACCCCCCCCCCCCCCACACACACACACACACACACACACACGCCTGCATGGAGCGGTGACACACTGGACGTGGAGCTGGGGCTGTCCCATGGTTCTCCACAGGGTGTAAATCAGCCGCCGTTGTACTGCGGGCCACCCTGATGACAGATTTATGGGGGGGGCCCTTTGCTTCCTTGGAAACCTGACATGCTGCATTTAACTTAAGTGATCTGATTTAATTCATTAACACCTCATGTCTCCTCCTTCTTGTTTAAACTTTTTTGGCCTTGTGTGAGCGAGGGTGAGGAGGCTGTGGTTTCACAGCAGTCGACGTCTCAGGGTCTGATCCAGGTTCCTCAGCCGGGTTTGTGTGGTGAAACAGCAGTGAATCATCAACGTGTTGCCATCATAAACACTCCTAGATTGTTCAAAGAGTGTCATCAATCCTTTTCTAAGTTTACAGACTGACTGATTGCGCGTGTGTGTGTGTGTGTGTGTGTGTGTGTGTGTGTGTGTGTGTGTGTGTGTGTGTGTGTGTGCACGCTACTTTACTGTCCATTAACTTTACAGTAAAACTAAAGCAGTGGCAACTAATATTGAATTTCATCTCTAGCTTTTATTTTCCAGGGTGAACGTGGTGGTAAATGATCAGCTCATCAAAGAAAGACTTCTAGTCTAATTGCTGGACAACTCGCTGTCCTGTCGGCCTGGCAGAGGATTGTGGGTAATTTAGGAACACGGAGGAGGAGCAGACAGGAGGACTGAGTTCTGGGGAGATGCTGGATGGCTGCTCCAGGGGCTGGAAGACACGTTTAGGACTGGCCGAGGATCCTCCCCTGTCGGAGAGAAACATCCACGGTCTCAAGTAATGGATTCCATTTTCTCTCGGCGACTGTGTTGACTCTCCCGCTCGTCTCCTATTAATTAGACACATACTGCCTGTAGAAATGTGCCGAGTTTGTTTGCTGCAGCACTTCCAAACGCTGATTTAATTCCCTGACGAAGGTAGGGAGGCAGGCGGCAGTCAACTCTGTGCAAACGAATTAATCTGCACGTAATAAGTGAGACAGTTTAATGACACAATAAAGTTCCCACAGACTAAAATAATTTGCCTAACCTGCGTCCTTTCTGACCGTGCATCACTTTAGCTTTGACTCGCGAAGAAGCTGTCAGCCACGGCCTGCAGGAGACCAGCAGAGGCACATACGTGTGCAAGTTTGGGAACATCAGTAACAAGAAACTCCACATGCATGATGACTTCACTGTCCTCTCTGTCCAGCTCATCATCATCAACCACCAACAGAGCGCAAATCCATAAACTGACTCAATAGGAAGATGTTACTTTATACTCAACTCATTTAACTCACCATTCCTGTCTGCGTGGAGGAATGAGCTGCTGATTACAGGAGATTGGTGCTACCTTCACCAGGTGACTGCAGAAGTGCGACTCCACACTAAAACTGGTGAAGTGAGGAACTTCCCTACCAACATGGAGGAGATGGATTTATGAGGACTCTTCAGCTGGAAAACACTTTCAGGTTTAAACACAACTGACTGAACAAAGTAAAACCAGTTTGGAACCATTACGGCCATGTCCGCACCAGCTGTACGACTCAAAGGGAAACCAAACTCCAGGACCAGGACTCCAGGACCCGAGGCTGCTTCCTGTAAGAGCTGCGGTCGGCCGACAGTGTCAGGTGATGCACTGTGACAGTGTCAACGATGGATGGAGAGCTACTGACTTTGAACTCACCTCAGAGGTTCAGTGTCATGTGGCTTTACTGGTCAAAGATCTGCACTCTGGACCGGACTGAGAACGCAGCAGCGCTCTGCCCGCTGGAGCTCCATCAGCTCCTCCACTGTAAAATGAAGTCACGACCAATAACAAGAACCTGCTCACCCTGTTACCGGGCGCAGGACCTGGAACAATTATACCACCCACATTCTACTGGAGGCATGTTGTATTACTCCGTCACTGGTTTCCAGTGATATGTTACTGTAAACCCTGTGTTATCGATGTGATCTCATGGGATTGTGTTTAAATAAGTGGTCCAGTTTAAGGACATTTGGCGTGCCATGGCTACACATTCATGATTTCCAGCGTGTCCATTCATGCCACTTTGACTTCCACTGAGAAGAGATGATGTGTCTGTGCAGCGTCATTGGTGACGATTGATTCCAACATGGCGGCCAAGTACAAACAACCAATCTGATTTTATACGAAGGTGAGTTTCTGAAGACATTTCATGTCACACTGGTTCAGATTTCAGGAGAACTGTCAGAGACGTACTGGTGCTGGAGGTGGGTTTTGGGTCTTGGCTGCCCCGTCTGTCTCCCACTCAGTGATCAGAACCTCAGGGCCGACGCAAGGCGGCGTCCACGACACTTCTCAACTGAAAGTCCAGTATCTTGACAGTGCCGTATTGAAGGCCTGGTTAGGTTCAGGCACAAAAAAACACATTTTTGAGGTTGGAAATGATCAGGGTTAGGGTTAGAACGAAGATAAATTCTAAACTTCACAAATCCATATTGTATCGCTAAAATAGGGGGACGAAACAGCGTTAAATGTCACACAAAAACATGAAATGCATGGTGAGAGCACACCTTCAGAAATGGCGCGCTATCCATGGCCCCTCCGGTAAACCCGCCTGGTGTTACCCACCACCGACAGCCAAATGAGTCAAAGATGGAAGCCAGAAATGAGCATGTTGGTATGCAGGTTCGCTCACCTGGCTTGACCCTGGATGCTTGCACAGCTTGCACAGCAGATAAGATAACCCCCCAAACCTGGTCCAGCTCCCAGTGCTTGTGGGTGTGTTGCTGGGGAAAGAGGCAGGTTAACTGGGAATGAGCTCTGCCAAGAGAAAACAAGCAGCCGCGTCCTGATGGAGGAACAACAGCAGCGATAAAACTCAAGGCAAAGAAATGTTTCTGCCTTTTAAATTCACCAACATGCATCCATTACACATAAATCTTGCTCTTCCTCCATTATACACCCCACTGTTTATATCCAGCCAGAAGGCAGTCTGGACCAAAACGGCAAGGAAAGGTCACAGAACCCCCACGGAGCGGTGAGGAGGAGCCCTGCTGAGAGGAGGTGGCGAGGGGCAGGATATCACCTCTGCAGGAGCAACACAATATAAAACAAACACAAACTTCCACAGACGTTTGCTCTAAATCGGGCCTGTTGTTGACCCTTTACACGCGTTGCTGAAACTGATTCCCATCTGATTCCAAATGTCATCTATTCACTGGGCAGCAGGAGTAGAGAGTTGTAGGGTCACGGCCAAATAAGGCCGTTCCTTCACAGGTGGAGGCAGGAACCTGTCAGCACTGCTGACACCAAAGATGAAAGGATCCAGAACATCTTGAGAGGCCCGCCCACAAAACTGCAACCACAGATAAGCAGCATCACGACGCTGGTTATCAACTCCTTAAAGTGCAGACGTACGACTTTTCTGCATCAACATCTGATTTTCATCAGTGTTAATTAGACATTAGATTATTAGACATCTATGTTGGGGTTGGTTCTGTCCAATCTGAGCTCTGACCAGGACGTTCTGGCTGCCACCGGGTCCGAGCGGAACCATGTACAGCGGCAGCCAGACGATGGCAGCGAGAGTTCATTTTGCCAACTTATGGCAGAACTTCTAGAGGGTGGGGGGGGGGGGGCGCTTTTGTTGTTGCGATTGTTCACGAGAAAGTTGATGTGTTTTATGGGGACAAGATGAGTCGTGACAGAGTTCATCTCAAAGGAAAGGGAGTGTGACAGGGCAGCAACATGAGGCGGTGTGATCACGTCTAATGTTACCGTGTTTATCATCAGATGAATCCACATTCAAATATTTGTGTCTGTCAGAACGAGTGACATCATGAAACTGTGAGTCACCATGGCTCGGCTCATTAATGCTACCGCTCGTTAGCTTATGCTACTGCTCAGAGCTGCTAAAACGCTCGATTTAAATGCGGTGAGGCCAGAAAGGTCGGTGATGCCTCCTGTCCTCAAACAGCAGTTTACCTGTGAATGTGGAAATGTGTCAATGAGTAAACAACATCGCACCGTGTGTCAACCTAAAAAACCCTCAAACTGTCTCCTGAAATGATGTCATCACTTGCCGTGACCTTCACTTCAACAATATGGTTATGGAATTCCACTTTTGTCAGGATAATTTGAATGATTTGTTCTCTGTCAGGCGAGCTGCTTTGCTGCTTTGTCAGTTCTGGTTCTCCCCCTGTTTGTCTTCTGATTTGGGTTTGTTAGCAGCAAAACTAACAGGCCAAACCTGACAGGATATATTTTCTTGTGAGGCTTTCTGTTTGTTTTTGAAGATAAAATTTGAAGCAAATTGGTCCCAGCAGGATTTTGGCTAACTCAGTGTGGTGATTCTGCCCAGACATCCAGACACAAGCTGGTGGTTGTGTTGATGTTGCTCTCAGCCAAAAGAATACCACCACCTTCCTCTGGTGTGTTGTGACAGTGGGACATCTTTTCATCCAGATCAGACCAAACTGAGCATCTCACTTTCAACGGCCACAAATGCGAGCGATTCGAGCATCATCACTGAGTTTTCTGAATTCCAGACTCCCTCTTTTGTGGGTTTGTGTGTAAATGTTCAGCTAACCCAGCCAGATATTTCAGACGCTGATCTGTTGGGGTGTTGGCGCTGATCGCCTCCCTCTCAGTCGGACGGCCGACGAAGCTCGAGCCTTCACACAGCGATGTGTGCCAGTTCACGTTGTCTGAGGAACACAGGGGCACGAGGCGGAGGATGAATAATGCATTGTGTTTGTCGAGCGTTTCCTCTCTGACTTACGTGCTCATGAACTCCGTCCTAACCTGCCGGCAATGAAATCTTTATATCTTACATTCATTTACGAGTTTTGTTCAACACTGCTACAGAAAAGTTTCTTAGGAGACTCAAGAGGTTGTGTCTGTGTGGCGTTGCTCATCATTGTTTCAGTAATGATCCCGAGAACCAGTCAAACACACGATACGTGAGTGGATTGGGTGGACCAGCTTCTTCACACACTGACACAAATATGAGGCGGCTCTCAGAGGAGATGTGGCTGATGAGGCTGCGGGACGGCAAAGACGCACAGACGGACGCTTCTCTCCTCGGATTCACACGTGCGCACTCATAGTCCACCAGTAAAGGGAAGTCACAGGATTCTGAATTCGCCTTCTGATGAATTTTGTATTTTCCAGTTGAGATTTGAGAAAGTCTGAAATTGATCAGCTTTTATGAATGAATGAATGGAGTAAACCTTATTTGCCCCCGAGGGAATTAAATTTGCACAAAGATCACATCAATATAAAAAAAAAACAACCACAAGACAGACGGCAACATTTAATGACGAGGTCAAGAATCGAAGCAGTCTGCAGGTCAATAAGATGTCAGTGAACGCATCTCTGTGTCTTCGGTTGGCAATGTTCTCTGACACGTTCCACTTGCATCATCCGCAGTCGGCTTCTTTGCGACCATGCCGCACGCAGCCAGATGGTCAAATGTGCTAGCTCAATGCTAACATGTACACTGCTAACAGCTGATGTCACTGGTCCAACGTCCCACAGTACATTCAAAGCCTAATTACCATCAAACATGTCAATGAAAAAAGAAGGCAGAGGAAAATGATTTCAGTCATCGGTTACTTTTCTTTCACATTTGGAGAATTAGTGTTGGAAAGTGTCCTCTTCTGTCCTTAGACAGGAGGGAAACCATGACACTGAACTGGAGTTCTGTCCTTCATACTGTGTTTGAGCAGCTGCGTGTAAACAGGACCATCAGGCCACGATCATGTCAATGTTTTAGTCCAAACTTTAGCATTTTCAGAAAAAACAAGAGCAACAGCTGGAAACTGAAGGCATGTGAGCGTCACTGATGAGAGGAGCCTGCAAGTGAAGCTTGCTGGAAGTCGCTGGCGCTGCGGAGCTGCGATCCAGGTGCTTACATCAGATAAAGAGGGGCGGGATTTGTAACCCTGCCTCTCCACTGCTGCTCTGCCAGGGCTTGTTGTTGGGTTTGTGCGTCCGTACTCATCACGGTTGTCAGGTAAGTTGCTCCACTCTTTTAGAGTCAAACCAAACCTTCATTTAAGCCACCAGTTTTTTTATATTATTTGGGTGACACATTATTCAATCAATCAAACTTTATTGATATTGCGCCAAATCCCAGCAAAGCCATCTCAAGGCCCTTTACTCAAAGAGCAGGTCTAGAATCTCCCTCTTTACTCAGGTGGAAGAGACCCAACGTTCCCACAGGGGCAGCACTCGGCAACGCTGGCGAGAAAAACTCCCTTCAACAGGAAGAAACCTCAGGCAGAACCGGGCTCAGGGTGGGCGGCCATCTGCCTCAACCGGTTGGGATTGAGAGGGGGAGGAGAGAGATGGAGGTGGGGGAAGAGAGGAGAGAGAGTGGTGGGGGGCAGGGGAATAAGAGGAGAGAGAGATGGAGGGGTAGAGAGGAGAGAGCAACACAAGGCCAGGGCGAGCGAGAAGTTGGTTCAGGACAGGAAGTGATCAACCCAGCGTCTACAGCCCCATGTGACCTGCAGGGTGAGAGAGCACGGACACCTCCAGTGAAATTCTTTCCAACATGTAAATCCTGCATGAACTGGAACCCAGTTAAACGCTGCACTCATCCCAACAGCTGAAACGCATCACGCTGACGGCGAAGTTTCCAGTGAGCCCGACCCACCTGGTTGCTGGGATGTCTCGCCAAGGCTTTTGTAGCTTCCTGCAGCATCTGGTCTGAAGTCCATGTTGACATCCTGCTGGGTGTTCATTTAGTATCACTCATGAAGAGATAAGAAGAAGAAGCTCTTTAAAAGTTTGGTGAATAATTTGGGTGAAAATAACTTTTTTAGCCAACATTTTCAAATGCTCACCTGAAACCTTCTGCCTGAACAACTGCAACTGCGGCTCTGTAAACCTGAGGGCCGGTGAACATGGAGACCTCCCAGTCTCTCAGCCAGTAGAAACTGGACTCACTGTAAAACACTTGGGCTTCAATGTGAGGTGACTTTCCGTGGCCCTGCTGTTCATGAAATGTGCTTTGAAAATCAATTTAGGCCCTAAATGAAGGAGATGTGTGTGAGGATGCTCAGGTCTGATGAGTGTCACTGACAGCTCAGCGCTAACCCTCAGCGACACTCAGCTGCTCATCAGCGCTCTGCCACTGCCAGAGCTGGAAGTGACCTGACAGCAGTCTCAGCTGGGATCATTTCTGGTTGTGTGTGACCAAAGAGAGCGATTCCACAAAGACCCAGTGGCCTCCTGACAGCCCAGCGGCAGCAAAGTGCTTGAAACCCACTGGTGTCCTGACTCAAACGCCTGTGAGCGCAGAGCCTGAGGAGGAGACACAAAATTCTTTCAAATGGAGGGAACAGTTTACACCAAGAGACAATTTCTCCTCAGGGGCATCCCAAGTGTTGCAATTGCTTGTAAATACAGTGAACGAAGCAGAAGAATGGCTGGCGTCCTGCTGACCGGCCGCTGTTGTAACTGCAGCAATAATTCACCCTCAATAGTGTCCACTGCTGAGGTTTCCTTCCCAACTGCAACTGCTTTAAGGGATAAAAATGCATATTTGGACGTATTCTATAGGGCATCTGAGAGAGACACGCTGTGTGCGTGCACGCAGGCAGGTCTGGCAGGGCAGCTCGACAAAGACCCCAGAACAACGTGTCACAGTCCAGCTTCTCAGCTGCTGGACTCGGATCTCCACCGAGCTTTAAACCGATCTGGAGCACCTGAGTGCTTGAGGATCACGTGTGTACTCACCCTGACGAATACACACTTCCTGACACGCACTGACAGCAAACATGGAAACTAATGGAATGATAAACTGATGTGTGTTTCCATACTGCACACTAGGAGAGGAAGGAGTGGAGGCGGTGCCACAAACACATGATGATGGCGGTGCTGATGTCATGAACAGCGGCGGATCCAGGCACACTGACACAGCTCACCTTAACTGGGTCGAGATGTTCCTGTACGTGTTGCGACGTCTGGATTTTCACAAATTTGAAAGGGTGGTTTCAAAGTGTCACGCGTGTTTGATACCTGATATGTGCAAGATGTTGCAGGTGCATCGAGACGAGTCAGGCACGAGCGCCACTGCACTCACTCCTCACCCTCCTCCTCACCCTCCTCCTCACCCACCCGTCTTTTCTAGCAACTTTCAGTGACACGAGTGCTAAATGACTGCCATGTTCTGAAAGGGACTGTGAAAATTAGATAAATCCTTTCAGATGAGAGGAAGTAACAGGCAACAAGCTGTCAAACAAAACTGAGGAAAGATGAATAATAAGGAGGAGCTGCAACCCTTGGCGTGCTGCCTGTTGAGTCAATCTGAGGGCCACCGGCTTTGTCTGACTGCCTGGTTTTGAACATCAGCAAGTGAGGAGTTGCAGATGAGAGAGAGTTCATCCTGGATGGGAACATCCCAGCGATTCAAGTAGCACTCCTGTGTTCATATTAAAACATTAGGAGCAAAGACAATATTGTGGATGCACAGTCAGTCCTGTTGTTGCTGACAAACATGAGGAATGGTCGGGCGCCAGGAGCAGCGAGTCAGTCAGCAGCTGCTGCCGAGGGAGGTGGAACTCGGGAGATAAATTAGTGTTTGGTTCTAGTCACACTAGTACAGCTTAACGCAGTTCATTTCTTATGTATAGGACATTGAGTGTTACTCTGCATGTACCATCTGTGTGTGTGTGTGTGTGTAAGGAGGTAAAAACACCATTAATGTTTGTCTCTGTGAGTTTTATAGGCTTTAGTTCTCCAACAGGATAAACACTGACAGTTTACCAAGGCAAAATATGTCTTGAATATTTTTTCATCACCAAACAAGGACCAGCAGCCGAGTCTCCGCGAGGTCCACAGCCTCAGGCAGACTTCAGTGTTTCCATCCCCAACATCAGCACAACCACCAACGAAGGAAGGACAAAGCACTCACTCATGGGGGGCAGAAGAAACTGTACAAGGACAATATCAAACCCACCCGAGGACCCGCCAGCTTCAGGCTCAGTGCGTAGTAGGAGGGCTGTCCAGCAGGAACAGGACATCTGCCACTGCTGCTCTCAGCATCACTCGTCCATACGCAGAGAAACAGACCAGCTGTTGCTCAGAATGTTATTTCTTTTAATTGATGTCACATGGCGGTCCACTTCTGTGTTTTGGTCCAGTTGCTTTCACCACTGATGCGGTCTGTGCCTGAGCACGCATGAACGGTTCCCTTGATCACCTTTTACTCCAGACCCGGCATGGCGCGCATTCACACTACCAAAGGAACCCAAGTGAAACCCTCTAAAAGCCCAAACATCTGGTCTGACATTACTGCCGTGACCGGCGCTACATCAGCCCACATTAGCGCTGGACATTTTTCACATTAAGACGTTTTCACTCACACACGCAACTGGCTTAGTGGCCCTGTGGGGGGCCAACGGCACCAGGACCTGGCCCAGGGACCGGGCCCTGGGGACACTGAAGGCCCCTCGGACCTGTTAATAATCTGCTGTAAGACTTTGTCAACAGCACATAGGTCACCACCTTGTCTCCAGGCACGAGCCTGAGACTCGTGGGCCTGGACTCGTACCAGCGAAGCCACTGGTGACGGTCAATACCAGCGTCACCCACTTCTGATCCGGCACAGCTGCTGATACATTTTCCACTTTCTTGCCTCCTCATTCATTCACCAAAGATTCCTCCCATCTTACCTACGGATACAAAAGCTACGTACGTCTCTGCTCTCCAAACGGGACACTGGGGTAGCGTTCCTTCATCTGGAGAGGGCTAGAAAAATGCTTGATAGCAAGTAACAGCTCATCGTGTGTCTGCCTGGAATCACTGATGATGCAAATGCTTGACATTGAGAACACAGCTGAGGTTAACAGTTGTCTCTGTGCCAAATACAAAAAAGTGATATTGCATTCAGTGGAACGAGGGTAATGAAGGGATGGTTGGTGGTACCGAAGGGACTCGTCACTCTAATTACATTTTGAAAGCTAACTGGAGGTTGGAGAGCTGCTCTCCCAGGTGACGCTCTGATTTTACAGCTTTGAATTTATGCTCATGACGATGCACTGCTGCATTTAAGTTCCCTCCTCGAAGTATAAAGACACTCTCTCGTGTTACACGACTTGTAGTTATCGGGATCATCGCGATCAATCATGGAACCAATGCAGTGACTGGGTTTATTAATTCGCATTGGAAAATTAAAACTTAATTGACTTTGCAGATTTTAAGGAAGAAAGAGCCAGATAATCCAAAAGGCAGGAAACTATCACATTCGTCATTTTATTATCACCATTTGACCTTAAATGGCGATAAAAGTCAGTACCAGTCCCCACACATCAAACCTCACTGAGACTATTAGCCAGTTATTAATTATGTAAATACTCCTTCAGTAGCTACCTGTGCAGAATTATGATTCAACGCCAGACGATGGCAGACTGAGGTAAGTGGGCGGAGCCTGGATAGCTGATTTTGTGTACAGTTAGTGTGCTGATTTCAGTGCATGGACTGGAATTACATATAACTGATGTATATTTTTTTAACATTGGTTGAAATTGTATATCAGTTTGAGGAAGAACTGTCTTGATGTAGAACCGTCTCTGGTGCTGAAACGGTGTCCTCTGGACCTCTGGACCCTCTCTCTGTCCCTGGGTTTCAATCAGTGGCTGTGTGTGTGTTCGTGGGTGTTGATACCTGGAAGAGTGACTGTAAAGATGACTTTCCAGAATGTGTACCTTATTTTTTGGCTAGACTGAATGTGTCTGTATTATCCCATGTGGGATGGGTCATGCCGATGTCCAGACGCGAAAATAAATAATAATAATAATAATATACATTGATTGATTGGATCCTAACCCCCCACAGAGACACTGGCTGGGTCGACGCCCCCTAACGACACACATGAGCACCGGCTGGGTCTCATGTGACCTAACGACCCTGCAGAAAGTCACACTGACACAGAGTTCTAAAGACCCAGAGCTCCCTCCATGAAGAACCCGATAGAACCTGAACTAATCCAACTGAAGCCAGATGAGAGTGTGTGTGTGTGTGTGTGTGTGTGTGTTCTTGTACTTGCTACATAGTGAGGACTAGAATACGTATTTAACCAACAGAGTGAGGACATTTTTGGAAAGTGAGGACATTTTAGTCGGTCCTCGCATCTTCAAAGGGCAGTTTGAAGGTCAAGACTTGGTTTTAGGGTCAAGGTTAGAATCAGGTTCAGGTTAGGTTTAGGGTCAAGGTTAGAATCAGGTTCAGGTTAGGTTTAGGGTCAAGGTTAGAATCAGGTTCAGGTTAGGTTTAGGGTCAAGGTTAGAATCAGGTTCAGGTTAGGTTTAGGGTCAAGGTTAGAATCAGGTTCAGGTTAGGTTTAGGGTCAAGGTTAGAATCAGGTTCTGGTTAGGTTTAGGGTCAAGGTTAGAATCAGGTTCAGGTTAGGTTTAGGGTCAAGGTTAGAATCAGGTTCTGGTTAGGTTCAGGGTCAAGGTTAGAATCAGGTTCAGGTTAGGTTCAGGGTCAAGGTTAGAATCAGGTTCGGGTTAGGTTCAGGGTCAAGGTTAAGGTCAGGTAGTCAGTGGAGACGGTTAGGTTTCGGGGGAGGGGCTAGGGAATGTGTTACATCAATGAAAGTCCTCACAAAGTACAAGGATGTGCGTGTGTGCGTGCGCTGCAGTGTCTCTGTACATGGTATTAACATATGGAACTACAGGAATGACGGTACTCACGAAGTTCCCAGCGTCAGACGGCGCTGTTACCCCCCCCCCACTCTTTTCTTGAATCTTTTGCTTGGCTCCCACCATGATGACAGTGATACGGCCCCTCCTCCTGAGAGGAGGCTGATGGAGGATGACATACTGAGTGGAAGCTACAACTCCATTTTAATCTCAAATCCCGGTGTTTGTGGAACAGTTACGGTTCAGGGCAAGTGCAGGAGCAGGTTAGGTTACCATGGTGATCTTGCCTGTTTGAAAGGGAGCCATCATCATGAGCCGGACATGTGACCAAGGCCACTCAGCCGTGAATCTCTTCCTGTACGGCGCCCTGTCTCAGTCACGACTTCAGCTTTGTTGTGGAAATGAAGCTGTGATTTCAGATGTTATCAAAGTCCTGGTAAGCACATTTTCTGCAGTGAAACTGTGATGAACCTAAAACGGCCGTTAAATGCATCAGCGTGAGACTAAATATTCAATTCATTCATGTTCCTCACTCCAAATTAATAGAGGGCGACACATCGCCATATTTTTAGTCCAGTCACTGAGCCCATTAAATCCCACTACCAGGGAAAAGTCGCTCAAATCCTCTGGAAAAGTCACTGAATGACATCATTCACCAATTAGCATATCGGCCTCCTGCTCTGGGTTCATCCATCTCCACGCTGCTGCTCTGCTGAAAGCCGGATTTTAGAACCACAAAGTCATCAGAGAAAATCACCTTACACCTCATTTAAAGATGCTGGCCATGGTGTGATTCTGGCTGCAGCATATTAATGTGTAAAGTTAGGAGAGAGAGAATATCTTATTTCTGCTCTCACACAGCCTGCGCCTGGCGAACGAAGCACATCTGCAAGTGAGCAGCTCCAACCGGACACAGTCGACGAGTCGCCGCTGCAAAAGAGCTGCGAGATTTAAGGCGCAGTTGCTTTTTTAAAGAGGTTTTAAAAAAAAGCTAAATCCAGACGGCTGAAACTCAGAGAGACGGTCCTGGTGAAGCGTTCTGTCTTCAAGTGCTTCTTCAGTGGCGTTTCGCGGTATTTAGGAGGGATGTGTGTCGGTGATGGCAGAGCCTCACGAAGCTCAGTGCACCTGGTCTGAGTCAGGCTGCGGGACTTGTTGGTCTCAGGTTGAGTTTCCTGTGTGCTGGAGCCGCAGGGTGGACTGGTGCTAACTGGTTAGCATGCAACGCCACACACAAGACGTGTTGAGCAGTGCAGCAGCCTGATCAGGCCTGTTGAAGTGCTGTTGGGCAAATATTCTGACATCCACTTTCACTGCGCTGCTATGGGTGCCAACACAGTCGCTGCTTTTTGTGTTCTCTCTGTTTTAACTTTGTCTGATAGAAACATTTTGACAGTCACTTTGTCAGGTCTCCATCTCCTGCATGTGCTGCTCTGCTCCGCCTCTCAGGAGATCTTTACCTGTCACTCAGGAAGACTCTAATCAGCTGCGTGTTACTGATTTTTGTAGCTATCATTTGCTCTGCTTGGGATGTGATTGATTAGATCCCTTATGATTTAAACATTGCCTCCATAAAAGTGTTTGGAGCCAAAGGTGGAGTGTGCGCTCCCTTTTTCTTTTCAGAACCAGCACAGTGCCTGTGAGCATCGGTGTCGGCGTCCATCTTTGTCAGCGTCTGTGTGAGCGCCCCCTGCAGTCATAGAGGTCTTTGATGTCGCGTCGTCCATTGCAGACACTGAGCCTGACTGAATGGAGGCTCGCAGGTTGGCAGCGACTCTCATAATTACACACTTAAGTGATGTTTCAGCAGTCGAGGTTGTCGTCACACAGACGAGGAGGCTCCATTTGACCCAGATCCGTCAGGAACAGCGTGTG
The DNA here is from genome assembly GCF_037954235.1 of Aulostomus chinensis. Classification (NCBI taxonomy): domain Eukaryota; kingdom Metazoa; phylum Chordata; class Actinopteri; order Syngnathiformes; family Aulostomidae; genus Aulostomus; species Aulostomus chinensis. Next base: position 28,093,818 of record NC_141331.1, read on the forward strand.
TGTGTCACTCCGGGGCACGTTTAGTGAATGCGGCATGATACACTCGGCCCAGATCTCCAGTAATATTAGCAAATCCATCCTGTATGCTCTCCTTGTTCATTGTACCTCAGATTCCATCCAATTTGTGGGAGACATTATTAGATCAGCAAGGAGCAAACAAATATCTCCACGCGGCTCTGCAGGTCCAATTACAGGACGACCTGCTTCGGACAGAGAGGGTAATTATCACGACAGAAATATGCACCTTTTTTCCTCACCCTTGATTTTCTGGCTCAGTGGAGGCAATAAATTCCTGATACATACCGGCTGCATACTTATTATTGTCACATGTGAGTTGCTGGCTGGAGGTCTCCATTGACATTGGACGCCGAATGCCATAATGGCAAGGATAATGAGAGGAGAGGAAGAGTTAATGACACTTCATTCCACATTACGCTCTCCTCATCATCTCAAAGGCCACATATTCTTCCCTGCACCTTCACATTTTTGTTTTTTCTATCTGCAGATAACAGGAATTATTAGAAGCAGCTCCATTCAACGTGGAGTGTAATTAGTCAATAATGACATGGAGGTAATCACATTTGAGCGGAAGCCCAGGGTTTGATTCACAGCAGGACCCGTCTGAAGAGACCTCCTGCTGCCGCACGCGCAAACACACTCCAGCACAGAGACAGAAACCAAACAATAGATGGAAGCCCACACGGTTGCTGCTACATTCCTGCAAATGTGGTTCTATTACAAACATAATCACAAACATATCATCTGAATGCATACATAGTCTCAGAGGTCTGAATCTATTTATTTTCCACTCCCGCTCTGAATTTCCCTGAAGAAACGGACCTGGCGGTGGGGTAAGCTAACGCTTGGGTTTACAAGGAGCTGCAATCATTTCAGAACAGACCAACTCAAATCCTGCGAGTGTGTTTAAACTCCTGCGTGTGTATCAGGTTGCTGTATTAACGATTCCATTCGAAGCCTCTGACAGACTCTTTCTACAGGGCAATTAGATAAAACAGACAAACCTGCAGGAACAACTACACACGTGCACGTAGACGATGACCTAACACAAACACCCCCCGCACCCCCACCCCTGCCTGTCTGCGTCGTCATTAATCTGCAGGTACGGCTCAGTCTATCAGCACCTTCCATCGGACTCGGCCCTGTAGGCTGGACCCTCTCACGCACCGTGTTAAACACACACGTGTTATCCTCATCAGCCGATGTGTTATAAACCAGAATAATCTCACGACGCTGGCTGCTTTTGCACCTTTTCAATTTCCTGGTAACCTAATCCTTTCTGTTTCTCCATACCTCATCATAGCCTGGGGGGGAACAGGAGAGGGGGGAGAGAGCACAGGGGAGACGGGATAATAAATTGTTCCTTTTGATATAAGTTGGATTAGGGAAATGGCGTAGCCATGTGTATGCTGATGGGTTATGGTGCGCTTGTGAGGCTATAATCCATCATGAAGACAGGCAGTCAGTGCTACATCACACTGTGGTGTTGTATATTTAGGAGTCCTCCTCTCAAACGATACAAACCACTGATCAGATTCATTTGTCTTAGACTGTCTGTAACAAATGATATCTATAATCTGTCTTTCATGTTCCAGTCATTGTGCATCATCCATAGGAAGTGTGCCAGGAGGTCTGCTGGTGGAGATGGGAGAGGATTATTGGACACTAGCATAAATCCTGCGCTGTCGCTGAGTGAAGCACTAAAGGTCAGGAGAACATCGCTCACGATGCTTCCTACGTCACATAGTTTGCTGCGCACGTGCAACATGTGGTTTGGCTCAAAGACAGGGATGAAGTCCATCTCATTACAACTTTGTCAGTGATCAAATTTACCAGTTTAGTCACCAACCAAAGGTCTCGTCTGTGGAAGCCCATTCAGAGCAGAATGGTGTCGCGTTTCAAACAACATGAAGCTGAACTGTCGCTCAAACACATCCTCCCTCAGACCAGCCTTGTTGCCTGGGCTTCACATCCATGCATGACCTGGTGACTCCATCCTCCTCCCACACACACACGACCTCCACCTGTTAAGCGACGTAGTTGGTGGTGATGAGATGAATGATCAGAGTAGCAAAGAAGGCAAACAGGGTTGAAGCAGAAACCTGCAACGATGTTATTTTGGATAATAAACCTATCACCTTAGAGCGCAGACATCAACACATGTTCAGCTTTGTTGGCGGCAGCGGCGTCACTGCACGATGGTCATTTCCACCACGGGTTTACAGTCGAGTGTTGGACTCTCTTATAGGCCGCCGTCCTCACTCAAAGTGATGTCACTGGTGACACTGTGAAGTCGAGCGCCGTTTGGACTGTCAAACATGGCGGTAACAGACTCATTTTATAGCAAAAAACTTCATAAAAATCCGCCCGTCAGTGGGTCGGTGTGCCGGTACCAACAGAACCGCTCTCTGAGCTTTCATCCTACCCAGCAAACGAGCCACTGACTGAGCAGCTGACCACAGGACTGGAGCCTTTAGGGTCAGCGTTGACGGCAGCACCGAACCAAGAGCATTCTGGGTCATTTGGTTTTGGTTTGTGGGAGGAAGAGTGAGATTTAGTTTCATGAGCCTTTTGGAGAGTTCAGTTGTTAGCCAAGCTAAATATATGTGGCTGGCTCTTCCTGCATTCTGGAGTGATGAGCATCTTCATTAGTGAGTACTTGAGCTTCATGTCGTGCGAGCGCGGAGGGTTCGTGCTGTGTTTGCTGAGCCCCAGCAGCAGGAATGGGCTGAGGTGTCTCCCCACTGAGCGAACAGCAGGTCAGCACTTCTCTCCCTGCAAGTGCATTGATTGGTTTGTTAAATGGTGACACAGGTCAGAGAGAAGCCAGAGCAACAGCATGCCAGGACCGCTTGGGTTTGCCTTTGAGGAAGACTGAGGACACGGAACCAGGAGAAACAGTCCAGCTTTTCAAATGTCTTCCACAAGCCTCAGGTTTGCTCCCTCCTGTGCTGCAGCAGACGGCAGCGCAGGAGGAATGACTTGACAGCCTTTCAGTTCAGAGATGTTGCCAACATCAATCAATGAAACAAAACCTAAAACCAACTCATCACATTTGTTTTCATGGTGCTTTGATTGAATTGAAGCTGGGCATTTTATGGCACTCCTTTATGGTCTGTTTGTATTTTAGTAACCTCTGTGAGAGGGGCTATCACAGTCCTGCTCTGCTCTTAGTCATAGTGCTCTTTTATAGCCCGGTGCATCATATCTCACCATGGAAAGCAGGATGTTTCCATTTGGGATAACTGAACGGTATGAAAGCTTTAAGACATGGCTGCCAGTCTGGTTTAGATTATAACAATGCAGCCCTGCATGTGTTGTAATTGATTTGAAGGATGCCCTGCTTGCCCTAAAGAAGGCTTTTGGAAAGTCGATCCCTGTCTCTCTCACTTACGGCTCTCCCTGAATCACCGCTTTAAAACGCTTGTAAACCAGCTAGCGCAGATGGATCTGGGCTCGATTGAAAACACATTGGCTCATAATCTGTGCCCTCTAATAATATAAAGGGATACCACATAAGTTTCAAGGTCAAACTCCAATAAAATCGAAGACCGCAATTTGTCAAGGGTCTGCAGTGCAGCCCCTGACATCATCTGTAGTCTGTCGCAGATGTGAGCATCAGCCAAGGAATGGCGGTTGAGGCTCTGTTGTCATTTTCATCTTGCCAGATGTAAATCATATATTTTCCCATTATAGATCAGCTTCCAGCGCAGCTGCACATCCGGACGATTCCTGATCTGTCGTATCTGGACGGCTGACGACGGAGCAGCGTGAGAACCTGTCACTGTGTCCAGCAGACGTCCCTGAGAATAATGATTTGTTTAAAGGCTTTTGTGGGACAGGCAGGCATCTGCTGTCAATGAGGTTTCACAAGCGCCCAGCGCACGCACCCATCCTCATTAACAAGGCGCTGCATGGGAATGGGCTGGAGGTTTTTTACTCTTTGGCTGCTTTGCCCTCCATGTGGCTTCCTCTGGCACTCTGGGGCTGAGCTGCGTTCCCAGGCCCGGTGCCTCGAAGCCTTTGTGCACTCCATCAGGTGCAAAGCGGCATCTTTCCTTTCTTCTGCGCAGGTTTGACGATGCCCAGCAACTGTCATCCGTCAGCAACATCTGTAGGAAGCAGCTTGTTTTCAGTGACTGAGGATTTTCTGGCTGTACCTGTCAGCGTGACTCACGGCGGCTTGTAGCAGATGCTGCCGCACTTTTAAAGTCATTACAGCACCCACACAGCGTAGCGCTGGTCTTTCATTCAGAGTGACAATCAGGAGTTCTCAGTCAAATGAAGATGAAATGTGTGAGTGTGGAGTAACGCGTCCATCCATAATCAAACCTGCCAAACCAAATGAGTCTGTTTGGAGTTCCGTTTTAACCTGACATTTTAAGTCTGAGTCACTTGGTTCTCGGTTTGAACAGCTTCCCTGGCCAATATTTGCAGTCGTACTGCTGATTCTAGTTAATCCAGCCTCTCTCAACAACAGTGCCAAGCAAAATGGAACTTCATCTCACATATTAATCCAAGGAAATCTGTCCTGATTGCAGAAAGTACCCAAACCTCTCAGGAAGCTGGAATAGTTTGGTAGCCCGTGAATGAGAGGAGGCAGCTCCAGTGGAAAGGTTTGATATACATCACAAGTACGTACTTGCCAGCCAATACGTGCGCACCACGGAACAACCCCCGCGGACCTGCGTAATCCCTCTGATGAACAGCTACAGTGCAAATCTTAAGTCCAGCCTTCCCAGGTTCAACAGCTCTTTCCAGGACCAATTGGCAGGAGCCATTAGGGCCGTTCACGCAGTTTTAGGGGCGTTCACGCAGTTTTAGATGATCCCTTTGTTTGCATTCGCCAGACGCAGATTATCAGCGTATACAACGGGAAACTGGGGCACAGCAGCCCGAGGCGCTGCAGGACGAGACCTCCACATGCTCACATCAAAGCGTCGCAGCCTGAGTGGAAGCAGGTGTGTCTTGTCCAGAATCGGGTCCAGGGTGGGCCGGGCTGGATGGAGGAAGAGGGGTGGGACCGCCGCCGGCGTGGGGTGTTAAAGCTAATGAGCACGACTCACTTTGTTGTCAGGTAGGATGTGGTCATGTGATGCACCCTGGGACGGAACATGATGGTTAAACACATCTTCAACCAAACAAGAGAATAAAGCAACGTGCGATCATTCATTCTGATTATTTACTCATCGTCATTTTCACTGAAGCTCCTTTATCCTTCATGGTGTCAACAGACTAAAATGAAGAAAAAGAAAATGAGGAGTTATTAATGAAATATTTATGAACACTGTAAATTATATTGGAGAAAGATGCACTTCCTTGCCAGTGATATCTGGAACAATCAGTGGGTAATAGAGTTTATTTGTGTGTAGAATAATTCATTAGTGTGTTCTAAAACTAGAGCTATGAATGGAATGGTTGTGACACTTGTGGTGAATCATGATGATGAAGTGTTCCACATAAACCTTCGCTCACTGATGCAAATAACTCATTTAAATCAGGCTTTGTTTGAAACAACCAAACTAAGTGAATTATATTACCAACACGTGTCCCTCAGTACTCTCATTTGCTTCGCCCTGCTGTTTCTGTCAGAAGCATAATTGCTTCCAGAATTATGTTTACATAGTCCTGAGTCCAGGAAGTCGTCATCACTACGCCAAGAAGTGACGAGCAGGAAAACTGCAGCATTTTAAAACTGAGAGTGAAGATGAAGTGCAACCTGTTTTCTGGTCCTGTGTGTGCTGAGTAGATGCATGTCCAGAGGCTTTTCATGCATGTGTCCTACACACCATCTGTGTGTGGGTGTGGGTGTGAGTTTTCCTGGAGGTTAAATGTTTTGTTTCCCCTCTAATGGCTCCCTGGTTTGCAGGGTTATTGAGTGAGCGATTTGTCAGCGCCTGTCGGAGTTTTGAGGTCCTCACTGACACATAAATACCTGATAATTGTTCATCTGGTGAGAAGCTGTTCCTCCTCCTCTCTCCCTGCTCTGCCCTCCTGTCGTGACCTTGTTTTGTTGCTTGTGTGGTGCAACAACACATGAAGCAGGCTCAGTAAAGGGAGTGTGTCTGAGCTCCAGAGGCCAGGCGCTCGTAACTTGGCTGCTCGCAGCATCCGAGCCTCCTTCTCACTAAGACGTAAATCCTACACGTCGACGGGAGCAGCGTAAAGTGCGGGTTCTTTTCTTTTTTTTAAAGCCGCCATCGTTAAAGTGTTAAGAAGAATAACATCCATCTGTGGAGGCACGGAGCTCGACCATCACGTTCCACCCTGGCCAGACCAGTGACGGCACCAAAATCCTCAACAATGAGCCCAGTAACGTCCCACATCTTCTTCCTCTACCAGTCCACAGCTCCTTGGTGACTGGCAGGAAGAAGCCTCGGGCCTGAACTAGATGACGATGATCCATAATTCTAATAAATCAGCAAATGAAATTGCTGCTTTTTAGCATACAGCAGCACATTAGTGGGATTAATCTCTTCTGATTTGATCATTTTCAGTTTGATGCCTGAACAACAGGACAGCTTCCTGGCCCCAGAAGGAGGCTGGTGCTGTCCTTCATGCCCTTAACGATGGTGGCAGCAGATGGACCTGCACTCAGGACTGACTGAGTGCCACCAGGTCAGGAACGTCACTGTAGACCAGGGGTCCCCAAACTTTTTTCTGTGAGGGCCACAAAACTTTCCCCTTCTCTGATGGGGGGCCGGGGTCAGTTTGTAACAGAAAAGTGTGACAATCATGGAGTGCCTAAACGTAAAAATGCATTGTTTTCCAGGAAGCCACACTACCAAAAAACCCTCTCTGGGTTCGGGTCTAGGATTTCTTTCTGGGGTTGCCAGATAGGAACGCAGACTGCAGAGGGGTGGACTAGGATGTCACGCTCTGTGCGTCTATGAAATAGTGACCGACTGACTGAGTTCACACCAAACGGCAATGGGAATTTTCGTGTCGCTTTATTCAGGAATATAAACACATGGATACAGCGATCAAATTCGCACCAATAAAGTGACGTGAAAATTCACGTTGCGTTTGGTGAACATTCGAGCTGCAACGAACCACTCTTTTAACAGTCGACTAGTCACCGACTATTGAAACTATCAGTCCACTCATCAGATAATTATTAATTTTTTCTTAAATGTAGCATGAAGTTGATTTAATTATGTGTCAAATGATAATAAACAAGAAAGATGGTTCAATGAAAAACACATCTCTTGTTGAGTTCATTAATTTAAAACACGTTTGTCAGGCACAGTCTCAAACGCCAGAGCTCTCTTTTGCAGTGAAAACACGCTTCTAAAATGTCCAATGTGTCCTAAAACCGTCCTGCTTGAATGTCCCTTGAGTCTCACGAGGCGAGTCAGACTGCGCTTCCTTCAGCTGCCTGACGGGCTTCTTTAAATGTTCCTGCATCACCGCCATGACACCAAGGTCTGCTTAGCAACCTTTGCTAGTAGTCTTTTTATTCTCCGTATCCAGGCTAAGATGCTCCAAACTTTAGAAGTTTTGGTGCGCGTTCCTGAATGTTCCCGCTCAGAGACAGAGACGCTACTGCGCATGAGCGACGATGGAATTCATTGTCCACTGTTGCTATTATTGATTTTTGTCGACAATGACGACTAATCGTTGCAGCCCTGGTGGAACACACCTTAATAGTTAATAACGAAAATAGTTCATAGCTAGTTATCAATTTTATTATCAAATACAAATACACATATGGAAAAAAAATCAAGATGCGTCTCTGGTATTGTTCAGGGGGCCGGGCCAAATGTGGAGGCGGGCCGTATCTGGACCGCGGGCCATAGTTTGGGGACCACTGCAGTAAATCATTCTAGAGAGCAGGCATGAGGCGTCTTGTGCCATTTGGTCTAGAAGACTTGTCATGTGATCTGTGAGGTTCCCTGGAGGGTTTGGAACAAATGGGAACAGCTTTCATGTCCACGTGTCGTCTCTCTCTGTCAGGACAGCGTCGGCCGACTTGAGTCCAGGGTGTTGCAGCTGCACCCTTGGTTCCACCGTGATGGTGGAACAGTGAGCGGTGCTGGGAGCTCCGTCTACGGCGTCCGCAGCCTCACACCGTGAAGCTCCGCCTCACAACTAAATAAGCCTGGCCTTATTAAATCATGCTGCTGGAGTGAACTGCATTATGGGATATGAACGAAGGATCCACCAGATGGATTCTCTGAATTAAGCTTTCGTAACATGGACGACATGGAGAAACCTGGTGATGGGACGAGCCTGCTCCTCTGTCTTCATGGCCATCTCCTGGAACCTCTGATGCCTCTGCTGTCGTAGCAGAACCGGTGCCATCGTCTTGTCAGACTTTGAGTGTTGACTTGGTGCCACAGTTTCAGTTCTTGTGACTTACATCTCGATTTTTCCACATCAGGAAATGAGAAAAAAGGTTTCTGCATGATTTCTCCCCCGTTGATGGAGTTTCTATGTCTTTGTTGAAAGAGTCGTGAGAGGAAATAGCTGGACTTTATTTTGTCAGGACTCAGAGCTGAATAGGATTCAGCATGTTTTCAAGCTCATGCAGGCAAGAGGAAGTACAGGAAGTACAAGTAGTACAAGAACTACACACACACACACACACACACACACTGTCACCCTCATCTGCAACTGGTTTGTTTTTGTCCTTTTTACTTCGGTGTCTCAAACGGGAAAGTTTTACCTTCATTTCACAAAAATGAAGCTCCTCTGCAAGTGTAAACAAGACGCTTGTGATCCGGCGTTCCCTCGATGACACATTCACCCCAAAGGAACATCACACCGCAGCGAAGCCCGAGATGTGACTTTACACCTCTTCACTGTTCCAAAAAGATCTTGAAGACAGAAGAACACTTGACAGTTGTTCTTGGCAGATTCTGAGCTTCAGGTACGGCAGCAAAAATAAACTCCTGCTAAAATGTCACATTTCATGATGTGCATAAGGAGTAGATGGAGTGCTGGAGTCGTGTCCAGCTGCTAATCTCTGATGACACCAGCAGTTTTCACGTCTGAAGAGAGACCCTAACTCTCCTGGCTCTCGAATCATCGCAGCTCCAACATGGAGAAACTGGCTCTTCATGGTTGAACAACAGCCAGGATCGACGTCAGTCCTGCGCTGGCAGGGTTTGGAAGCTGAGCTGTGAGGGAAAGAGGAACGTTTCCTCCCTCCAGCTGAGGGGCTGGAACTGACGGCAGGAGGCGTCTTTCCCACGCTCAGAAACAATCCGTCCATCTCTACTTCCCTCCTTTTCTAATAAGGATGATGGCTTCCTCTCACTTCCCGGTTTGCATCCTTGTTTCCTTTCCTTCGCTCCTCTGCCTGTCTCAGTCCGCCCACCGGGGATACAAGTGGAGGAGAAGAAGACACGAGGAGGCGAAGCTTTTAACCAGATGAGACGGCCACGCCTCTGAGCCTCATTTTGGAAAGACGACAGATGAATACGACGTGTGGCACAACTGCATCATCTGTCCATCAGCTTGGTCCCGCCTACTGCCGTGTTTGAAGATCTGTTTGGTTTTCATTCACAAAGCACCATGTGACAGGAATTAAAGATGTCACATATTTTGTTCTTATTGGATGAGATACTCCTCGGTCCAGTCGCTGTCTCCTTGACTAGAACTGGAACACATGAGGGAACGCCGCTGACACGCAGGTCCTGCTGCTGTTGGTAGGAAGAACGCTGAAGATACCCTAAAGTTTGGGCTTTTAATGAAGTTTATCCTGGACCCATGTGGGTCTGTGAGGCTTGAAAGGTTAACGACTCCACTTCTGAATGAAAAAGAAAGCTTCCGCTGGAGTGGTCCTGTCGGCGGCGCTGCTCCGGCCCGCCAGGCCGTCTCCACACACTCAGCAGCTCCTCTCTTTAATAGGAGTGTTTACTGTTGCGGCTGCGGTGAAGTTGAAATTGTTTCTTCATCTCTGACTTTTCTGCTTCCCTGATGTTTCATTCTGCTGTTGAAGTCGTTCTCATTCTATTTGTCCAGCCAGTTTGGGGGGTTTTCTCCTCCTCCACCACTTCGTCTTTGTTTTCTTTTCACGTTTTAAAGAATTTGACTGAATCAAGTTTTGTCCCCTTGTCTAAACAGCCCTTCCTTCAAGACCAGTTGGGTTGGGTCCGTAAGACGCTGCCAGGCGGGGTCTCACGCCTCTGGTTGGATCACAGGCGCTGAGATGTCTTCTCGTCCTCCAGATGCATTGGAGTAGAGGAAGAGGCTGCAATTGGAGAAATGAGGAGGCGCACCGTACGCGTGTTGGTGTGGAGACATGGACAGGAAATGAAGATGTTTGTGTTCTCACGAAAAGCAAAACCTCAAACTTACACAAAAACTTCGGTTGAACTCTCAAGCCACGGGAGAGACAACGAAGGCAGAATCTGACCAACGAGGCGATGAAGTGCAGGTGAGGAGCTAATTGGGTAGAAGACGACAGGAACGAGGCTGATGAGGTCTGATGAGGTGGCGCCACACGAGTAAAACCAACCGACACATGAGGGACGGATCACTACGACAGTGACACTTAGGAAAACCAGCAACAACACAAAACAGTTCGGACTTCAACCTGATAAAGTGGACTACTACGATTTTTCAGTCCAGACGGAACGTATAAGTTCCTTAATTTCAGAAGAAACTGTTCAGGAAACACATACAGATTCACTCCCGTGACCGAAGCCGCACACGCTTCCTGAGCTACGAGTCGCGTGCAGTCTGCCAGCCAGTCAACGAGAACCACCTTTATTTGCTGCTTCATTTGACCTGAGAGGTGCAGATATGTAGGCGCTAGATGAATGCTAACTTGAGTTTAGCTGGAGTTAAACTGGTCACTGCTCAGATATTCAGCTCCGCTCTAAACATGTCTGCAGGTGTGATGTCAGAACAACAAAACCCATCGCTGCCACATGAGAGGAATTTGTTTCCCAGAGTGAATCAGTCGAGTGGGCTGAGAGCGGCAGAAACCAACGTTCAGCAGGAAGTGGTGCTACGTCACTGACTTCAGTTCAGCTTGTCGACGTCTGCAGGCCCAGACTCAGACCTGTGGCATCCAGCCAGCCTCTTGATCTGTAGCCTCCTTAAAAGTTGGTCTCCCTTGACCAGAAACCGTCGGCTTCACTGTTGTTGCGTTGAATCAGTCTCTCATTACAGGAGGGAATGACCATGATTAGAAGCTGCTCCATCATCAAGTCAACAGTCATAAAGGGGATTCATTTTTGTTATAAATTTGTTTTAATTTGCTATTGGCATTTATTCTCAGAATCATTAAAAGTTAACCTCAAAATTGTAATTATTTGCATTTTTGGGGATACACACAAGTCTGTTGTATTAAAATATAGAAATGCATAAACACTGATCTGAAGAATCCATTTTTTTTACTTTATTAATGAGGTCTCAGCGTTGATGCTTTCCCAGTTTGTGTATTTGATAAGTGAAAGTGTTTGAGGTTTAGATCAGCAGGAGAAGCCGTGGTGTTGGTGTCACGAGGAGCTGCAGCGAGTGCTCGCCGTAGTCTTTGTTTGAATTTACGCGGCAGAGCGTTGAGCTCTGGCGGGTCTGGCTACGTCCTGGACCGTGACAGCCTCCAGAACTATGCAGTTAGTTCTAAAATGTGCCGTCGAACCTGCGTTAATAGAGCGGATTAACATTCCTGCTTGAATGGTCATGTGACTGATGAGCAATAATTAAAAACGTGTTGATGCCCCTCAGGTTCGCAGCACTAATTATCATATGATTCTTGAAAAAAGACCCCAATACACATTGAAAGAAATTTAAAAATAAACACCAAAATGAAGGAGTCAACATTTATCATGTCACGTTCGTTTGTGTGTCTGTGTGTTAAACGACGGGATCATCGGCGGACAAACCCCAGCTGGAGTGTGTGCAGCTGTGTGTCAGACCCCCTTCACTGCTTCAGTTTACTTTCATATGTGCAAGGGACAATGGCTCCTAATTTACATCACGGCGTCTGTGCCAGCGCCAACACCAACAGTAGATTAGCATGAGAACACTGGAGCTCCTCACTGGCCTGAATACACCGAGGCAGTGCACAAGGTTACAGACCCAGAAGCAGCTTTTGTGTTCAGGGTCATCAAAGATGATCAAATACAAGGTTTGTTCTCGTTCATCCACAGCCGAGGGACGATTTACCTCTTTGACTGGTATTTGTGTCATTTAAAGACCAATCATATCAATAATATTTGATTGTCAGACAGTTTCCGAGTCTACCACACACACACACACACACACACACACACACACACACACACACACACACACACAGGTTTGCCCAGGTATCCTTCCACATTTCACTGACTTCCATTCATGTGGACACCCTAACAACCTTAACAACCCGAACAACCTTAACAACCCGAACAACCTTAACAACCCTAACCCTAACATCTCTAACCCTAACAACCTAACTATCCTAACCCTAACAACCTAACATCTCTAACCCTAACAACCTAACTATCCTAACCCTAACAACCTAACATCTCTAACCCTAACAACCTAACTATCCTAACCCTAACAACCTAACTATCCTAACCCTAACAACCTAACTATCCTAACCCTAACAACCTAACATCTCTAACCCTAACAACCTAACATCTCTAACCCTAACAACCTAACTATCCTAACCCTAACAACCTAACATCTCTAACCCTAACAACCTAACTATCCTAACCCTAACAACCTAACATCTCTAACCCTAACAACCTAACATCTCTAACCCTAACAACCTTAACAACCCTAACCCTAACATCTCTAACCCTAACAACCTAACTATCCTAACCCTAACAACCTAACATCTCTAACCCTAACAACCTAACTATCCTAACCCTAACAACCTAACTATCCTAACCCTAACAACCTAACTATCCTAACCCTAACAACCTAACTATCCTAACCCTAACAACCTAACATCTCTAACCCTAACAACCTAACTATCCTAACCCTAACAACCTAACTATCCTAACCCTAACAACCTAACATCTCTAACCCTAACAACCTAACTATCCTAACCCTAACAACCTAACTATCCTAACCCTAACAACCTAACATCTCTAACCCTAACAACCTAACTATCCTAACCCTAACAACCTAACATCTCTAACCCTAACAACCTAACCGTGGATGCACCGGGACCTAGGATCTGTTACTTGCCTGAAATTTCTCTTAGTTATAAAAAATAAGACCCACAACTCTTAAAGAAAAATTAACTCTACGTTGAAAATTGACCTTTATATCTATTTTGCCCAATCCTTACTATAACCTTAAAGATTCACCATAGCATATTTTAGACACCCTAATTACTTTCACATTATGTTTAAAACGAAAAACTCGTATGCGATCCCAAAAATCTTCATACCAAAAGTAAAAATTGATTTAATGGTACTAAGACTTACTAAGAAAACCAGGATCTAATGACTAAACATACTAATGTTAGGAACCTAATTATAACAGTAAAGAAATTGTATAAACATACAACCAAGTCTTAATAATAGTATTAATACCACCCCAGATATGACTAAAACTGCTGAAAGTAGGATACGATGAAATTAAAAATACTCTAAAACAACTAGTAAAACAAAAAACATAGATGATAGATCCAAACAAGACATACCCTAATAAAAGTACTATTACCACCCTAGATACGACTAAAACTGCAACAAATAAGATACGATGAAATTGAATACTCTAATACAAATAATAATACAAAACCTTGAATGATAGATCCAAACAAGATATACCCTAATAAAAGTACTATTACCACCCTAGATACAACTACAACTCCTAAAAATAAAATACGACGAAACAAATAGTAAAACAAAAACCTAGATATAACATTAAAATGATAGATCCAAACAAGATGTACTACAAAAGGCTATGTCCGGACATGCCAACTAAAATAAATTCTTTACAAACTAAAAAAAACTATAATCTAAAGCAAATAATTGAAATAAACCTAACTTTACCTAACACTAAAAACTCTATAAACTAGGATATATATATATATATATATATTTTTTTTTTTTTTTTTATAAAAGTAAAGATACAAACTTACCGTTGGACGTTCCAGACTTATTTCCAAAGGGTGATGGACGCACACTGGGACTTGGTCAACCTCGGATGGGCCTCCCTTGGGCGAGGGTGTCTTGTGATAAGTGGCCGAAACACCTGTCGACCCCAAGGTCCACTACTGATGAGTCCTCCACCTGCTACCAGGACAAAAATCAGAATTACCCACCAAAACAAACCAAACGTCCAACCTTATGACTTAAAATAGATGATACTAACAAGACATCTAAAATCAGACCGAAATTTTACTTAAACCTTTAACCTCTTAACAACGTTAACCCTATCCTAACCTCAGAACATAATGCCTAAACCTAACCTAACCTTAGACATAAATGTAACTTTGCAAATATCCATAGACTTAAACCCTAACCTAATCGTAATCCCTTACCCTGAAACCTAATCCTAACCTCAGAACATGATGCTCAAACCCTAAACCTAAACATACTTTACAAATGTCTACAATGTTAAATCCTAACCCTAACCTAATTTTAACCCCTTACCCTAAACCCTAATCCTAACCTCCAAAATATGCCTAAACCTAACCCTAATCCTAAATCCTCAAAACCAGGTCCGCAATTATTCCAACCCTAAACTATGATCCTAACAATGATCACAATAGTTACTTGCCTGAAAGGATCGAAAACACTTAATTTAGACTTGAAAAATTACTTACAAAAAAGAGGAAAAAAATTACAAAAGAACAATAGATACGTAACCTAACCCTTACCTAAAAACCTAGAAAAGTACATAATAAGAAAAACTGCAAAGTAAAAATATTATTTACCAGAAAAATACAATACTTACCTGAAAATAACCACTTACCCAAAAATAAAAAAGAGCCATCAAGAGAGGTTTTTTTAACCTAACCCTGAAAGGATGAAAAATACTTACCTTTGACTTAAAAAAGTACCTGCAAGGAAGAAAAAACTACAAAAGAATAATAAATATATAACCTAATACTTACCTAAGAACTAGGAAAGAAATATACATACTTCACTAAAAATAGTAAGAAAAAATGTAAAGTAAAAACATTACTTACCAGAAAATAGAGAGCTATAACTACTTGCCCAAAAATATAAGAAAAAAAAGGACTTACCTTAAGATTGAAAAAATAAAGGAATAAATACTAAATCAAAAATTTGGTCATACTTACCTAAAAATCGATACAACAAATGATGAAGAGGATGGAAGGGATCAACTACAGGAACAAGAACTATTCAGACATGCGTCGGCCCGTGCATTGCCTTTGGCTCCACATTTCAACTGACGAATCGTCGAATGAGGTGGGGGGAGAGAGAGATTTTTTAACCATAACACTAACTATCCTAACCCTAACAACCTCACCCTAACCCTAACAACCTCACCCTAACCCTAACAACCCCAACCTAAACCCTAACCCTAACCCTAACATCCCTAACCCTAACAACCCCAACCTCAACCCTAACCCTAACAACCCTAACCCTAACCCTAACAACCCTAACCCTAACAACCCCAACCTCAACCCTAACCCTAACAACCCTAACCCTAACAACCTCAACCCTAACCCTAACAACCCCAACCTCAACCCAAACCCTAACAACCCCAACCCTAACAACCCTAACAACCCTAACCCTAACAACCCCAACCCTAACAACCCTAACCCTAACAACCCTAACCCTAACAACCCCAACCCTAATCCAACCCTAACCCTAACAACCTCAACCTCAACCCTAACAACCCTAATCCTAACAACCCTAACCCTAACAACCCCAACCCGAACAACCCCAACCCTAACCCTAACAACCCTAACCCTAACAACCCTAATGCTAACAACCCTAACCCTAACCGTAACAACCCTAACCCTAACAACCCTAACCCTAACAACCCCAACCTCAACACTAACCCTAACAACCCTAACCCTAACAACCTCAACCCCAACCCTAACAACCCCAACCCTAACAACCCTAACCCTAACAACCCCAACCCTAACAACCCTAACCCTAACAACCATAACCCTAACAACCCTAACCCTAACAACCCCAACCCTAATCCAACCCTAACCCTATCAACCTCAACCTCAACCCTAACCCTAACCCTAACAACCCTAATCTTAACAACCCTAACCCTAACAACCCCAACCCTAACAACCCCAACCCTAATCCAACCCTAACCCTAACAACCCTAACCCTAACAACCCCAACCCTAACAACCCTAACCCTAACAACCCTAACCCTAACAACCCTAACCCTAATCCAACCCTAACCCAAACAACCCCAACCCTAATCCAACCCTAACCCTAACAACCCTAACCCTAACAACCCCAACCCTAACAACCCTAACCCTAACAACCCTTACCCTAACAACCCTAACCCTAATCCAACCCTAACCCTAACATCCCTAACCCTAACAACCCTAACCATAACAACCCCAACCCTAACAACCCTAACCCTAACAACCCCAACCCTAATCCAACCCTAACCCTAACAACTTCAACCTCAACCCTAACCCTAACCCTAACAACCCTAATCCTAAAAACCCTAACCCTAACAACCCCAACCCTAACAACCCCAACCTTAATCCAACCCTAACCCTAACAACCCTAACCCTAACAACCCCAACCCTAACAACCCTAACCCTAATCCAACCCTAACCCTAACAACCCCAACCCTAATCCAACCCTAACCCTAACAACCCTAACCCTAACAACCCCAACCCTAACAACCCTAACCCTAACAACCCTAACCCTAATCCAACCCTAACCCTAACAACCCCAACCCTAACAACCCCAACCCTAATCCAACCCTAACCCTAACAACCCTAACCCTAACAACCCCAACCTCAACCCTAACCCTAACAACCCTAACCCTAACAACCCTAACCCTAACAACCCCAACCCAAATCCAACCCTAACCCTAACAACCCTAACCCTAATCCAACCCTAACCCTAACAACCCCAACCCTAATCCAACCCTAACCCTAACAACCCTAACCCTAACAACCCCAACCCTAACAACCCCAACCTCAACCCTAACCCTAACAACCCTAACCCTAACAACCCTAACCCTAACAACCCTAACCCTAACCGTAACAACCCTAACCCTAACAACCCTAACCCTGACAACCCCAACCTCAACCCTAACCCTAACAACCCTAACCCTAACAACCTCAACCCCAACCCTAACAACCCTAACCCTAACAACCCTAACCCTAACAACCCCAACCCAAATCCAACCCTAACCCTAACAACCCTAACCCTAATCCAACCCTAACCCTAACAACCCCAACCCTAATCCAACCCTAACCCTAACAACCCTAACCCTAACAACCCCAACCCTAACAACCCCAACCTCAACCCTAACCCTAACAACCCTAACCCTAACAACCCTAACCCTAACAACCCTAACCCTAACCGTAACAACCCTAACCCTAACAACCCTAACCCTGACAACCCCAACCTCAACCCTAACCCTAACAACCCTAACCCTAACAACCTCAACCCCAACCCTAACAACCCCAACCCTAACAACCCTAACCCTAACAACCCCAACCCTAACAACCCTAACCCTAACAACCATAACCCTAACAACCCTAACCCTAACAACCCCAACCCTAATCCAACCCTAACCCTATCAACCTCAACCTCAACCCTAACCCTAACAACCCTAATCTTAACAACCCCAACCCTAACAACCCCAACCCTAACAACCCCAACCCTAATCCAACCCTAACCCTAACAACCCTAACCCTAACAACCCCAACCCTAACAACCCTAACCCTAACAACCCTAACCCTAATCCAACCCTAACCCTAACAACCCCAACCCTAACAACCCCAACCCTAATCCAACCCTAACCCTAACAACCCTAACCCTAACAACCCCAACCTCAACCCTAACCCTAACAACCCTAACCCTAACAACCCTAACCCTAACAACCCCAACCCAAATCCAACCCTAACCCTAACAACCCTAACCCTAATCCAACCCTAACCCTAACAACCCCAACCCTAATCCAACCCTAACCCTAACAACCCTAACCCTAACAACCCCAACCCTAACAACCCCAACCTCAACCCTAACCCTAACAACCCTAACCCTAACAACCCTAACCCTAACAACCCTAACCCTAACCGTAACAACCCTAACCCTAACAACCCTAACCCTGACAACCCCAACCTCAACCCTAACCCTAACAACCCTAACCCTAACAACCTCAACCCCAACCCTAACAACCCTAACCCTAACAACCCTAACCCTAACAACCCCAACCCAAATCCAACCCTAACCCTAACAACCCTAACCCTAATCCAACCCTAACCCTAACAACCCCAACCCTAATCCAACCCTAACCCTAACAACCCTAACCCTAACAACCCCAACCCTAACAACCCCAACCTCAACCCTAACCCTAACAACCCTAACCCTAACAACCCTAACCCTAACAACCCTAACCCTAACCGTAACAACCCTAACCCTAACAACCCTAACCCTGACAACCCCAACCTCAACCCTAACCCTAACAACCCTAACCCTAACAACCTCAACCCCAACCCTAACAACCCCAACCCTAACAACCCTAACCCTAACAACCCCAACCCTAACAACCCTAACCCTAACAACCATAACCCTAACAACCCTAACCCTAACAACCCCAACCCTAATCCAACCCTAACCCTATCAACCTCAACCTCAACCCTAACCCTAACAACCCTAATCTTAACAACCCTAACCCTAACAACCCCAACCCTAACAACCCCAACCCTAATCCAACCCTAACCCTAACAACCCTAACCCTAACAACCCCAACCCTAACAACCCTAACCCTAACAACCCTAACCCTAATCCAACCCTAACCCTAACAACCCCAACCCTAATCCAACCCTAACCCTAACAACCCTAACCCTAACAACCCCAACCCTAACAACCCTAACCCTAACAACCCTTACCCTAACAACCCTAACCCTAATCCAACCCTAACCCTAACATCCCTAACCCTAACAACCCTAACCATAACAACCCCAACCCTAACAACCCTAACCCTAACAACCCCAACCCTAATCCAACCCTAACCCTAACAACTTCAACCTCAACCCTAACCCTAACCCTAACAACCCTAATCCTAAAAACCCTAACCCTAACAACCCCAACCCTAACAACCCCAACCTTAATCCAACCCTAACCCTAACAACCCTAACCCTAACAACCCCAACCCTAACAACCCTAACCCTAATCCAACCCTAACCCTAACAACCCCAACCCTAACCCTAACAACCCTAACCCTAACAACCCCAACCCTAACAACCCTAACCCTAACAACCCTAACCCTAACAACCCTAACCCTAATCCAACCCTAACCCTAACAACCCCAACCCTAACAACCCCAACCCTCATCCAACCCTAACCCTAATCCAAACCTAACCCTAACAACCCCAACCCTAATCCAACCCTAACCCTAACAACCCTAACCCTAACAACCCTAACCCTAACAACCCTAACCCTAACAACCCCAACCCTAATCCAACCCTAACCCTTACAACCCCAACCCTAACAACCCCAACCCTAATCCAACCCTAACCCTAACAACCCTAACCCTAACAACCCTAACCCTAACAACCCTAACCCTAACAACCCCAACCCTAATCCAACCCTAACCCTTACAACCCCAACCCTAACAACCCCAACCCTAATCCAACCCTAACCCTAATCCAACCCTAACCCTAACACCCTTTTCACTGAACCAAGCTGTAGGAGCCACATCGGCATTCATCATAACCCTGACGGTGAGTGGTTCCAGCCGTGCGGGTCAATGAGACTCGTGGCTCAGCTGAAGTAGTCACATGACAGTCAACTCTGGCATTAAAGGCCAAACAAGTGTGACAGCAGAACTGATCTCAGGACAGATGTAGGCCCCTACTGGGCCAAACATGTTGCTAGCTGGGTTTGTGTAGACTCTAAACATCTAAATGAATCTTGTAGCCCATGTGTGAATATCAGGAGTCCCAGAAGAATGTAAAAACATAAAATAAGCTTTGCTGAAACTCTGCTTCCATTCACGGATGAAGAATTCAGGAGATGCAGGCAGGTTCTGGTGTCCCTAAATGCCTTCTAGGAACCACAGAAGGGGGAGGGTGCAGCTCCAGACACCAGGGGTTTACTACAATCTATAAACCAGATTTTATTCAGTCAGTGTCATTGCACCCGCAGACAAAATAGACTTTTAAACACTCCTGCTCTTTAAATGTCCTGATATTTGCACGGTGCCCCCATTCATCACTCCAAAGATGTTAAAAAGTAAAGAATTACATGCACGTAGCATTTGACCCTGGTCTGGAAGATAGATTTCTGTGGCAGCTGATGGAAAAAGCTGATCTTTATAAAGTCCCCTGCTACAGCGTGGCATTTACTCAGCATCGACACTTGATCTTCATAATGTGTTGAGGATGAGGTCACAGCAACCTCTGGCAGCCATGAGTCTGCTGCACCGCAGGCTGGAGGCACAGCGCTGTGCTGTACTGCTTGTTACACAACATCTGAGTCTCCACCAAACATGTGAGTGTAACTGCAGTTACACTCACTACACACGACCCCGTGATCTCCAGAGGGGTTTCATCTACACTCGTCTGCCTCCTCTACCCGACGCTCCTCAGGATGGTCAGTCGTGTTTCATAAGTGTGCAGAAAGAATCCAGCCTGGCTTCAGCAGCTCCTGCTCACAACTCTGTCTGCCATAGCAACGCATCTATTTTCCCTTTGACGGGAAAAAACAGAATTTTGCACGATGGCTGCCAATGGTACAGTGGGCCCAGTTTTCCTAAACTGAATAATATTTAACCTTTTATAGAGCTTCTGTGACCTTACAGGTCAGTATGTCAAGTGCAGGTAGTGATCAGAACCAGGAGAAGACACACACTGTATCACCAGAGCCGTCCAGGGGCGTCCACCCCTGAGGGATCCTACGTCCTCACCATGCACTGGGATTTATAGTACACTTTCACTGATGATTTTCTATTTCTTTGAATTATTATGGCTGGTTGGGGGTTTTTAAACATGTCTGCCCACATCAAACCTCATAGCGGGCCGGTTTTGTCCCGCAGGGCCCAGTTTTGGCACCCCTGATTTAACAGGGAGGATTTCTATCAGGAATAAACAAAGCAGGAGGTTGTGGTCCGGCGACATGTGCACCCCGTTTTACAAGTATTATACGATCATATTATGTTCAAACAATTAAGCGACACGGGCTGAGTCTGCAGGGTGTGAAGTGGGCTGCTGACAGATGATAAGCCTGCTGTCTCCGGTTTATTTGTTTGTGCAAATTAGTCGTACATGTGAGGGGAAGCAGAACGCCTCTGAGAGTAGACGTTCTGTCAATATGACGGGAACAGAGTGCACCAGCTAATGTGTTGATAGTGACCGAATGAGTGAAACATTCAGGGAAAATGTTGATTCTTTTCACCTTAATATCACATCCTGCAGCGCAGACTCCACCGTGATGACCAGAGGTGCCCCCAGCTTTCCCTGAAGGTCCTGGCTCGGTCTGGACTGAGCTCTAGTGTTTGAGCTTGAAATGTTGCGGCCACGCAAACCAACCCCACCTGAGTATGTTGATCATGTGGCTAAGGCCCGCCCCTGCCCCCCACATGTCTGACATGCCTTCAGAGACATTTGTTCTCCTGTGCTGAGGTTTTATGCTGCTGTTATCGCTCCTTGTTTTCTTTTGTTTCTTGTTAGTTCCCTATTTTATTTTGAAATCACTTCCCTCCTGTGCCTTTGTTTGGTTGATACTTCCTGTCTTGATCTGTTTCCCGCCTTCACCTGTGTCTGTTCCCATCGGTCACACCTGTTCCCATTGTTTCTCATCCACTCAGCTCCTCGGAGTTCTCCAGCTGGTTCAGCTTGTGTGAGGTTTGGTTCAGTTCTCTGTCTCGCTGTCGTTTGAAGGTCTGTTGTGGATCTCGGTTTCCTCGGTTCCGTTTGTTGTGGTGTCAGCCAGCTCAATCTGAGCAGACAGAGACACAGTGGAGGGGGACTGTGCGCTAGGCTGACTCACCGAGTGGAGCAGGGAGACATGAGCGCTAACCACTCACTCTCCACATGAGAGCTCCTGGCTGTGAAAGGGTCAATCTGTTCACCTCGACCACGAGCAGCTCCGGCTCCACTGGCAGGCTCAGCAGCCACAGCCCAACTCTGTAGCAACTCCTCTCTTCTCTCCTGACATTTCTCCCTTCAGTTGCACCTCTTGGTTCAGTTATAAAAGGTACATATTATACTGAACTAATTTTATCAAGCTAATAAATTGGCACTTGTGCAAATGTGCTTATGTGTGGTCCCATCTCCACAGCCCGGGTGTGCAGGGACCCCTGACTGTGTTATCTGACACCTTATTAACCTCAAGCTATTCCCGGCCTTCTTTCCCCTGTTGGCAGCTGCTATGAGATGCTACACTGTTTCTATAAAATATAAAGAGGTGCGATGGGCTGTTGTCAAGCAAAGAAAATCTTGGTCAACTGAATGTTGTCGTTCTCTCAGCAGCAGAAAAACTGCTGTGGTGACCAAAGCGAGATTTCAGCCTCAAAGCCGGTCCAAAATGAATGGGTCACTGACTCTGTCAATGTGGGTCACAAGAACACCGAGTGTCTAGATGGGCCGCAGCCAGATGGAAATATGGCGAGGTACTGCACCAGAGGCTCAAGTGATCTTGTTTCTGTACGTCAGAGCCGTGCGAGAAAGAGGGCCGACATGGCAGTGTTGTTTTCGTCACGCTGGACGAAAACGAAAATGACGACGTCAGACCCCTTTTTTCCATGACGAAAATGAGACTAAGACAAACGGCACCATCGCCCTGTAAAGACTAAAATGTGACCAAATTGTATACATTTTCGTCTGACGAGAACGAGACGAGACTAAATTGTTAGTGGGTGGACGATCAAAGTTTCAAAACATGCGGGGTTTTCCGCCAAGTATAACATGCGTGCAATGTCAATCAAGAGCTCAAACATCAGAATGGAGCCAGCTGTCGCTGTTGGTCCTAATGGTCACGCCCCCATCATCAGCACACACGCAGGAAAAGCCTCTCTCTCTCGTGCGCGCACACAGAGACAATCTGGGCCTGTCTGCAGCGGACGAGACTCTCACCACGGCAGCAGCAGCGGTGTCGGGTGGTCGTAAAAAGAGGGATGATTAAAGCATAGCTTTAGTCCGTGTTAGGCCAGCCCTGTGATGCATTTTCTTTTTTGTATTCAACCTAAAGTTTGGTAGTGGTGGTTCCACCTCCCCCGTGGTGCAGAGAGCGCTTCCTAGTGCTACATGCTAAAGCTAGAATGAACGGGGCTGCCAGGGCCCTGCTAATGTTGGCTGGTTTAAAGCAGCCCTTCTAGTAATCTAGCATGTTATGAATAAAACCCCTGTCCATTTGTGGACGGGGGGCAGGTGGAGTGCTTTGACCCGTGTTTGTGGGACTGGGGAACATGGTAGTCCTCAGACCTGCTGCTGTTCCCTGTCTAAGCAACACACCTGGATGCTTCAACCAATAACAGCAGCTAAAGACAATATGGAGGACATGTGGTCGTTCACATGGAAGTCAATGTGCTTTTATTTTGTTTAATCCTATCTTACTGTGATACAATACTCCTATTGTGGGCCAATGTGTTGTCTGCATCTGCCACAAAATAAAAAAGTAAAAGGTAGAGAAAGAAAAAGAGGGGAAAAAACTCCCCTTTGAAGGTGGATCAGTTCAGTGCTTCATTCTAACACTGTAGTGGCCTCTTAAGTACACACACATATCTTTTATTTATAGGTATCTTTGATATTTGACTGAAACCTTTGAGTTTTCGTAGACTAAAACTAGACTAAAACTATCAAGGATAGAAATGACTCAAATGTGACTAAAACGAAGAAGCATTTAGTCCAAAAGACTAAGACTAAAACTAAATCTAAAATGCCTGCCAAAAACAACACTGCGACATGGAGATGGTGACGCGCAGGAGTAGTTAACGTCTCAGTGTTGAAACCGAAGCTCTGTAACTCTTCATACTCTACTGGTAACCAACGTGGTGCCACATCACAAGATGCTGAAGCACTTTTACTACCCCAATCAGAACAGGAACAGAATGCACTCACGGAATAAACACGGACACCAGCCTTCCCACATCTGATGGTCCTGAGATTCCAGGGCTCACGTCTATGCCCTGTGTAACTCACCTATTTCATCCTGGATAATCCAGGCCTGTTGTTCAGCCATGTTCTCCAGACTCCACACACTTTTGATTTAACCTAGAAGTTCACAAATGAGAGCGTCTCTTCCTCCACGGTGAAGGAGCCTCAACAGTCCCGGTTCATCGTCTCAGCCACAAATCACGCAATCATGCAGCGCTGAGCTTTGAAAACACACAGGACCTATCAAATAGTCCTCTCACCATAGTGAAAGAGATCGATCTGCTTCACCAGCTTAACAGGTGTCAAACAACCTTCCTGTGTGCAGGTGCGTGCAGTGGGAGGTGGATCACTGCCTCTGCTTCCATCTCTGCCCTCTCTCTGTGAGACTGGTCTTCCTAGCAGGACCATCTGAGCCTCTGTGTTGGCCTGCACACGCGTGACAGTCTCAGGACCCGTCTGACCCTCCTCCCCTGACAGGACGGAGCAGCAGTAGCGGAGGCAAGTTGCATGAAGTGGTGAAAGGTTGTGGGACTGTGGTATGAGCCACCAGGAAGTATCAGCTGAGCACGAGGACGTCTCCTGTCTCACAGCATGGACTGAGGCTGCAGGCAGCAGAGACGGATCAGCAGCATCAACACTAACGAGCCCCGAGAAGCTGACTTCCTCCTGCAGTGGGAACAGTGTCTCTTCATACTGATGCAAAATCTCACAAAACATCCAAATATGCATGAAGATGATGTTTCTGTGTCCATGCTGAAGCCTCCCAGTGGGTTCCAGAAGTCAGTGTTGTTACGTTTACAGACTTCTGCGGGGAAAACACTTCTCAGGAGACGCGTCGTGTGTTGGCTGAATCTAAATGCAAATGATGAGTGTGATGGATGCCAAAGGATGTTCTTGTTTATGGAAAGAGCTTGATTGTGAACAGTAAGACACTGATTGTCTTGAGATCCCCACCAGCCATTTTTAGCGGTCTCGCCCTGATGCGTAGCTTTTCACCCGCAATCATGATGATGGTGATGTAGTGATGTCTTTGGGCGCCTCAGTGTGGGTCACGCTGTGTGTTTGGACTCAAGATGAAGCATCAGTTCTGTGTCAAAAGGTTATTTTCCTCCACAGTGTGGATCAAATACGGATGTAAAGAGACAGGAGCTGAACTCCTGGTGTTCTACTGCACTCGTGTTCCCCCGATGAGCTGCAGTTGTCTGACCTTTAACCCCATGACCAGAACTCCACCAGTGCCACAGGAACCTCTGATAACATTCATATCAGCAGAGCACTCGCCACCAGCACGCCATACACGCCGCCACTGTTCAGAGGAAGTGTCTAGCACCTCTGCTCGTCCCAAAGTGCTAATGCTAGCAGATGCTGCAGGGGGGAGGGGACTTCAAACCCAAAGCTTGTGCTGGTGAGGATGGAAATCAGTGAATGGTGGCTCTGATGTGTGGCATCGGACATTCTGCAAGAGGCGTCTCATCTCCGCTGAGGTTAAAAATCTGAGTATAGATCTTATTTCCATGGTGACCCTGATGTGTTGTCGAGTTTCATGTGAGTCAGAAGATGGCTCTGCTCCGACCCGCAGGTCATCTAAGATGATACCTGAGGAGACGTTTCACTGGTGTATGGAAGCTCAAGTACATCACGACAAGAAGGGATCAGTGAGCCTTTGACATCTAATCAGTCTCGATTATGTGTCCAGATCCAAGGTGCAGCAGACCAATCAAGAGCATTGTTGCAGGAAGCAGTTCCAGCATTTATAAACCTTTTTCAATTTGAACTCATTCCCTTTTCCACATTCTGTCCAATTACTAATCACAAAGAGTGCGAGGATGTTTTGTGTTCCATTGGTTGCCAAGGGAACACCATTGTCCTCCCAGTTGTTTGGCTTCCTCTCCAAAGGTCAATGACTTGTCTGATTGAATAACAGTTTTCATGCAAATCGCCTGCTCAAGTAAGTCTTCCTCTTGTTGGAGTTTGGGGGTTTGGTGGTAGGTGTGGGATAAACACGCCGTCATGTGGGAGTGACGTATAGTGATGTCAGCCAATCATGGCTCGTGTCACATTTGAGCCACTCCAGCAGCACAAGGACGCAATGAAGGACAAATCTGTTGTTGTCAGTAGTCAGGTGCTGCGTGCAGTGGCGCCTAACCTTTGAGGCACAGGTCAACAGGGGGTGCGGCCCACCGGTAAAGCCACTCCCCCAACCACCCACAGGTGGCTATTTTTCTAATTTTTCTTTGTTGTAATAAAGAATTGAATGTCAAGAATAAATTGAAAGTGACTAAAAACAACAACCTGCTTTGAGAAGATTTTCAAAGGAAAACAGTCGCACGCACACACACGCACACACACACACACACACACACACACACACACGTACTTCTACACTGTGAGGACATACTAACCTTCACTGGAACTTTTACCCTTACACTAAACTAAACCTGAAGACAGTCCTTACCTCAACTTAATCCACAAACACACACACTGATAGAAACGTGTGGTTATGAATATGTTGTGAGGAGGATTTTTGAACAGGGTTGAACAGAGATGTGTCTGCAACCTGCAGCAGGAAAGACTTGTGTCTCTGCAGCTTCTTTTCTGTTAGCATATGTTGTTCAAAACTCAAATGTGAAGTAAAGTAATCTATTACTTTGGAAGCAGTGCTGCATTTCTCCTGTAATTATTTCCCAGTCCCATGGAATCTTTGGTCACTGGTTTGGTTCGTTTCACCCTCACAATGTAAATTAACGGCGGTTGTAGCTTTGTGTGCATGTGATCACATGTTTGATGTGAGCTATGAGTGAATGATGGTGGCGCATCGTCCTGTCAAACTTGAGTCTCGTTGACTCGAGCCTTCTGGACAGTGTTTGTCTCTGTCGTGTCACTGCTGGATCTTCCATCCATTTCCAGGTAACTCAAAGACATTTATAGAAATGTCAAGGATCATGTAGATGAGAATGTATTAAGTCCCTAAAACACTTAATTTTTTTCTTCAACCAAATTATGGATGAAACCATTTTTGAAATGCTACGACGTCGTCTCATGAGGCAACTGACCACCATCAACTACACTCACGACATGTGCGTTTTTGTCTGACAAGCTCAGATTGTTCATGTACTTGTCTGACAACATGACGGAAAGAAGAAACGAACGTCTGTCCGGATGCTGCGTGACTTCAGCAGCCGCAGCTGAGAACAGCTCAGGAGGCGTGGAGCCCCAGGTCGCCGGATCACCTGAGCTATGGCTGGCTCAGGTGATCCGCAGCGGTCAAACATGAGAATTTCAAAGTTGGCGTATTGGTTGCATTACTGGTGTCATTTCTTCTCCCTGAGGGAAACTGACGCCTCATCGTGTCTCTTCACATTGAAACACCTGTTATTGAAGTGCACCAATAATTTGCTGAGGGCTGGTGAGAACACGAGTCTCGCCCATGCATCCATTGATGGCGTCCTCTGATGCACCAGAAGAGTCTCTCTGATATCTGAAGCTCCATAGATTTATCAGCCAGTCCAGCACCAACTGGTTTTGGCGCTTTGCAGGAATACAGATGTTGATTTACTAGATCCGCCAGTTGGAAGGGATCAGCCCCAAGTAGCCAAGTCAGGGATTGAGTTTAAGCCTCTGGCCTGCAGCGAGCGGTGGCCAGCAGCTAACACTCCATGTGTCTCATGATGGAATATTACTTTTGAAAACAAAGTGATAAAGACAGTGTGTGCACTTGAGATAATTATGTTTGTTCATGTGTCAGTGGTTATGTCTTGGCTTGTGCCTTCATCCAAGTGTGTACCTGAAGTTTGTGTCTGTGTGTTGTGTGTGTTGCCGCTTGTATGCGGAGGTCTTGAAACATCTCAGGGCTCGACAGGAAGGGTTTTGCGATCGCCCGAGGCCACTGACATGCCACGCCGGCCTCCTTACGAGAGTCTGG
The DNA here is from genome assembly GCF_037954235.1 of Aulostomus chinensis. NCBI lineage: Eukaryota > Metazoa > Chordata > Actinopteri > Syngnathiformes > Aulostomidae > Aulostomus > Aulostomus chinensis. Next base: position 28,121,938 of record NC_141331.1, read on the forward strand.
AGGGCGAGACGGGACAGACGAAAGCCGTTTCTTCATGCACTAGTCAGCAAAGGTTTGGGGCTATTTTTCTTTCTTTACATGTCATTTCGCTCCACTGCAAAAACAAAACACAAGAAGTATCATTTACACATTAATGTGCAGATGATATTTCTTGTGGTCTCAGGGGCCAGCAAGGGTGGCGACAATGTAATATTTGCATCTACAGTGGTTTAACACCAGTGCTTCCAGTCCCGTCTGTTGGTTCTAACAGGATGTAGAAGAGACACTAAAAATGAACAAACTTTTCTATTTTTATTATTCTAATTTTGAAGTCTTGTGTACTTTGAGGCCGTTCTTTATTCACTGACCGACAGGTTTCCCAGTTATTAATTACTGAACTTCCTGAGATGACACTGAATGCTGCACTCTGCCTGACAGTGGAGAAGAAAACATGCAGGTCCGTGTTCCCAAGGTAACTAAAGCCTTTTATGTGTCATTGCCGTGTTAACGTAGTCAGGAGGAGACTGAGGGCCCTGCCCCCTCCATCCCAGATGCTGGCCTCAGCCTGCTGTGCCGACTTCCTGCTTTTATGCCACAGCCACGTTTGTCAAGCATTGTTAAGACACAAACGTCAAAGTGCCACTGAATGTCTGAAGTTTCTGAGGAATGCAAACCAACACAAGCGTATCCGTCCTGCTACACATGGTTGTGTAGTTCCAAGTCTGGAACTGTGGGGAAGTGCATTCATGTTCTACCACCGTTCTCCGAGGGGGGTTCCGGGTCAGGTAGGTTCTCTGAAGGAAGTCAGGCAAAGACTTAGTGGATGTGAGTCTCTGTGAGTAATAAAGTCAGGAACTTGATGCTTGTCTTTAACGACGGCGACAGTCTGAGTACAGTTCACTTATTGGCCCTGACGCGTCCTCAGGGGCGGCGCTGCACAGCAGGTTGATGGAGTTGATTCTTGAGGTGTGATGTCACTTTTCAGTACTTGAATGTTCACTTGGTTCAGCAGTTGCTGATGAAGGCAGCGAAGGGTGATCACAACCTGTCACTTTAACCAAACAAGTGAAGAGTGGGAATGTTAGAGCGAGGTGGCGCATGAGCTCAGCGTGTCTTCAGCGTCTCGGAACTCTGATACCGTCTTTGAGATCCAGTCACCACAGCTGCTGCTTGAACAGAATTCAACTGAGGCACAAAAAAAAAGAGGGCGGGGCTTGTGATTGACTGACACAACTGTTGTCATCACTCTGCTCCAAGGTTGTCCTGCAGGCTTCACCACAAAATCAGAGGGGAGTTCTCTTCAGGTTCTCTGACCTCATCAGTGTGACGGAGCACCAGCATGAGGAACCTGCAGCCATGGTTTTGATTATTATTGTCATCCGTGTTTGCCGCCCCCTGCTGCGCTTCTATGGCAGAACTGTTCAGAACTACGACTCCATCATGTCTGATTCCAAACGACAACCACAGCACAGACGAGCGTTGTAGGTCATTACCACTCGTTTCACGGGCTCTCCCTCTCAGAACATGTTCCGCTCTCCTGGAGGGTTCCTGTAGCTTCACCGCCAACATCAGAGCTTCCTGCTGGCTGGAATATTTGAGGATCTGATCCCTATCTGGGTGTAAACGTTCAAACAAGCCTCAACATTTATCTGCAACAAAGCAAGAACCTCCAAACCAAACTTCTATCATCGGAGGTGAAAATCTCTCAGCATCATTAGTGAGTCTGACAGTCACCTGTTTCCTCACCGTGCTGCTAATGTAACAATTCAGTGACCTGGAGAGCAACTGGGAATCGTCCCTCTTATTATGCGAACATATGAAATGTATTGAGAGATGCAGGAAGACAGGAATAGAAGAGGGAAGTAAGAAATAATTGAAGTGTGATTGCAGTTCCTCCAGAGACTACAGTTTATTAATGTGTCACTTCCAATAAAGCTCTTGGTGTTCAGATGTTGGTCGTCATGGAGATCTCTGTCCCTCCCGAGATGGAGGCAAAGGTTAGAGTGCTGGTGCATGATTCCCACGGCACACAGACAGATTGGAGCGCCGTTCCTGATCTTCCGAACATGTTCTGCTCTTCCGGCTGCGATCAATTCTCCTGACTGATTTTTAAATGTCTGTCGCCATGTCAGTGTTTCCAAATGTGAACTGATGATATCTCTTAAAGAAGCAAGCGCCGTATTTTATGTCATTCCAGTTTCTTTCCAATCGTAAGGCTAATAGTGCTGATAAAAAAAGCTTATTTATAACACAGTTTTCATTGAAAAATTGCAGTAAAATCATTAAAATCATGTTAAAGCAGAACCTTTCAAAGAGAATAGAACCAGAATGCCTGTCCCAACATGGAACACAGAAAGACTCACATGTCCTTGAGGGAACATCAGCAAGCTGCCCCCTGACTGTCTTCCTCTGATTGGAGGCGTGATGGTCAACGCTGCATCACTCATCCTCTTCCTGCTGCTGCTGGAGACCTCCAGTGTTCCCAGGGCCATGGCGCTAGCTCGAATTAGCAGGATTGGGATTATAGATAAATCTGTAAAAGGAAAAAAGATCAAAGCAAGAGTTTTGGTTGGGAGGATTAAAGGTGCGTCCGGAAATGTTTCACATGCTAAAGGTTTGTTTTCCTGTAATACAAATGATTAATGAGGAGCTTTGAGTGTTATTGACAGTGTCTGTGTGTGCTTCTCCCACGTTTCCCTCCTGCTTTGAGTGTGTGATGTCGGTCTTACCTGTCTGTTCTCATCTGCAGTGGATGGGCGTGGCCTCCGATCCCGTTCACCTGCTCGTGTACACACCTGCCAGTCAACAGGGCTCCCCAGAGCCTTCTGTTAGGACTGGTTCAGGTAGCTCTGAACCATTGATAGCTATGCTGCTACAGGCTTAGACTGCTGGGGGACACATCAGGTTACATGGAGCCCTTCCCTCCTCTCCTCTCCTCTCCCCCTCTCTCCTCCTCTCCTCCCTGCACATTTTTGGAACTGTCACTACCACTACTTGTTGCACTTTGTAGTTTGGCCTTGGTGTCTCGCAGTCTCTCTGTGTTTCCACAGATCCACCAGAGCCCCAACCGCTGCCTGCATCGCCCCCCCCCCTCTTATTCCCTACTGTTACACCGGCCTGCGCTCCCCTTCCATGAACCAGTCTACCATCCAGTCCCCCATCAAGCTAGCTTGCTCTCCCTGCGCTCCCCTCCCATGAACCAGTCTACCATCCAGTCCCCCATCAAGCTGGCTTGCTCTCCCTGCCTCCCCTTCCATGAACCAGTCTACCATCCAGTCCCCCATCAAGCTAGCTTGCTCTCCCTGCGCTCCCCTCCCATGAACCAGTCTACCATCCAGTCCCCCATCAAGCTGGCTTGCTCTCCCTGCGCTCCCCTCCCATGAACCAGTCTACCATCCAGTCCCCCATCAAGCTGGCTTGCTCTCCCTGCCTCCCCTTCCATGAACTAGTCTACCATCCAGTCCCCCATCAAGCTGGCTTGCTCTCCCTGCCTCCCCTCCCATGAACCAGTCTACCATCCAGTCCCCCATCAAGCTGGCTTGCTCTCCCTGCCTCCCCTCCCATGAACCAGTCTACCATCCAGTCCCCCATCAAGCTGGCTTGCTCTCCCTGCCTCCCCTCCCATGAACCAGTCTGCCATCCAGTCCCCCATCAAGCTGGCTTGCTCTCCCTGCCTCCCCTCCCATGAACCAGTCTACCATCCAGTCCCCCATCAAGCTGGCTTGCTCTCCCTGCCTCCCCTTCCAGAAGCTTCCTTCTTCAACTGCTATTAACATTTCCATGTTTCTTCCATTCTGTGTTATAAACTGTTTTCTTGTCTGTACCAACATCTCCTGTCCGTCTGTCCCTCCTGGGTGAGGGATCCTCCTCCCCTCCTCACCCTCAGGTTTCTCCCACTTTTCCCTGTTCAAGGTTTTCTATGGAGTTTCTCCTCAGTCGATGTGAGGCTCTGAGGGCAGAGGATGTTGTTATGATGCCATGAAGCCTGGAGACAAACTGGTGGAGAAAACAGGCTCTACAAATAAAATTGCCTTGCCTTGCCAACTCTCTCCTGTCTCAGTATGAGTCCGGCCTATTTTCAGTTCTAGCGCTGCCACGCCCACCTGCCATGATCCCACCTCGCTCCCACCACGTCCAGCCCTCGTCATCGTCCTTCTGATCGCCCCCTACAGAACAGATTCCCCCAGACACCCCAGCCCTGCACCCCACTCCTTGTGGGTCCTGCTCTGAGAGTGTAGAACTGATGTCAGAACTTCTCAGTTGTGACGTGTGAGATATGAGATCATGTCCAGAGAATCGGTCGGGTTTGTGCTCCAGGCCAAACTGTCAGCTCACCCTGGACTGTGACTCAGTGGTATCAAAGGCCACACAATGACCCTCAATCCCAGCAGGCAAATGTTCAGACAATGGGAACGTTTCAGCCAGCATGGGGGGGGGGGGGGGGGGGGTCAGCGGGCACCATCCAGGAGCAGAACAGCAGTTCTTAGCTCTTTGTGTCACACAAGGATGAGAGTTTGTGTCATTATAAGTCCATGAAAGAACTCAAACACCTGTGTCACAGTTACCATCAGAAGGCATCTGATTTAAAGCATCCATTCGTTTCCTTGACAACTTAAATCTTAATCTGAGGTCCTCCATGCTGCTGCTGCACTTTCCAGTCCCCTGTTTGCAAAGGGAAGTTCTCCTCAGGTTCTCTGACCTCAACAGTGTAAAGGAGGACTGTTGCATCATCAACACGAGGAACCATAGAACATGGGTTTGGTTATACAGGTTGGCCGTCCCGCTGCGGTGCAGTCGCATCCCGTGTTTGCAGTGTCCAACGAGACTCTCCTGGAATCACACAAACAAAAAGGTATCGCCTCTTCAGCTGTAATTGGCTGCTTCACCCAGGAAGAAAACCCTGTCCTGTTACAACATGGTGGTGTGCCGTGGCACAGAGAGAATTATTGACCATTATACCCCCGAATACAACCTGAAGTAAATCTTTCTAAGTTCTAAACTCAAAAACATTGGAATCAAGTGAAGAACCAGAAATGTTTGTAGATGGTGGAAGGTAAACTGTTTTCAAAAGAAGCATGGAGGGGAGGGAGACGCTGCTGTTGAAACTGTCACAACCTTCTTGTTCCTCCCTGGTTGCTCAAAACCGATTTGACAACATTTTCTATTCGTGGCATCTGAGCTGAGATGGTCCCGGGCTGATGTGTCCCCATCAAGCAAGCTGGCACACATGAGAGGGGAAATGCGTTATCAAGCTTACTTTGGAGATGAAGTCATTTCCTGCCTGTGCTCGCCGCGCCTCCAGATAAGAGCAGCCACTCGTAGCTCTAGCAGAGTTATTTTTTCATGCAAGGAAGTGGCACAATGGGCAAAGCCATTAGCCTCCACCCGCCTGTCAAACAGCCCAAAATAAGCATGACGTAGCACATCCCAATCACAGGTCATTTTTACTTTGTGGCATGTCTCACTCATGACCAGCAGCACCAGTGGATGTGGACACACAAGGCTTGTAGCTCCTGACCCAGCGGCGTGACTGATGAGGTCATCCAGGAAGGAGGAGCGTTGAATGTAGTGATTGACAGGAATGTGTGAGGGGGCTGGAAGTGATCGGGCATCGCTTTATTACTCATTAGCAGCTATGAGGACCTGCACTTGGGAGACTCAGACATCAAGTGTGGGACTCATTAACTGTACCATTTTATCTTTTCTACAGTGAAAAGTTCAGTCTCATAAACTGAATTTCTTTTCTTTTCTTTTTGGTGCATCATAATCCACCAACCTGACTATAAATGCACACGTGGTAGGGCAGGGATCCCCAACCACCAGGCCTCGGACCGGTACCGGGCCTCGGGTATGCCAAGATAGGCCGTGACAACAGGTTGACCCATGCTTGGAGGCCACTGATGTTGTCAATCATGGTGAAGTGCGGGCTCACAAAAGTCAGCTGATGAATGATGTGGTCGAAGTCATACATGATGTAAAACACAATTGTGTGAACAACATACGGTCAGCTCCTTGTACACACCGAGGTCACAGTCACCCCCCCCCACACACACACACACACACACACACACAGACACACACCATGGGGGAGAAGAGATGCACCTGACAGCTCTGACAGGTTTACAGCTGAAACAGGTCAGAGCTGTCCTGGTTCTGGTGCTGTTATCAGGAACATGTTGGCAATGATGTCAGCGAGTATTTGAGTCCTGAAAATCTGATACCACAAGAATTATTTATTTCTGTGGAAACAGACCCGTTAGCTCTGCTAGCTCTGTTAGCTCTGCTCCTATGACTGTGGCAAACCCTAAACCAACACAGGAGGTTGCCTGTGCAACTACTGTTTTAGGGCAGGGAAGAAGAAGCTAGCATTAGCTGTAATGCCAGTTTACACTATGGGGGATACCTTCTTCCTCTTCGCTGCAGTAAAATCAAGAGTTGCCAGAAGCAACAAAGCGCTGAGAGGAAGTCCCACCAGTGAGACGGGAGATTTATGGGGTGAAGGTTTGAGTTTGACCCTTAGCAGAGAAGCTGCATAGAAAATGCATGGATGGAAGTTTTAGTTTTGGGGGGCGGGACCAAAGCGGGGAGGTTTGACACCTGGAGTCTTACCAAGCGTTTAAAGACTCATCACGCCAACAAACACGGCGCGTTCTACCGGGCAACTGAACTGCAGCAGCAACACTGGAAACCACTTTCAACCCTGGGGATGAATCTCACAAACAGACATCAGTGACGACGCTGTGATTCCCTCCCTGATGACTTTTAATGACGTCATCTTTGAGGTTGCTGTTGTGCTGCAGTTGCAGTGACGTCACATGAAACTCTCTTTCGTTAAATGGCAGCTGTGCCAACAGTTTGCTCAGGGGAAATCAAAAGAGTCCAGGGTTTGTGTTCTTTTTCACTGCCTGTCAAAGTAGACGATATTAAAGCTCATCGGCTTTAATTCTCTGTAAGTATTTGTCCTATTAACAGATAATATTCCCACAGCAGTACAGCAGTAGAAGTATACAGCTCTTAAAGGTAAAACTAAAATATGTTAGCATTGTTCAGTGCACTGCTATCGGATCGGTACTCAGTGCTGGTAGATTCTCTGAGTTCAGTATCAGGAAGGAGAAAATGGAACCAGAACCTCTGAAGTTACTACTGGTTGTTGACTGCCGTTGGTCCACAACAGAACACGCGCACGCAAACAGGGCCTGTGACGCAGCCTGGACCCAGGGTCCCTTTGACGGGGCTGGTTCTGACCCCCATCATCTGACCTCCTCCTCCTCCTCCTTAGATTTATTGGTCATAAATGATGATGTCAAACAGAAGTACTCCTTTAGAGTATATTCGTGATGCTGCCCTGGAATGAGGTACACCTTTAGACAGTCTCAGGTTCCTCCGCCAAAGACCATCAGCAGGGTTTCTGTTCTCTAGCACTCTGGATTAGCATGATGCTGTTTTCTTTGTCTTCTTACAGTCTCCGTCTTCTCTGCAGCTCCTCTGGGCCTGTGTGGCGTGTGCAGGCAGGAAGTGCTTGATAAGGTGCCGCTTCTGTCGCCACCCACCGATCTCAATGTGACCACCATTTATCACGTGGTAGATCAGTTCTATAGATGGGAACGACGTTGAATCATCCTGACAAGATGGAGGATAAATATCTTATTGAAACGACTGAGAGTGACGATTGTTGCCGTCTCTTGGTTTGCGTTTCTCTCACGTGTGCGCAGAGTACGTGTTGATGTTGTGTCATTTTCTGTCTGTATTTGCGATCGGGAGTTCCGCTCTGTGCAGCTTCACAAGCCCTCTGTCAGAAACGGCTTTGCTGTCCTTGCAAAGCCTTGCAAACCTTTTTTTGGCAGATCTGAGGTAGTTTTTGCATATTATTGTCTATGCAGAAAAAGCAGAAGGGCCAAATGCACCTCAAAGTGCCTTTGTGGAAACACAGCTAATGACGAGCAGTGACAGTGGATTTAATGGCGCTCATTGAAATCCTTGCTAATTCCACTTATTTGTTCCCACGAATGAACAAATGAGTGTCTGTGTCGGTGAACCTCCAGAGACCAATGTGTTTTCTAGCTGCATTTGGTTCAAGGCTTCGAGGGAAACTCTGCTGGTGAAAATCAACAACAGAAATATTGAATAAGCAGCAGCAGAGTGTTTACTTATTTGCTTCACTACACATGTGAATTGGATTTTGAATGAGGTTTTCTAACTTCTGCAACAGAAAGTGGAAGTTATGGTTTCAGTTTGCCTCTGTGGTGATGAACAGTCAGACATCTGACCTCAAACAAATCAAGCTGATCTTATTCATCATGATTTGTATTATTTGGAATCTGAACGGGGGTGAATTTAAGGCGCTCAAGTCAATCAGCCGCCGCAGAGCTGCTGCGAGAGCCTCCATCACTCTTGGACCGGCTGAGAAAGCAGCCATTTGTTACCTCTGCCAAGGAGGTTATGTTTTCAGTGCCATTTGTCCATTCGCAGGGTTACATTAGGATCATTTAACATAGTGCAAAACAACATTTTCCTTTACACTGATATTGGCAGAGGTCTGCTCTCTGAGCGATCTGATCTGTCAGCATTACACAGAAACGAGCTGCTCCCTCGTGGACCTCGCTGTGAAAACTGCCCCAGCACTCCAACCCCCTTCAGATTCCTCCAACGACGAGAACCGAGACTCTGCAAAAGAATTAAATGATGGAATATTTAGGCATCTTCCAAAAGGGGTGTGTGGTGTGTGAACGCATCGATGCAGTTAAACCAGGTGCTGAAGCTTCCCAGAGGCGTTGTTGTGGACACCAGTCGTGGTCGTGGTGTTTGCTCAGGTGAGCAGCGAGTGCCAGTGTGCAGTCGTCCTTTGGTTCTGTTTCTGGAAATGCAGACGTACATTTAGAACCATCCAGAGAACGTATGTGATAGGGTCAGGTGCTGTGTGAGCCCATCATGCTCGCCACTCTGTGCCTGCCATTACTACTTGATTGCATTTGAAGAGAATGTGTTGAACACCAGTTGTGACCAAAGGAATATTGACTTAATTATTGGATCAAAAAAACCTGGCAACGTACCAGCTCAGGTTCAACTCCCATGATGCAGTTGCACAGCTGAGCAACGATGTTTCTAGACGCAAAGAGAGGAACCCTCCCATTGGTGGAGCACTAATCCCTGGGCGGCTAAACCAGATCTACAAACACTGGAGAGTCCCGCATTCAGAGCGTCTCTCAGTGACCTGAGGGGGAAGCTTTTCTTCCATTCAGGTTTATTGGTGATGAAGCCGTGGTGTAAGACCACTGACAGCCGCATCGCTCATCCCACGCCATGTTTTATGAATATTCATCCGCAGCTAAGCTTGTTAACATTCCTGGCTAATCCTGCCCAGGCAGGTGAGGTGCACATGTGGAGCCGTTTACAACCCCCCTATGGAAAGAAAGCAGGGAGGGTCGGCCGGCAGACCCCCGCTGACGGCGTTTGTGTGTGCAGGTTCTCGAGTGAACGGCCACTTTGGTAATTATCTGTGTTCTCAACACAAATAAGCGCGCAGCAGGCAACAAGCTGTTTGTGGCCGTCTTGTTTGAAGAGATTTATTCTGTATCAGTTTTATCACAGCATTTATCGCTGGCATCTCGAAATTGGAGGCTTGTTTTGATGTCACGACTTTAACAGTCTTAATAGGCGCAATTGTAACTCACACGTGAGTTAAATTTAGACATGGCAGCGTGGTGTTTGGGAATGATGCGTTCCTCCTGAGCCCTGCGGCTTTGTATGTTTCAGCTGATGACAGTTCAGCCACATGATAAAAATGAACTCTTTTATCTCCCGTGCAAACTGAATGCATAATTTTCTTGCATGTATGAGATATGAAGCCGTGTGACTGATCTGGTTTGTACACAGCTCGTTTTAATTGCCCCTAAGAATGAAGGAAGCTAAATGAGGAATTATATGTGACAAGTGCTTCCGATACACTGCGAATTCAGAGGATGGTAAACATACATGGAATTTTTCCATGTGAAAGGAAGTGATGACTGGAGGTGATTGTTTTACTTCTGTTATTGTACATCAAATATCACGTGCTTTACTTCTGTCACGGGTTCATCTTTAACCGGCTCATTGAAATTCTTGAGAACGTTATAGTTTTTGCTGTGTAAATTAGGGTATTTATTCACATCTCAGTAGTATTTCCTATTTCTGAGTGTATTGTGTTTCATTATTCAAGTTTACCACTGAAATAAATCGATACTTGAACAGTAAATTGCCAGATTGGTCAGATTAATTACGCACAGCTTCCGAGTTGGCGTGTGACGTGACACGCTCGGTCAGACGTGGGTTCTTGGCTTCAGGGTCACCGTCACCTCCATCACCTCGAACCTCTGTGATTGGTGAAGGCCATGAATCACTCATGGACTCCATCGTCCATCGTTGTCTTCCGCTTATTCCTTACAAGTAAGGGTCGCGGGGGGTGGAGCCTATCCCAGCATCTACAGGCGAGAGGCGGGGTTCACCCTGGACAGGTCACCAGTCCATCACAGGGCCAACGTACAGAGACAAACAACCATTGGCTCTCCCAGCCACGCCTACGGTCAATTTAGAGTCTGGATTAACCTGGTCCCTCTTGATGTCTTTGGACTGTGGAGGAAGCTGGAGTACCAGAGAGAACCCAGCAGGAACAGGGAGAACATGGAGACTCACCCAGAAAGACCCCGTGCTGCAGCCGGGGCTCCACCCACAACCTTCTTGATGGGGGCCACAGGGAGGACCACTGCTCCACCCACAACCTTCTTGCTGGGGGCCACAGGGAGGACCACTGCTCCACCGTGCAGCCTCACTCATGGACTCATTTAGAGGTATTGTATTAGAAATGTTTTGTGAAATTGAGAGAAAAATCTCCATGTATTTCCCATACGTTGAGTTTTTATGCTTGCTGGAGCTGAGGTGTGCCTTTTCAAAAACAGAGAACGTGCACAGAACAGGAGATGGAACCACTGATGCCATGAAGCTCTGATGTCCTGAACCTGGCACTCTGGTGACGGACCAGCAGCTTTCTGCTGTTCCCACACTTGGTCGTCTCTGGTCAGCTTGGAACTTGGGAGGGAGACAAAATTAACCACGACAAACACATTCAGCTGCAGTTGTGTTTACAATCTGCTCAAAATTATAATTTACTTCTCTTTCTAGTTTCTTGATTTCCAGGTTGAGTTTTCTTAGCTTTCCACTCTAATTTGACATCTGGTGATGCGTTGTAGGGACGGTTGTGAACTATGAGCACAGCCAGGGAGCGCTCACGATGCTTCCAGGCTGTGTCCCAGGCTGGACTGTGTTTCTGGTTGTTTTGTCTCTTTCCTTTTTTCATATTCTATGTTTGCTTGTATGCCTCCATCAGAAGGTGTTCATTAGTAGAAGCGTATGCCACTGTGTTTGCATCAGTGATTCTGGGATCGATCCTGCGGTCTGCTTACGGATGCCGTGAAGGTGCACGTCTTCTCTCTCTCCACATCTCGTCATCCTGACGGCCTCAGCAGACCTGCGACTGATGAGGCCAGGAGGCGCTGATGGAACGAGCTCAAGCTGTGCTTTTTCAGTTTCCTGGATTTCTTAATTCTAACTTGTTCAACACCCCCCAGGTTAGACTATAGTAGGGTGAACACACACACACACACACACACACACACGTACGTATCAGTACAGCAGTCAGAACTCCTTCAAACATTCACAGGCTAAATTAGAGTGCACAGATAACCATGTGACAAAGGAAAACAACACTCAAACAAATACAGAAATAATGAGAATGTTTTTCCCTGCCAATTAAAGCATTTTTGGCCGTACCATCGCATCACCTCCTCATTGTGCAGACCTGCCTAATTGCTCGAGTGTAGAAGCGTTGGTGGTTCTGACCCTCTGTCACGCCGCTTGTACTTAATGATCATGTCTATTAAGAGTTTGCCCTCTGGGTGATCCCTCCTGATCCAGAGCTGTAAAACCACCTCTGCTGGTCTGTCAGTGCTTTTGTGTGGTGTGTGTGTGAGTGTGCGTGTGTGACTTTGTGATGATCGTAGCAGTGTGTGTGACCTCTCTGTCTGTTCCACACAGCGAGCCGTGGTGCTTTGCAGGCACATCATCAATCATGGATGAAAAATAGTCTTTTTTTCTTCTTGTCCCTCCAAGCCGCTTGACCTTTCCCAGAGTTTTTCTCCAGGAATTCTTCCTACTGTGATATCTTAATAAAAGATAAAAAGATCATTGCAGTGCTGAGGGCAGTAATACCCTATAGAGAGCAAAAATACTATCCAAACACTCTCAAGCCTCACTCTCAGATATGACTGCGTGTATAGACCATTCTTCCAGGAATGAATGATGGCAGCGCCACCAAGTGTTCTCTCACCAAAACCACCACTGGACAGCCAAAGAGAGACCAGTCTGGTCCTGGAGCCACAACTACCCTGAGATGAAGGATCAATAGCTCTAATATACAGAAATCAATGGCAGACCACTGTTTGGAGAACAATCGTTTCTTGTTCAGTGCCCCAGGAAGTGTGAGGCCAGATACCACAGACAGCGGACTCTGTGGTTTGGGTTCTGCTTTTCTTCTAGTTGGGTTTACTCACTAAATATGTGCCAGTTGATGACAGGAAGAGATCCCAGCCGTGATGTAAATCTTTAGAGCCTTGAGTGTCACAGTCAAAGTCACATCTTATTTTTGGATTGAGAATATATCAACATCAACTTTAGTAGACATTCATGGAGCACTGAGATAGACATTGCAAATATGAATGATTGGATCAATTGGAAACATGTCGCCATTGGAGTGACCAGATCGATAGATAGATAGATAGATAGATGGATGGATGGATGGATGGATGGATAGATAGATAGATAGATAGATAGATAGATAGATAGATAGATAGATAGATAGATAGATAGACAGACAGATAGATAGATGATAGATAGATAGATAGATAGATAGATAGATAGATAGACAGACAGATAGATGATGGATGGATAGATAGATAGATAGATAGACAGACAGATAGATGATGGATGGATAGATAGATAGATAGATAGATAGATAGATAGATAGATAGATAGATAGATAGATAGATAGATAGATAGATAGCTTTACACAGGTCAATGTGCCTCAGCATTACCTGTGGTGTCCCACAGGAGTCAGTTTTGGGCCCCAAATAGTTAATTCTATACATAAATGAGATTTTCTACACGTCAAATGTCCATCCCTCCATCATCCATCCATCCATCCATCCATCATCCATCCATCCCTCCATCATCCATCCCTCCATCATCCCTCCATCTTCTCCCTCTCCTCCTGTTGAGGGTGGTGGGGGTGGAGCCTATCCCAGCAGCCTTCCCCCTGGACAGGTCACCAGTCCATGGCAGGGCCAACACATAGAGACAGACAACCATTGGCTCTCCCAGCCACGCCTACGGTCAATTTAGAGTCTGGATTAACCTGGTCCCTCTTGATGTCTTTGGACTGTGGAGGAAGCTGGAGTACCAGAGAGAACCCAGCAGGAACAGGGAGAACATGGAGACTCACCCAGAAAGACCCCGTGCTGCAGCCGGGGCTCCACCCACAACCTTCTTGCTGGGGGCCACAGGGAGGACCACTGCTCCACTGGGCCGTCGTGTCAAATGTATCAAAGTTTTGTTTGTTTTGGGTTTTTTTTAAGATGACATAACATTTCATTTGTCCTGGGGAGGAATTGAAGCAGCTCTTGGTGGTTGCTGCAAAAGTAATGTGTAGATTAAAACGTTGGTTCAGTATGAACAACCTATCATTTAAATTTGAAAAAAACGAAATTTATGCTGATGGAAATTGTGAAATAAATGAGAATGTTTAATTGGAAATTGAAAATGTGGCATTTGAAAGGGTATTAAAACAAGTTCCTGGGTGCATTAATAGACTATCATCTCTGTGTAACACAAGACCCATCCTAAACCACAGAGTATCACACACTCTGTATTGTGTACTATTACCCAAGCCAATCTACTGTGTGGAAGTATGGAGTAATACTTTAAACAGCACTCTGCAGACTATATGAATATTGTAAAAAAATAAATCAAGAATAAAAAAGCAAGTAGGATCATGTTTGCAACTGTGAACCTGCTGAAGCTTTTTGTAACACACAGGGACACCAAGCATCATTGCTCAAGGACACTTGGACATCAGTAATGCTACCTCTTAGCATTTAACCAGCTAGTAAACCTGCTCCAGCGTGTTACTGAGGCTGGTCTGGTGCCTCCATGTTGAGGAGCAGCAGGAGACGTTTGCTCCATGGACCCAGAAGAGGCTGGTCACTGGTAAGCGGAGTCAACTGTCCAGCTATTGTCTTTTTATTTCTTTTTCGCCTTCTCTGGATACACCCATGCAACAGTAACCCCATTTACAGCCACCAGGACCTGATAGGTACCGGATTTCAGGCAGAAACTGAAGTTACAAGTGCCTTTTCACAGTCCCATAACATCCCACCGGAGATAGCGAGACCGGTGGGAGCCCCTTGGATTGTTGTTGGGGCCGACAAGCGCCAGAGGCGGCGAATGAAGAGGAAGCAGAAACGTGGATGCCGGGCAGGCTTGCTAGCCCAGCTAAATAGGCGACCACAAAGACCTCTGCTACCATCTGTCTTCCTCACCAACACCAGATCCCTCGTCAACAAGATGGACGAGTTACAGTCACAGATCACCTACAACCGCCCCACCTGTGAGTGTTGTCTGATGATTGTTAGCGAATCCTGGCTACACCCACTAATCCACGACGCCTCAGTGGAGCTACCTGGCCGCACAATCCACCGCCATGACCGGTGCGGAGCCTCCGGGAAAAGGAAAGGAGGAGGACTGTGTGTTTATGTTCTTCAGGACTGGTGCATAGACAGCACAGTAATCGATACCTACTGCTTACCAGACCTGGGGGCCATGACAGTAAGATGCCGACCCTTTTACCTGCCCTGGGAGCTAACTGTAGCCATTTTGACTGCGTTCTACACCCCCCCCCCATGCTAATGTTAGCCTAGCGCTTGGCCATCTGATGAACATGTTAAACAAACAACAGTAGGCTCACCGGGACGGCGCCCACATCATCGCCGGGGACTTTAATATAGCATACCTTAAGACTGTTCTCCCCAGATTCCACCAGCACATCAAGTGCACAACCAGGGGAGAAAACACACTAGATTGTGTTTATAGAAATATTAAGCATGCCGACAGAGCGACCCCCATTCCCACCTTGGTCCATCAGACCACTTTTCCCTGCACCTCTTCCTGGCCTACAACCTCCCTCAGGAGGCGAACAACACCAGTCTACCAGACCATCAAAGCATGGCCTGAAGACTATCTCCTCCAGCTGCAAGACTACTTTGCCTGCACAGAATGGAGCATTTTTGAAGACCAGGATCTGGACACATACACCGGGTCTGTCCTATTCTACATCAGGAGCTGTGTAGAAAACGTAACAGAGAAAAGACAAATCTGGGTCTTCCCCAACAGGAAGCCCTGGATGAGAAATGAAGTCCAGACCCTGATCAGAGCCAGGAACTCAGCCTTCAAGACAGGGAACCAGGCTCTTTACAGCTCCGCCAGAGCCGACCTGAGAAGGGGCATCAAACAGGCCAAGGTGTCCTACAAAACCAAAATAGAGGGGTACCTAACGGACAATAACCCGCGTCAGATGTAAAAGGGCATTCAGGCCCTGACCAGGCCACCCCGCTCCCACATCCTCCAGCAGCAGCAGCAACAGCAGCCTGGCAGAGGAGCTGAACAGCTTCTTTGCCCGGTTTGCCCGGGCACAGGAGGTGAGGAAAAACCTACGGGCAGTAAACCCCAGGAAAGCTGCCGGTCCCGATGGTATCCCGGGGGTGGTGATTAAAGCATGTGCAGTCCAACGAGCAGGGATCCTCACCAAACTCTTCTACCTCTCCCTGACACATGCCACCGTCCCCACATGTCTGAAGGTCTCCACCATCATCCCCATCCCCAAAAAAACTGCCATAGACAGCCTGAATGACGACAGACCGATAACCCTGACGTCTCTAATCATGAAGTGTTTTGAGCGATCAGTCTCCCAGCACATCGGAGACTGCCTCCCTCCCTCCCTCGACCCCCACCAGTTTGCTTACAGGGCAAGCGGGTCCACGGAGGACGCCATCCCTCAAACGCTTCACACAGCGCTGAGCCACCTGGAGACCGGGAAGAGCCATGTGAGGATGCTCTTCATGGACTTCAGCTCAGTGTTCAACACCATCATCCCGGACATTCTCCACGACAAACTCCTGCAGCTCCGTATCCTCCTTCCCACCTGTAACTGGATTAAAATCTTCCTGTCAAGCCGCCCTCAGTCGGTGAGACTCGGCTCCTACCACTCCTCCACACTCTCACTCAGCACCGGATCCCCTCAAGGCTGCGTCCTGAGCCCTCTGCTGTTCGCCCTGTACACCCACGACTGCACTCTGACCCATCCAACCAACCGCATCATCAAATATGCAGACGACACCACCGTGGTTGGACTCATCCGTGGTGAGGACGAGACAGCGTACAGGGCTGAGGTGGAGGAACTGTCTCACTGGTGCTCAAACAACAACCTGTCCCTGACCGTCCATAAGACCAAAGAACTCATTATGGACTTCAGGAGAAACAGACAGAACCACACCCCTCTCCTCATAAATGGAGAACAGGTGGAAACTGTCACCACCTTCAGGTTCCTGGGCACCCACATCTCCTCCGACTGCTCCTGGACCTACAATGTCAGGGCTCTGGTGAAGAAGGCTCAGCAGCGGCTGCACTTCCTGCGCGTCCTCAGGAAGATCAACCTGGACCCTGAGCTGCTGCTGGGCTCCCACCACTCCTCCGTGGAGAGCGTCCTGACCCACAGTCTGGGAGTGTGGTACGCTGGCTCCACAGCAGAGGATAGGAAGGCGGTGCAGAAGGTCATAAACACCGCCCAAAAATCATCGGCTGCCCTCTGCCCACCCTGGAACAGATCTCCTCTTCCTACTGCCTCAGGAGAACCAAGGACATCACAGCTGACCCCACCCACCCTGCCCACCCCGTTTGACCTGATGCCCTCGGGCAGGCGCTTCAGGTCAAACTACCACATCCTGCATTGCACCTTAATTTGTTTCTCTGCACTTTTGAAAAATTTCCTTTCTGCACCTTACACTTTTTTTTATTTACATCTTGTACATTTCTATCTTTCTATTTTACTGTTCTTACATTGTTATTGTTATTTATTGTATCTTTTTTGTATTTGTAATTGTGGTGCACGGTGGCTCTGAGAGAGCACTTTTTTTACCGATTGTCACTGTACCCCCCAGTACAGTGACAATAAAGTTGATTCTGATTCTGATTCATGAGGGGGAGATGTTAAGAGACTCATCGCCCAGACCAGCAGAGGAGCAGCACATGAATGAAGCTGAAGTTGAGAGTTTAACAGGAAGTTCCTGGATTCACCAGGATTTTATCAGCTTGGGATGTTCTCTTAGATAGCAACCTCTGAGTGGGTTGGATGGCTGATGACTCCACGGAGCAGCCTGGATCCTCAGCCAAGCCACCGAGTTCTGGAGATTCATTTTGGGAAACAAGATACTGTCTGTGACCATGCTTACTGGCACCGATGAACCAATGAAGTTGTTGTCAGGTCCCATACTATCTAGAGGTGCAACAGCTGACAGGTCCCACAGTTGGGACCCCTCAAGATACACACACACACACACACACACACACGCACACACACACACACACACACACACACACACAGAGCCAGGACTGAGATGATAAAAGCGTTTCCTTTGTTACAGAAACACTTTTCAACCTGAAAGTTTGTGGTTGAAGTGTTTTATTGTACACAGATTGGTTTGATGTAGTAACTTCAGTCGACCACTACTTTGGTTCCGATTGTAATCACTTTGGCTACGTTAGCCGTTATAAAGCGACGAAATAAACTGACAATAAATAATCAAGTAAAATTCATGTTTAAGAGAGTTGGTGATTATTATTTCGTGACCTCCCTCCCGTCCCAGGCACCGCTGATCTCCTGAAGTCACATTTTGTCTTTTATTTGCACAAAATATAGAAGCACAAAATTGCCAAATGAAGGTGAGTTTCAGTGAGAGGAAGTGTTCTGCTTCAGTTCATATCTGCTGCTGATTATGAAAAGACATTTTCACTGTGGCTCAATAAAACACTTTCCTGTCAGACGCAGGAACAAACCTGGCAGGAGGTCAGACATCAGTCCAGCAGCTCCATAAACGAAGAAACCACCAACCAATTATTTCAGCTCCACTGGTTTGTCCGAGCCTCTATGATCCCGGGACTCTTGACCTCCTCCAGGCCCTCAGCTCCCCGTCACACTGCTCTCATTTACATGAGTTCAACAGAATCCATCCAATCATTTTCTACCACTTACTCATTAAGGGACGTGGGGGTGGAGCCTATCCCAGCTGACATTGGGGTTCACCCTGGACGGGTCGCTAGTCCATCACAGGACCATCAGGAGCAGTTAGGGGTTCAGTATCTTGCTCAAGGACACTTGGACACGGTCACCAGGGGAAGTGGGGATCGAACCAGCGGCCCTTCGCCTCCTAGACAGCTATGCTACCTCTGAGCCGTGCCACCCCCCTGAACACAAAGAACGTTTCTGATGAAATAATCTGGTGCTCTGCTAACAACCTGCTCGGCCTGGGACTCACTCTCTCTCATCACATAAGGAACAGCTGAACTCGTAAACCGCCTCTGTTCACTGCTCCTCCTGGTGGACAGACAGAGAATGGCAACTGAGTCAACACATGGCACTCAGGGATGTTACGCATCATTCACTACATCATGGCAGGTGATCTCATTACCAGCACGGACCCAGCAGGATCGGCTGAGGTGCCATCATGGTTGACAGTCACTCTACTTCAGTTGTAGCAACTAAACTGAGTTTACACTGATGACAGTTGTCATAACTTCCCTTCAACATTCTGTTCCACCAGCTTATGACAGTGAGATCTGCCTTATTTTTTATTGTGAATTCAGCGGATAAAATATTGTCAAGTAGAACCATAAATGTGAGGGCAGAAACGTGACCGTAGAATCTCGTACGATCACTGTCAGCTTTCACGATGCACAGAAGAGGAGCTCCAGGAGGGAAGCTGGGCTGCTGAGACGGAGGTTTGTGAAGCTGCTGGTCCAGTCCTTTCACTGAGCTCCCCCAGCAGTCAGCTGGTCTCGCTGGGTCTCTCCATCCCTATACGGTGACGAGGAGGGCAAGTTCCAAAAAAGTGTGAATCCCCCTACAAATTTAAGATGGTTCTGTTCATTAAACTTCTGTTGTTTGGGAGACACAGAGAAGAATTCTGCAGATCTTTAGTGTAGTAACAGCCTTTTCACTGCCTGTGCAGGATCTCCTCTTGGCCTAGGGGGCTCCGTATTTTCTCCAAGGTGACCTGACTATAACCTGCGGTCGCTACCACAGCCTCCTTGCTTTCCTGTGGCGACTCTGTTCATGTGGTTGCGGTGTCCCGCTGGGAGCCAGCCTGCTTTGGCCTTTGTGCTGTGGAGTGATGCTGAAGACGCTCCTCCACTGAGGCCCAACAGAAGCAGCAGTCCTGGGAAAGTTCTCAGTGTGCACGGCAACCTGTCGGATCACCCCCCCCCCCCACACACACACACACACACACACACACACACACATATACCTTATCAGAGTAATCCTGGCTTGACAGTGCACTAAAGGCAGACAGAGAGGATAACTTGTTTCTGAATGATGAAGGGCAAGGATTAATCTGCACCTGTCTGCTCCTGGCTTCTTGAAACAGAATAGAAACCCAGCAATAAGACGGCTCCTGCAGCAACCAGCATATTTCACTCACATCAACTGAAGGTCAACCGATGCTGTAGCAAAGGACATTAAATCTTTCTGGGTCTAATCTACAAAGCCCAGTGTATTACCCAGGCTTCACACTGAGAGCTTTAAGACCCTCAATAGATGTTAAAGGACAGCAGCAGAAAACACAAAGATCCAAAAAGCTCAGCGTAACCATGGCGATGGTTAGTTTATAATCTCCATGGTAACTTCAAGAGGATAAAATTCCTTATAACACTCTAACACACAGCGAGTCAAACTCCGTGTTGATGGCTGATTCACGTATGCTGGTATGAGACAGAGTGCACTGAGGAGGCTGGTAGAGTGGAGCCGAGGCATGCCGCTCCCTGATTGGACAAGTTGCCAAAGCTAGAGCAGACCATCTCATTCTGATGGGACCAGCATCTCACATGGCAAGACTGTTAGAGCTTTAACTTCACCAGATATGTTGGCATCGCCGAAGGGTTACAGAGAGGAACAAGCCAGGTGAGAGGAGGCCACGCATTCTTCAGAGCCTCGCTGATAACCCGTGGGTCGCAAACGATCGAACAATAAAGGAGAGGAAACAAGGTCGAGAGAGGAGGGCTGTGACATGCAGCAAAGGACCTCCAGCAACCACTGCGCCTCATAGTCGAGTCCAAGTAAAACTGAGCAAGTACTCTATGTACCATCATGCATCACAATGGCTGACGGGACAATGGCTGAGGAATGAGAGGCGCGAGAGGCGCGAGCGACCAGTCAGACCATACTTCCACCATGTAAACACTGGCTACCCGCCACAGAGCGCCGCAGGCATTCTTCGCACCAACAGATTTATGGTAAATAATAACTCACTCTAGTTACAGTTACACAGTACTTGTTACTGCAACATTAGTAATGACACATGACAAATTCATGAGCTGTGGCATGAAAATGAACCGGGGGGGGGGGCAGGGCTGAATACGAAACTAACCATCACCACGTTAATGTCAGATTATTATTTTGCATTGAAGCATCCCATGTAGGAGGAGCCCTCACACACATCCTGCGATGCACCGCAGCGGGCAGGAGAGCACTTTTCCAGCCCAGTTACTCAGAGGCAAGGTTACGCTGATGTTTACTGTCGGTTCTTGCTCAACAGTGACCTCACACTTGGTTACAGGCTGATTGTCAGCTATGACATCATCACAATCCGAAGTCGGTGCACCGCGAGTGAACAGGTCGTGATTGATTGTTCAGTCATTAGAATCTTAAAACTCCAACCTTTGTTTTCAGACTCAAAGACTTCTTTGACATGAGCAAAATAACAGATTAGCTCTGTTTGAAATAAAATACTGTGAGAGATGAGCAGGAACCCTTTACCTCCATCCAGGGGGTGTGGTTTGCAGTGAAGGTCCATCCGTCCACCCACCATCATCCATCCGTCCATCCATCCATCATCATCCATCCATCCATCCATCCATCATCATCCATCCATCCATCCATCATCATCCATCCGTCCATCCATCCATCATCATCCATCCATCCACCCATCATCATCCCTCCATCCATCCGTCCATCCATCCGTCCACCCACCATCATCCATCCGTCCATCCACCCATCATCATCCATCCATCCATCCATCATCATCCATCCATCCATCCATCATCATCCATCCATCCACCCATCATCATCCATCCGTCCATCCATCCATCATCATCCATCCATCCACCCATCATCATCCGTCCATCCATCCGTCCATCCATCCGTCCACCCATCATCATCCATCCGTCCATCCATCCATCATCATCCATCCATCCACCCATCATCATCCCTCCATCCATCCGTCCATCCATCCGTCCACCCATCATCATCCATCTGTCCATCCACCCATCATCATCCGTCCATCCATCCATCCCTCCATCCCTCCCTCCATCATCCATCCATCCCTCCATGTTCTCCCTCTTCTCCTGTTGAGGGTGGTGGGGGTGGGGCCTATCCCAGCAGCCTTCCCCCTGGACAGGTCACCAGTCCATGGCAGGGCCAACACATAGAGACAGACAACCATTGGCTCTCCCAGCCACGCCTACGGTCAATTTAGAGTATCCAATCAGTGCAGTGAAGGTGAAAGGTGGAATTCCTAAGTTGTTATTTTAAGCCTTGAATGCATAACGTTCATTGTAAGTTGTCATACTTTTTTAATCATAAACTTCCTGCTGGACACTGAAGGGCTTTACTGTGACTCAATGCGTGCGAGCAATGCTGTGTTTTCCTCAGGTGACTCGCGCTGCTCGCAGGAAGTTCTTAAAAATCCTGTAGAATTAAGTTCAATCACTGATTTTGCTGTTTTAGTAAAACAGAAGTTACACAACGTGAATATGTGTGTGTGTGTGTGTGTGTGTGTGTGTGTGTGTGTGTGTGTGTGTGTGTGTGTGTGTGTGTGTGTGTGTGTAACAGTTAAATCAAAATACATAACTTAAGCCAGTGATTCTCAAACTGTGGTATTGAGCTCCCTCGAGGAAAGAACAAAGGAGCACAAGAAATATGAATTAAAAATGAAGTTAAAAAAAAGAAGACGATCAAAACAGAAATACTACTAGAAAAGATACTTTCACCAAATTGTTATTGACAAGAAGTTTTGTGTTCCTTGAGTATTTCTGTGTCAGATGCTACTTGGTCACGTTCATTCACACACAACAGGAGCACGATGATCCTGCTAATGCTCATGTCAGCTGCTAATGTTAGCTGCTAATCCTAGCTGCTAATGTTACACACTAATGCTAGCTGCGAATGCTAGCTGCTGATGCTAGCTGCTAATTTGAGCACCAAACACTACCAGACAGGGAGGAGCTGTGACTCGTGTCTCCAGTCTGTACTCTGAGGCCCCAGTTTGTGTTTGAGGTGAAGTTCTCAGCAGTGGATCATGGAACCAGAAGCTCGGACCCATTGACCCAAACACCCTGGACTGAGAGAACGGCTGACCCACTGTAGTGGTCCAGGTCCACCACTCCACCATGACCCGCACCAGCAGCTCACTAGCAGGTGATCTGGCAGGAAGGATCGTAGATCCCAACACTGGTGGTGGAGGAGAAGAAGATCCTGGTGGTGATCAGCCTGAATCCGCCTGGAAGAGACATGACGGAGCCAGAGCTCCCGGTCCTCCCGAAACCCTGGACTAGCACACACTTCTTCTTCTCTGCTCCCCTCCCCAGCAGAACCAGAGCCAGCGCTTCCTCTGATTGGTCGGATACATTCTGATGTGTCTGATTCTACTACTTCCTGCTGCATCTCAGTCACATAGCAACTGTGTGTGTTTCAGCAGTGCTCAGCGCCGTGGTGCCCTGCCTGAGCCGGACCACTGTGTCTGTGTAGGGGCCTGTACTGAGTGTGTACTGAGTGTGTACAATACTAAAGGTACTCCAACAGAAGCTCCAGCTGTCTGTTGATGTCACATATTCATCCATCAGCTGGATGAGAGCGCTGGTATCAGAGACTCCGCCCACTTACTATTTCCATATGTTTATCAGATAAGTGGGTGTGTTTGATCAGTGATCCATGGCTGCTGTGCTCCTGCAGGTTTAACTGTGGGCATGATGTGAGACTTGCAGTGCTTCATTTTTCTAAAGGTGGTGAGGAACATTCTCCTGTACGATTATTTATTAGCTATCGTGATTGAATTCCCTCTTATTTCCCCGTTGGCTACGAGCCAAGGTGAGGAGCCGCTCCTCATGCCAGCGCTGCACACGATGAGGCGAGGAGTGAAGCCAAACAGATGGAAAAACTGGGGAGTGGGTCCAAGGTAAAGCAGGGGCCAGCTGGAACGTGGCTGTTTATGTGTCAGTCACACACACCAGCGTGAGCAGGGAGGAGTTGTGTGACTCCCATTCATAAAGAGAACGTCATCTAGAGCTGCTCGTCTCCAGTGGTACCTGCTCGTCTCCAGTGGTACCTGCTCGTCTCCAGTGGTACCTGCTCGTCTCCAGTGGTACCTGCTCGTCTCCAGTGGTACCTGCTCATCCTCTTAGCTGGGACAGGAAATCACCCTTCTTGTTCAGTAAAATGAACTCTAATGTAAATTTAACATGTATGAAATGTTGACATACACAGTTTTGATCTCTGTCCCTCTCTTTCCTTCTGTCTCTCTGTCTTCCTCCATTCTCTGTCTTTGTTTCTGTCCATCAGTCACTCCTCCTTTCTCTCTCTCTTTATCTCTGTCCCTCTCTCTCCTTCTGTCTCTCTGTCTTCCTCCATTCTCTGTCTTTGTCTCTGTCCATCAGTCTCTCTTCCTTTCTCTCTCTTTATCTCTGTCCCTCTCTCTCCTTCTGTCTCTCTGTCCTCCTCCATTCTCTGTCTTTGTCTCTGTCCTGCTCTCCTGCTCTCTCTCCGTCCCCACTGATCCTGGATCTGCTCCACCTTCCTGCTGGTAAAGGAAGGTTCTGGTGGCTGCTGTTGCAGGATGTGCTGCTGATGGAGAATTGTTGGGTGGAGGTTCATTGAAGGAGGGAGGTGCTGGACCTGCTCTACTTGGACAGAGTCAGGACAGAACTTTGGTTGGGGTTTGGTGACACACAAATAAACCTGACTTGACTTGTGTGTGAGATGATATGGTACACACATATATACACATATATACAGTATATATATATACATATATATATGTGTGTGTGTGTGTGTATATACACACACACACACACACACACACATATATACAGTATATATATATACATATATATGTGTGTGTGTGTGTGTGTATATACACACACACACACACACACACACATATATATATATGTGTGTGTGTGTGAGGATAATGAGCATAAAGGAACTAGTGTGTGTGTGTGTATATATATATATATATATACACACACACACACACTAGTTCCTTTATGCTCACTATCCGGTTAATTGAAGAGATACGCAACACTAAAAGCAGGCGTCTTGAGCTAAAATGATGTTTGCCTCCTGCAGCACTGCACTGTGACTCCGGAGCGCAGACAGAACCAGGCACCTATGATGAGTTTGAAGCTAACAACAGCAAATCTTAACCAAAAAGGTCCATTTTCAAACTCCCCAGGTCTTCTTATGCTATCAACAGCTTCTCTGTACAGCCACGCCATCAGTAATCAACAAACACCTTAATCAGATGAAACCAGTGGTTGGGCCGGACTGGTGGACCAACCACCCGAGTACATCTAAGTACCCAACTAGAATTCACAAAGAAGCAATGTGAGAGGGAAGAAGCTCAACACCTACACTTTTGGGTCAAGTGTCACTTGAAGCTGGTGGGTCACATGGTTTTGTTTCACAGAAAGTTGCCCAAAGAAAATGTTTGGAAAACTCTCACCGAATACTCGGCCAGCGACCGGCCGTAAGTCAGCTGCGGGTTAACAACACCCACCAATCCCATCCATGAAGGGTTGCTGCAGCAGCATCATGATGTGTGGCCAATCTTTGATGATGTGAAGGAGTCTGGCGGCATTTGACTGGAAGAAGGGTCATCTGAAGTTCAGCTGCGCTCCCAGTTTGTTTCCTCTGACTCAGCATTCAAGGAAAAGCCATTTGTCAATCCCGGGGAGGGAGAGCGCTCCTGGGCGACTTAAGTCCCGCATCACCGTCCACAGAGGCAGGACTGATGGGTTTGCTACACTACTTGCTCTCCAAAAGTGGGTCTCCTGCTCTCCTAGCAAAGTGAGGAGGTTCTCTGAAGCAGGTGAAGATGAATTTGTTGTTGTGTGCCAATCATCGTACAGCTGGGTTCCACATCTCTGTTTCCATCCGGGGACGGGTTCTGTATGTGACGCCACGGGGGCCCGTTTGGTCCTCAGGAGGTTGAGAGTCATAGTACCTGTGAGGTTTACTGGATGTTTCATTTTGTGGTGCATTTTTTTCAGTTTCAAATTATTTTTGTACATTTTCTTGTGATTTAAGAGGCATCCAAGTGATCTGTGAGGCCTTCAAGTTTAAAATCAGTCATATTAGTTTGTAGACATTTGCAAAGGGGTCACAGGAAGATGAGGCTTCAGGTCAGTTCTCCCCCCAAAATAAAACAAATCAACTTTTATTCATTTCAGTTTGGTGCGTTAGAGTCTGTTGTTCACGACAACAATCACTCTTTAAGATTTTCAACTGACAAGGTGCTTATCTCTCAAATGATTTTCATCCCTTGTTCTTACAGCAGCAAGCATTTATTTCATGCGTTATTCCCTCTGTTAATTTGCGTGCGTTTGAAGAAACTGAAAGTCGTCATCAAGGTTTGTGTTTCAGACGATGAAGTGAAAAGATGACAAAAAAGAAGATGTGGTGTTTTGTCTCCAGGACCAGGAGAAGGCTTACATGTTCGCTGTATTTATACACACACGACATTTTTCACAACCATCTTCTTTCCTGTGTTTGTCAGGCAGAAATAAAAGTGATTGTTAATTATTTTTGATGGTTTGGTTTTGGGCGGCCCAGTGGAGCAGTGGTCCTCCCTGTGGCCCCCATCAAGAAGGTTGAGGGTGGAGCCCCGGCTGCAGCACGGGGTCTTTCTGGGTGAGTCTCCATGTTCTCCCTGTTCCTGCTGGGTTCTCTCTGGTACTCCAGCTTCCTCCACAGTCCAAAGACATCAAGAGGGACCAGGTTAATCCAGACTCTAAATTGACCGTAGGCGTGGCTGGGAGAGCCAATGGTTGTCTGTCTCTATGTGTTGGCCCTGCCATGGACTGGTGACCTGTCCAGGGGGAAGGCTGCTGGGATAGGCTCCACCCCCACCACCCTGAACAGGAGAAGAGGGAGAAGATGGAGGGATGGAGGGATGGATGAATGGAGGGATGGATGGAGGGATGGATGGATGGATAGATGGATGATGGATGGATGGATGGATGGAGGGAGGGAGGGAGGGAGGGATGGATGGATGGATGATGGATGGATGGATGGATGGAGAGAGGGAGGGAGGGATGGATGGATGGATGGGTGGATGAAGAGAGGGAGGGATGGATGATGGAAGGAGGGATGGAGGGAGGGAGGGATGGATGGATGATGGATGGATGATGGATGGATGGATGGATGATGGATGGATGGATGGATGGATGGATGGATGGATGGAGAGAGGGAAGGAGGGAGGGATGGATGGATGATGGATGGATGGATGGGTGGATGGAGAGAGGGAGGGATGGATGATGGATGATGGATGGATGATGGATGGATGATGGAGGTAGGGAGGGAGGGAGGGAGGGATGGATGGATGGATGATGGATGGATGAGGGATGGATGGAAGGAGGGAGGGAGGGATGATGGATGGATGGAGGGATGGAAGGAGGGAGGGAGGGATGATGGATGGATGGAGGGAGGGAGGGAGGGAGGGGGGGAGGGATGATGGATGGATGGAGGGAGGGAGGGAGGGGGGGAGGGATGATGGATGGATGGTTTGGTTTGGTTTATTCATGTTTCATTGAACTGACGGTGTGTGGTTGTAGAGTTCCTGTTAATTGGCTCCTCTTCTGTTTGTTTGCCACCTGGAATTTGAGCATGGTGTTTTCTTATGAAAATTACAGGATTGGTAAGAGGGTCAAGTATAAACCATTGTACTGCTGCATTTACTAAGATGGGCCCACTGGGTAAACTGGGATTTGCTCCACCTGACATCTTAGGTCGGGGGGGAGTTCTTCAGATGTGGTGAGGTGTGGGCCTGCTGAGTTTAGCACCAGTGGACAAATGCACTGCGATTAAGACTCTTGCATGAAGGACCAAGTTGTGGTGCATTTGATGGCAGATAATCTTTTTATTTCACACTTCCTGAGATCTGACAATGACGTCAAAACACAACAGTTGTCAAATCCAAAGGTGGCGAGGGCTCAAAACTGGAAACATTATGAGTATCTAAATGTGAGCTTTCTATCCTGATGGAAATTAAAAAGACAAACTGCCTGTGGTGACTTTTGAAAAACTTCACATTTCCACCAACGCATCAATCACTTTGCCCAGTAAACTTTAGTGCTCAGTTCACCCAGAAAAATCTCTCAATTGGAGTTGTTACGTTGAGCTTCCGTCTTCTGACACAAACACCAGTGTGGTGTGGTTGAGTTGATGAGGTTGACTACCAGCGTCTGGGCAGCGTTCAAGGCAGTAGTTATCATTTCAGAGGTGGGGAAGATGTAAAACGGGTGAAGCGAAGCAAAACTGACCGACCGGGAATCCAGATTTGAAAAGTTCTAAAGTATACGAGAGGCAAGCAGTGCTTTGTTATCCCCAGAAGCCACGTAAAAGGGTCAACATGTTCCATCTTCAAAGCTTTTCCTGGTGCTCTTACTTGGTCACATCATCACTGCTGTTCCCTGCAGTCGCTGGGTCTGCTAACAGACCCTCATCCGGGCAACCTGACCGAGGCTGATCAGACCTCGGCCCGCGTCCAAGTAGCATGCTTCTGCCCCACTGCTACCGCCTCTTCCACCACAGCCATCTGGATGCTCTTTCTGCTGCTCCATGATGATACCTATGGCTCTTCCACTGGGTCCAGTTACGCCCGGGGAGTGACAGGCAAATCCCCAACAGCCCACCTGGTCCTCCAGGCGTTCCTCTGACATTCCTCCGCCAGCCCCTCTCCTGCACTTCCTTGATCAGTTCCAGCAAGATCAGTTGCCTTGTAGCCTCAGAGAACAAGATGATGTAGATGGAATGGTGTGTGATGTAATTCTCAGCCAACTGTCCAGGTCGACCGCCATCATCCAGTCTGGGGCAAACCAGCAGATCCTTGGGTCCCTTTTTAGGCCTCTGGTCCTCTTTCAAGAAGCAAACTTGTCTGTGTGTATCTGTTTGTTGCAGGTGTTTCTATTTTGCCTCATGAAAAGTTTGGACGGGCTGGGAGTTTCGTTGACTGTGGGTCAGGACCACTTCCAGTGCCTGCTCCCACTTCATCCAGGGACCCTGTTCCCAGAGCCACTGGTCTGCCAGTTCCATCCTCCTCCACTGAAGCTGGAACTGTGCACCAGCTCAACATGTAAATATTTATTACTACAAAATCTTAAAAGTTTCAACCAGGCTCAAATGGAATAATATTTTGTCTCTAAACTGTATTCTTTGTAATGAGGTCTGAGTCGAGAGCCCGAGCACAGGCCGAGCTCGTGGTTTGGGTTTGGTTAGAGGGACCTCCTGGGGCACAGTGGTTTGTGTTGGAGCTTTCTTCACCCGCTTCCCTTGGAGGATCTGAATTGCAAGTTGGTGTATGAATCTGTCAATCTCAGGTC
This sequence comes from Aulostomus chinensis, assembly GCF_037954235.1. Lineage (NCBI taxonomy): Eukaryota > Metazoa > Chordata > Actinopteri > Syngnathiformes > Aulostomidae > Aulostomus > Aulostomus chinensis. The sequence goes on from NC_141331.1 coordinate 28,150,924, forward strand.
GCAGTCTGGGAGCAAGAGGACTACATTCCTTTATTTCTTGCCTTTCAAACAAAGTTTTTAATAAAAAAGTGGAAAATAACACCGAAAACCATGTCCACCGATCAGCCAGGGTTAGCTGGAGGTGTGGCCAACCATCTCCTGTTCCAGCTGCTGCCTTCCTGCTCCACCGCCGCTCCTCCACTTGCCTCATCCAGCACTCAGTTCTTGACTCTGTCTTACACCAGGGACCATCAGGACCATCATGCTCTTTGTATGACAACACAAAGATCTGTGTCTGAGCCAGGGCCCGGCCACACATAAATGGACGTTATATTGTTACTTAGAGAAACTCTGACGAGCCTGGCAGTGACACTGAACCAGCATCAGGATTTGCTGACATCACCAGTCAGGCAAGAGATAAGCTGATCTGGGAACAGTTGCTTTAGTCAGAGACATCCGTCTGAGCTTCAGTCTCAGGCCTTTAAATCATTTGTGAATAAATGATGAATATAGCAACTACTAATTAACCCTTTTTAATTTCTTGAACCAGCTTCTTGAATTCAGTAAATCCTAGTCCCACACTCAACAATGCCATTTACAGATTAAGCCCCACCCACTTCCACATTAAGCCCCGCCCCTCTGTCCACAGATAATTTAAATTTTGGTGATTGTACAGCTGCTGATAGAGATTCTGATTCTGGTTTACGGGCTCATGACAAGCACATTTCCTCAACTCTGCATTCTAGCTCTCAAAATTACAACCCGACCCGTCCCAGCCTGCAGGCGTTAAGGCCCGACCCAGCAACTTTACTTTGCACCTACTCCATCTTCTCCTCCAGGACACAGGTACAGCAGCGTCAGGTCTGGCCCCGCCCCTCCATGATGGATGTTGCTGGCAGCAGCCAGCTAGTCCATCCAGATACTTTCTTTACTGGTGATTTTTCTTTAAAAATCAGGCAGCCCGACATCCCACCCGACCCACTTGCATATTTTTTTGACCCACACCTGGTCTGGACCCATGGGTCCCGTAGGGTTTGTAGGGCTGGCCCAACCCGTTGCGAGCTCTACTCTGCGTTTAGCTGTGAAGACACTGACACACACTCCCACTCTGAGCCTGAAACCAGTGAACATTAATTCGGTAAACTACAACAAGAGACCGATTCCTGCTGTTCGTCCTGAGCTTAGACAATGTCAGGGCAGCAGCTGAGATTTTACACGCCTGTCAGTTTTGATTTACTTCAGCGAATGACTGAACCTATAACATCATACGTGTAATTTGCTGCTTAGAATTACGTGACCTCACATGAAGCAGGTGTTAGGTATTGTAGTATTTGTGAGGCATATACTGCAATACCTAACTCCAGACTAGCAGTAGGACACAGACACTCACAGTGGTCAGTAGAGATGAGCTCCATACTCAGATGAAACAAGTTAACACACACACACACACACACACACACACACACACACACACACACAAGCACACACACACACACACAAGAAAGTGTAGATACATTTATTCATATATTTGCTTAAACTAGAGTGCGGGAAACACAAGGCAGTGAAGCACAGACCAGATTGTATGAGAGTGGACAGGTGAAGGGTCACAACAGGGGAATAGCAGGAGTGTAGCTCATGGCGAGCATCACTCCCTCAAGCTAATCAGGTCCACGCATCTGCGTATGCTGACTCCAGGATAGGGAGACGATCTCCAGAGCTCTGGATTCTTTTCTGTAGATCTGAATAAATTCTACTGAACCAACGAGAAGGAGTCCTCCCAAGATTTTGAACAGCGCAATATAGACTCTGTGGGTCCTTCTGACTGATTAATGATGACTTGATGAAAAACTCCTACGAAAGACATCTGGGGAAAACAATAACATCAGGCCAGAAAAAATACTACAACAGCTACAACAACCTTTCCTGAGGAAGGGAAACGTGGACGTGAAGCTGCAGCTGCTGAAACCACCTGGAGGATGTTGAAAGCAGAATGAAGATTTTAAAAAATGGAGAAGTTTAATGTGGAAGTCAGTGCGGCCTTGGGTGAGCAGACAAATTTCTCTTTTCCAGTATGAAATTTGTCTATGGAGGTTCCAACCTGAGGGACTGAATGAAATTGTCAGCTGTTTCAGTTGTGAATTGTCTGGAGGGGAAGTGATGTCACGTACTGAGGCTACGTTACAAGGGTTACACCTGCAAGACTAAAGACACAAAGATTCCCAAATTCTTCTTTATAGGTTTTCATTGTAGAAGCAATCTGGACAAAAGAGCTGAATATTTAAAAGAATGCATAAAGCAACAAATCAGGAATCTGAAAAGTGATGAGATGAGGTTCTCATGGCTACACGTAGCTACTCGTGCTACACAACATTAAGATCCAACAGCAGCAGCAGCTTCCATCAGCACATTCGTCAGCTCAGTGGCAATCAACCAATCAGCTGCCATCAAACTCCAACAAAACCAGCCTTCCTACATTTCCGAGGTCCACAGCCAGTCGAAGGTCTAGTCAAAGCACGTTATTGTAAGAGCCCTGTCATCGCTCACATCATCAATACGTCCCTGGGCACATTCATCAGTTATCAATAGCAAGGAAGGAACGGTCTTGAACTCTGCATTGATTCCTGATCACTTGAAGGAGCAGATAAGACGCGAGCGCCTGCAACAAAGAGGAATACCTCCTCCCGTCTCTGCAGTCAGGGACCGAGCCAGTTGCAACAGATTGTGGAAATGACTGGCGTTTCTTCCAGCCAATCAAAATCTGTTGACAACAGGATCCTACTTTGGTGGGTAGAGGTAAGGACAGCTCGGGGAACCTCCAATAATTCCTGCGTAGACCCACTCAACCTGATGCTCACCTGGATGGAGAGTTGCAGTTGAAAAACACCAAAGACCCAAAACGCTGGAGAGGACTACCGTTTGCTTGAGCACTCAAAAGTTCAAGCTTTTTTTAAGTCAAGTGCAGCAAGTGAGCTGACATACTGTAACACCCCTGGAGACACCTGGACATACGCTGGGAAAACCCAGGAGGAAGAATCAAGGTGTATCAAAGAATCCGTCCCAGCCTTCGTCCAGTCTTGATGCTGTGGCTCCACCTGTGTTCAAGCTTGCTCCTCAACCTGTATTTTTCCATTTTTCCATTTTTGGGCGAGAATCAATTTCTCTGTTTGCAAAGTTCTGCATTTAATACCTGTAGCACCAAACTGTGATTCTAACTGTGGAGCAAAACCTGTGTTACCTTCAGCAGACCAAACTCATGCATCAACTCCAACGGTTTGAGAACAGCTTTCACTTTACTTTGGTGTGTTTTAGCGGTGTTTTCAGCCAGATGTCACCTGAGCATGATGAGGTGGAAGAGCTGAACAGTTTGATGTTGGAATGTTTTCTGTAGCTGAAAGCATGAAAAAGTTTAAGTCCAGAAAAAAACAACAACAGAAGGACGAAGTGCAGGGCCGTGGACGTGTGCCTGCATACACAGGTACACCGCCATAAAGGCCTTTGTAGCCCTGTGGCTATTATTTCAATTATCTCAATTATTTCTTCTATTTCATTTATTTCATAAGACATTAAAATGTTTTGTTTTATTTCATTATATTGGTATACCCAAGAATGTTGTAAAATGTCAAAATGCTAAATAAGTTAATGTTTAAATATGTTTAAAAAGTGTTAAAATGTTTAAAACCAGTCGATGTATTTGCAGTGTAAAGCCGTAAGAAGGTGGTTTGGTTGTTTAGGCAGATAACATTTTATTTTTCAGAGCATTCCAACTTGATATCAGCGTGGTATGTCAATCACTCAATCTCTCGCCTCTAATTGGCTTGTCCTTCGTCATTAGCCTATCGCTAATACAACCTATGTAAAGGAGGAGGTGTTTAGCCTTGCCTCCGGGGATTCATGCTCCATAGTTTTGGCAGAGGTATATTGCCGTCTGCTCTGGATAGGCATAAAGTGCGCCAGAAAAATACTTTGTGTAACATTTCCAAGACCGACGGAGAGTCGTCCTGTGGTTGCTGTGTGTGTTTTCTGAGAAGCTGCCCAAGGACCGGACATTTGCCTGTGTGAGAGAGAGAGGACTGGGGAAGACCTGGACCGCTCGAGAGAGACTCATAGCTGCTGTACTGAGCTTCGTTTCCGCGCTGTGGCTGTACTCACCTTGCCGCCCAAACTGCCATTGCCCTTTGTTTTTCCCCCCTGCTCATCCATAACTGCCTATCAACTGGATTTGTAAGTACTGAACTAACTCTTTGCACGTGCTATTTTTGTCTATGCTGGTTAACCCCAGTGAAGCGGCCATTTCGTTTTCGGCCTCCACGCTCGCTAGCATCGCATGGGCCTACAACGAGGGTGTTGTTTTTCAGATAAGCTCGGTGTGAATGTGTGAATGTGAGAGTGGGCTAAGGACTATGGTACATTTTATTTCCATTGTCAAACAGTGTCTATTTTGTGTTATTAGACATTGAGAGTAATTAAGTGATATTTTGAAGTTGAAACTGTCATCAGTGACTCATCTTAAGGTCAACAGTGAACCAGATATATAGTTTTACAATAAATTGCCCTGTGTTCATTCTTTAATCTCTGTGTGGGAGCTGCATTCAAAGTTATTTTAGTGAATTATTTAAAGGGTAAGTACCAACATTTTGGTATTATTACAATTGTGAATGGAGGCACTGCCAAAGATTTTGCATATAACCACACATTTAATACAGGTTAACGCGCCATAGTAAGTCGAACTCAGGCCCCGTCCTAGTGTTCTACAACACCCCCTTAATAATAATTAGTTACATGGGACCGGGGTTACACCTTCATAAAGGGAAACCCACAGGTGCAGATGGGAAAACAACATCAAACAAGATTCATTCAGGGTTTGCACACTGGAACAAAATACCAACAAGAAGAAGGATAGAAGTCAGAGCGAAGACTGCAGGACAGCAGCCGAAGACGACAAACGCACACCAATCATATTGGCCCGTGGAGTGAAGGTCAGCATGTGCAGCGAGTAGCCAGCAGAGAACTCACCTTCCACCTGCTCTCCAGCTTGTTATGCATCATTTTTAATCACCAAACATTCCTGTGTGACAGGTGACCTTCTCTCAGCACCCTGAAATACAGACATAAGAACACTTGATCGAAGGCAAATTCATTTTCTGAGCTGCGCTGTAATATGTTGGGTTAATTCCCAGCTAAATGTCATGTGAAATGCTGGTCGGGTTTTCCTTCCCAAGCTGCCGGTGTTCCTACGTGTTCTGCCTCATGGGCTGAATCCACATCAGTGATTCTATTAACTTCCACCCTCTCTTGTCTCACACCAATTTTTAGGTTGATTTCTCGCCTATAAAATGTCGTCCACTTCTTCAAACCATTTGTCCAATGTTCCGAAATCCTTTGAGTACCATTAACATGCAGTGGAAGCCTGATTGAGATGCTGTGTGCTAGTAGAAGGCTAGTAGCTCAGCCCTCCATGATACAGTCAGGGATTCATCGTACTGCTCATGTCAGACGGCCGTTTATTGATTTGTTGATAGTATTTATTGTTTTTCCTCTGCCACTTAGTTGGAGTTTTGGCCTCTGAGGGGGAGGTTAGGGCACCCCGGTCAAGAGTCAGCGTTAATAAAGATGCAAGGAAACAAATCACTGCATCCCACCCAGGCCATCCTGGAGCCCTTCACAAAATTTGACTTCAGGCCCCCAGCTGTCTTCCAATCATTTACCGACTACAAATATGATGATTTGATTTCTCATCTGTTATTTTTAATACACTTGTTGGAACTAGGTGTGAAAACCTGGTGCTGTAATTGAATTTGAATCCCCTCGGATTCTGTGAAGGAGTCGTCATGGAAGCAGAGCAGCGTAGTTGCCAACAGAAAATCTCTCCATTACTGTTTGTCAAAGTCAGCAGCCCCCCCTACTGGCCACATGGAGAAGCAGGAGCTGACATGACGCAGCTGAGGGAAATCTGCACAGCTGTAGCTGTGTGGCTTATGGCATGCCAGGGTCAGCCTGCCATGGTTTGACCCTCATATGGGTTGAATATTAAATGGTAGCAAACTCAGTAGCAAGAGCGGATGCTGTTGACTGTGTTCACATCAACCAAGAAGCATGTTAGCCAAAGTTCAAGCTCAGTGCCACACAAAGACTACATGTTAGCTTGAACAGCAGGCTACGTTATAACCAGCTAGCTAACGTATGCACACAAACACGTGGAGTGAGCTAACTTGAGCCACCTTGTTAACGAGCTACTTGACTTTCCCCAAATCGTCTTGACATCCTACGTCATGTCCTCAGACATACATTTTCCTTGCCCTTTTCTAATCTTCTGCCTTCTTCCTCTCTTTCTTTCTGCACCAGAGGCATATGTCCATCATCTTCCATGACTTGTGCCTGCTGCTGCAGCTCCCTCAGCGTGCAGCAGCACATGGACATCTCGGCTTCAGCAACTCTGACAACGAGGGGCAGGAGGAATTAGTGCACCAGCAGGAACGTGTGTGATAATATTCTTTGTTTCTTTTATAATTACATACCTTTGATGCTGTTTTTATCCTAACACACCAGCAAAAAAAAAGATGAAAATGCTCAATGGGGCCCCCTGCTGATCATGGGGCCCTAAGCAGGCACTTGACTAATCTTTCCTTAGTCACAGGTTATGTGCCACAGGCCTTTAAGGTGGCTGTCATCAACCCTTTACTTAAAAACCTTCTCTTGACCCAGATGTGTTAGCCAACTATAGGCTGATATCCAACCTCCCTACATCTCCAAGATCCTTGAGAAGGTTGTCCTGGAGCAGCCACATGAACATCTGCACAGCAACGAGCTCTTTGAAGCCTTCCAGTCTGGATTCAGGGAACACCATAGCACTGAAACAGCACTGGTCAGAGTCTCTAATGATCTTCTTATAGCTTCAGACAGAGGTCTTGTCTCTGTCCTTTTGGACCTCAGTGCTGCATTTGACACCATCGACCACAGCATCCTGCTACAGAGACTAGACCATGAAACTGGGATTAAAGGAACTGCCCTAAAATGGTTTAAGTCCTACTTATCTGACAGGTTTCAGTTTGTTAATGTTAATAATGACCATTCGGAGTATAGCAGAGTTACATATGGTGGACCACAGGGTTCAGTTTTAGGACCGATTCTCTTCACTCTTTACATGCTCCCATTAGGTGACATAATCCGGAAGCACTCGATCAACTTCCACTGTTATGCAGATGACACACAACTTTACTTGTCGATGGAGCCAGACGACACAAGCCAGTTTACTCATCTGCAAGACTGCCTGAAAGACATGAAATCCTGGATGTCTTCTAACTTCTTACTGCTCAATTCAGATAAAACTGAGGTAATCATTTTTGGACCTAAACACCTCAGGGACACACTCTTGAATCGGATCTCTACTCTAGATGGCATCACCCTAACTCCGAGTACAACTGCAAGGAACCTTGGGGTCATTTTTGACCAGGACCTTTCCTTCAGCTCTCACATAAATCATGTGACTAGGACCGCCTTCTTCCATCTGCGAAGTATCACTAAGATTAGGAACATCCTTTCCCAGAGTGATGCTGAAAAACTGGTGCATGCATTTATCACTTCTCAGCTGGACTACTGCAACTCTCTCCGGTCAGGATGTCCTAAATACTCCCTAAAGAGTCTCCAGCTGGTCCAGAACGCTGCAGCGAGGGTTTTGACGGGAGTTAAGAAGAGAGAACACATCTCTCCCACTTTAGCTTCTCTCCACTGGCTTCCTGTAGGATCTAGAATCGACTTCAAAGTCCTTCTGCTGACTCATCAGGCTCTCAATGATAAAGCTCCATCCTCTCTGAAAGAGCTCATTAGTCCCTACTGTCCCACCAGAGCACTCTGCTCCCAGAATGCAGGTCTTTTAGTGATTCCCAGTATCAATAAAAACAGACTGGGAGGTAGAGCCTTTAGTTACCGGGCTCCTCTACTGTGGAACCAGCATCTCTCCATGGGTCAGAGAGGCAGACACTTTAACTACGTTTAAGTCCAGGCTTAAGACCTTCCTTTATGACAGAGCCTTCAGTTAGGACTGGTTCAGGTAGCTCTGAACCATTGATAGCTATGCTGCTACAGGCTTAGACTGCTGGGGGACACATCAGGTTACATGGAGCCCTTCCCTCCTCTCCTCTCCTCTCCCCCTCTCTCCTCCTCTCCTCCCTGCACATTTTTGGAACTGTCATTACCACTACTTGTTGCACTTTGTAGTTTGGCCTTGGTGTCTCGCAGTCTCTCTGTGTTTCCACAGATCCACCAGAGCCCCAACCGCCGCCTGCATCGCCCCCCCCCCCTCTTATTCCCTACTGTTACACCGGCCTGCGCTCCCCTTCCATGAACCAGTCTACCATCCAGTCCCCCATCAAGCTGGCTTGCTCTCCCTGCCTCCCCTTCCAGAAGCTTCCTTCTTCAACTGTTATTAACATTTCCGTGTTTCTCACATTCTGCATTGTAAACTGTTTTCTTGTCTGTGCCAACATCTCCTGCACGTCTGTCCCTCCTGGGTGAGGGATCCTCCTCCCCTCCTCACCCTGAGGTTTCTCCCATTTTTCCCTGTTAAAGGTTTTCTATGGAGTTTCTCCTCAGTCGATGTGAGGCTCTGAGGGCAGAGGATGTTGTTATGATGCCATGAAGCCTGGAGAAAAACTGGTGGGGAAAACGGGCTATACAAATAAAATTGCCTTGCCTTGCCTTGATTGGCTTCTGCCTCAGACCAACTGATCCCACCTGTGATCCTCCTCCTCCTCCTCTTGTGCGCTCTCTTCTTCTGAGGAAGACTTGCGGCCTCTTATATTTTCGGACTCGTGATTGAATGGCTTTTCCAGTTCAGTCCTCACAGGTGAGACGTGGATGAGACCACCTGGTTGTCAGCGTGTTGCCTTTGGAATACCAGTGTTTTCCAGGTGAACAAAGAGCGCCACATGATGCAATTTGAGTGCAGAGTTTTGCAGAAAAAAAATGTGATTTGTAATGAGTGAGACAAACTGAGCTGTGCTTAGAGTTTGGTAGTTTGGAGTGTTCAGTTAAGATATGAGCTTTACAATCGTGTACTTACATTTTACGTGTGTATACAAAGGAGGGAAACTGGAAGAACCATTGAACCAGTGTCACATAAAACAAGCTGAGCTGAGGTGTAAATGGCAGCATTACGTCACTTGATGTTGATAAAGATCTGATTCATTCAGGTAGCGCACGCCCGGCGTGGCACGGTTCCACCCCCCCCCCCCCAGTTGGTGCCAACTACCTGGTCTCCAAGATGGTGGGAGCTTGTAAGTCTCTACCTCAACATATCGTGGGGAGCAGACTCACATTTAGTTGACAGGCATGAAGCTGCTGGCCACCACTGTTTCCTTCTGGTTCTTAAACAACCAATGGGAACTGTGCAGTTATCCATCCATACATCATCCATCCCTCCATCCATCTATCCATCCATCCATCCATCATTCCATCCATCCATCCATCCATCCATCATTCCATCCATCCATCCATCCATCATTCCATCCATCCGTCCATCCATCCATCATTCCATCCATCCATCATCCATCCCTCCCTTCATCCATCCCTCCATCCATCATCCCTCCATCCCTCCATGTTCTCCCTCTCCTCCTGTTGAGGGTGGTGGGGGTGGAGCCTATCCCAGCAGCCTTCCCCCTGGACAGGTCACCAGTCCATGGCAGGGCCAACACAGAGACAGACAACCATTGGCTCTCCCAGCCACGCCTACGGTCAATTTAGAGTCTGGATTAACCTGGTCCCTCTTGATGTCTTTGGACTGTGGAGGAAGCTGGAGTACCAGAGAGAACCCAGCAGGAACAGGGAGAACATGGAGACTCACCCAGAAAGACCCCGTGCTGCAGCCGGGCCTCCACCCACAACCTTCTTGCTGGGGGGCCACAGTGAGGACCACTGCTCCCCTGGGCCGCCCCTGTACAGTTATCCGATTGCTAAACTAAAATATGATGGTCAAACTTTAGACTGACAGCTTTATCTCCCAGAGACCTTGAAGGAACTGCCTGTGAACTGTGGCACTTGCACACTTCAAACAGAGCAGGTCAAACATGTAACTGATGCACAGCAAACAACGCGGTGGGTGATGGTCTCCAGGTGACTGGCGTCCCTGGGGGCGGCCGCTGTCGATACCTGGAGCAAGTTTGCAAGCTGCTCCTCTTTGAGACCAACTTTAGACAGACTTATCCAGATGTGTACCACTCGCTCAGGTTCTGCTACACCAGCTGCAGTTTAGTCAACAGATCTCGTCACTTAAAATTTCCCCTCCCAGCTGAAAGTCAGCCAGCTGCCTGCCAGTTTCCAGCCTGTTTCCTCCTACAATGCATTCCTCTGACAGCACCTTCAATCGCGTCTGCTAGGTGTTGTTGTTGTCCCCTGACGGGACTGGGATGGCATCAGTTGTGTGATCGCAGAGTCCTGAGCCCCTCATCAGCTGATGTCCACAGTTGAAGTAGACATACACACTTCTGAGTGTTAACATGGTGTAGTACTACAACGTCTGATCAGGACAAAAGCCCATAAAGAAATATTATCATGGCAGCAACAAACATCAGTGGCTTGTCGCTCTCTTCTACTAATCTACTTGGCTGGCATTGTGACCGGAATCCCGTTGTGGTAAATGTGTGACCTCACTTCCTCTTACTGTGGGTAGCTGAATGTAGTGCTTTGCTTTGTTGTGCTGTCTAAGTTTGATCCCTGGTGATTCATAATTACAACGATTACATGTATGTAATAACATAACATGTAGTACCTGTTGAATCTGCGTAGTTAATTTCAATATTTGAGCGAAGCTTAAAAGACCGTCAGTTGTTCTACCTTCACTCTCCACTCTAAGTTAATGATGGCTTGTCCCCCTCGCTCTCCTCTCTCCTGCTCAGTGTCTCAGTGTCTCCTGCTATGTTTCGTTATTCCTCTGCCTCCTTTAGTGATACTGATAAGTGTGCTAAATGTAGTTTGTTTGTACCACCGGAGGCGAGGCTTCGAGAAGTTGAATTGGACCTGCAGTAGCTCCACACTGATGGATCCAAACAATAGAGCTAGCCAGCCCCTGTCAGCTGGTGTGGACCACCCTAATTTAGCTCCTAGCTTCTTAGCTAAGACTAGTGTTCCCCCAGCTGCTCCAGAGCAGCCAGGAAACCAGGGCGGCTGTGTGACAGTCCGAGGGAAGTGTAGTCCTAAGCAGAAGTCGACTGTCAGTGACCAACCACCGCTTTCACCACTTGGTAAAGCTTATAGTTCAGGCTGCTGAGGCTGGCCCTGAGATATGCTGCTATAGGCTCAGACTGCTGGATCTCCCATGTGTCTGTCTTCTTCCATTCTCTGTCTTTGTCTCTGTCCATCAGTCTCTTCTCCTTTCTCTCTCTCTTTATCTCTGTCCCTCTCTTTCCTTCTGTCTCTCTGTCTTCCTCCATTCTCTGTCTTTGTCTCTGTCCATCAGTCTCTCCTCCTTTCTATCCCTCTTTATCTCTGTCCCTCTCTTTCCTTCTGTCTCTCTGTCCTCCTCCATTCTCTGTCTTTGTCTCTGTCCTGCTCTCCTGCTCTCTCTCCGTCCCCACTGATCCTGGATCTGCTCCACCTTCCTGCTGGTAAAGGAAGGTTCTGGTGGCTGCTGTTGCAGGATGTGCTGCTGATGGAGAATTGTTGGGTGGAGGTTCATTGAAGGAGGGAGGTGCTGGACCTGCTCTACTTGGACAGAGTCAGGACAGAACTTTGGTTGGGGTTTGGTGACACAAATAAAACTGACTTGACTTGACTAATCTCTGACTGATACACAGGAAAAAAGTGTCTCTGGCTGCTCGCTCACTCTCGTAACACAGAGTGAATGTCTCTCACCATCAGCTGATCTCTCTCTCTCTCTCTCTCTCTCTCTCTCTCTCTCTCTCTCTCTCCCTCAAACACCAAACATGAACCAAAACAATAATTCCTTTAGTATTAATGATGTCAGTGAGAGACATGAGTAGAGGAGTGGATGACATCATCCTCAGCAACACATTAGCTGTTTCATCTCCGCAGGTTTTAGCCGTATAGATGTAACAAACACCACCTGACGTGGGTGGGACGCTGCCACAGAGGACGGAATGATCGAATAGTTTTGATTGTTTCACTTGACATGCAGGAGAGTTTAACAGGCATTTCCGGGATTCACCAGGACTTTGGAATGTTGGGATTTCCTCTTAGATCGCAATCAAATCTGTGAGTGGGTCGGATGGCTGATGACTCCACGGATCCTCAGTTCTGGAGATTAATTTTAGGAAACAAGATACTGGATTTAATTGGTGTGCGTGTGTTTACTGGCACTGATGATATGAACGATATGACATCATGTACATTGCGCCCCTTAATTAATTGTTACATCAACCTAGAGCGCAACCCGGGGGAGAAGAGTGCATGAAGACTAGAGCAGTAGAAAAACAAAGTACAGTCAGGCATCCACACAGACAAAAAAACATAGAGGACATAAACTGCACCAAACACACAACAACAGTACAACCAACTAAGGGCATTGTCTCCAGAGAACAGGTGAGTTTTAAGCCTAGCCTTAAAAGTCTGAAGGGAGTTTGTGGACTTGATGTTTAGGGGGAGGTTGTTCCACAGTTTTGGCGCTGCAACAGCGAAAGCTCAGTTTCCCTTCATCACCAACTTTGACTGCTGGATCTTCAGGCAAATTTGGTCGTTGGATCTGTGGGATCAGGAGCCGGATGATCGGACCAGGAGGTCCTCAATGTAGGCTGGGGCGAGACTGTTAAGAGCTTTGTATATAAACACGAAGGTCACTCTGTGCTTCACAGGGCGCCAGTGGAGGGATGCGAGGACTGGAGAAATGGGGTCTTTCATTTTGGTTCGCGACACGAGCCTGGCATCTACGTTCTGGACGAGTTGAAGGCGGTGGATTTTTTTTTTTTTTTTTTTGGCAATCCAGAATACAGTGGTCCAGTGGTTACAGTGGTCCAGTCTTGAAAAAAACAGGATGAGGATGACCCTCTGGAGGTCACTAGGAGGGGGGGATAGATTTTATTTTCGCAATGGTGCACAATTGGGAAAAGCAGGACTGTGCCACTGCTCGCACTTGCTTGTCAAACCTCAGCTCCAAGTTGAAAAAGACTCCTGGGTTTTTGACATGGGGTTTTAGCAGGTGGACTGGCAGCCCATGTTGTTCGAGATCTGACTGACGGAAGAGGGTGTGCCAAACAGGATTAGTTTGCTTTTGCTCTTGTTTAACTGCATGGAATTTTGGGACATCCATTCCTTGACATCTCCCTGGCAGTCCTTCAGGCAGTTTAAACCAGTGGGGTCATCTGTGGTGAGTGGCAGGTAAACCTGGGTATCATCAGCATAGCAGTGGAATGAGATGGGATGCCAAGTGATATTCTGACTGAGGGGGAGCATGTACTGTACAGCTTGAAGAGGATGGGGGCCAGGATTGAACCCTGTGGGACACCACAGTTGAGGTTGGCTTTCTGGGAGGAGCAGTTTGGTAGGGACAGAGAACTTTCTATTTTCCAAGTAGGATTCCAACCAGGCCGGAGCAGTGTTGGTGATGCCAGCCCCCGTTGGAGGCGGTTGATGAGGATGGTGTGGTCAATCGTGTCGAAGGCTGCACTCAAATCGAGGAGGACCAGTGCAGCACATTTCCCCGAGTTGATGATTAGTAGTTGTCATTCAGGACCTTCAGAAGGGTGGACTCACTGCTGTGACCAGCGTGGAAGGCGGACTGGAATTTCTCCAGAATGTTGTTATGGTGCAGGGAGGGGAGCAGCTGACTGAGAACAGCCTTTCCAGTAGTGCTGACAGGAAAGGAAGTTTGGGTATTGGCCTGTAGTTGCTGGGAAGTGCAGGGTCAAGGCTGGGTTTTTCTAGGAGAGGCCGGACTCCTGCCTGTTTAAAGGTGGATGAAAGCGTACCACTGATGCATAAAACACCTGACAGTTACCTTCCCAGTTACACCAGTATCGTCTCACCAGTCCCCCTCATGGTACTGTAGTAGAGCTCTTACAGTAGCTTTGGTGGGATGATTTTTAACATTCTGTTTAATATAATAGGCTATCATTTCAGTTCTAGGTCATGCAGGACCTGCTGTAAGAGGACACACATGTACACACACACACACACACACACACACACACACACACAGCCAGGACTGAGATGATAAAAGCGTTTCCTTTGTTACAGAAACACTTTTCAACCTGAAAGTTTGTGGTTGAAGTGTTTTATTGTACACAGATTGGTTTGATGTAGTAACTTCAGTCGACCACTACTTTGGTTCCGATTGTAATCACTTTGGCTACGTTAGCCGTTATAAAGCGACGAAATAAACTGACAATAAATAATCAAGTAAAATTCATGTTTAAGAGAGTTGGTGATTATTATTTCGTGACCTCCCTCCCGTCCCAGGCACCGCTGATCTCCTGAAGTCACATTTTGTCTTTTATTTGCACAAAATATAGAAGCACAAAATTGCCAAATGAAGGTGAGTTTCAGTGAGAGGAAGTGTTCTGCTTCAGTTCATATCTGCTGCTGATTATGAAAAGACATTTTCACTGTGGCTCAATAAAACACTTTCCTGTCAGACGCAGGAACAAACCTGGCAGGAGGTCAAGACATCAGTCCAGCAGCTCCATAAACGAAGAAACCACCAACCAACTATTTCAGCTCCACTGGTTTGTCCGAGCCTCTATGATCCCGGGACTCTTGACCTCCTCCAGGCCCTCAGGTCCCCGTCACACTGCTCTCATTTACATGAGCTCACCACACAGAATGTCTCGGACCAAATCATCAGGTGCTGAACTCTTTCGTTTATTCTCCTTCATCACATTACAAAAAACCTTAACACAGCTGAAAAAAAAAGTTGCCATCAAAAACAAAAAATCACGTGCTCTCGTATTTCATTGGCTCGCCTTTAGCTTTGATGACAGATTAGGGCATTCGCGGTGGCGTTGCTTCAATAAGCTTCTGCGATGTCTCAAGATTTATTTCCATCCAGTGTTTGTGCATGCATTTGTATAATCTTGTATTGATGATGGTACAGTCTGACCACTGTGCAAAGCCGTCTCCAGCACATCCCAAAGATTCTGAGGGTTTCAGGTGTGGACTCTGGTGGCCCCTCTGTGTGTGACAATGACGACTCCTGCTCCTTGAACCACTCTTTCACAATGAATCCTGATGATGAGGAATCCTGGCATTGTCATCTTGGAATACGCCCGTGCCATCAGGGAGGAACAAATCCATTGACGGTATGACCTGGTCACCCTGCATATTCAGGTAGTCAGCTGACCTCATTCTTCTGGCGCGATCACTCTGGAACAGGGTAAATCTGGCCTCATCCGACCTCATGACCTTCTTCCATTGCTGCAGAGTCCAATCTTTATGCTCCCTAGCAAACTGAAGTCCTTTTTCCTGTCAGCCTCACTGATGAGTGGTTTTCTTGAGCTCAGCTGTTCAGTCCCTATCCCTTGAGTTCCCTTCACATCGTGCCTGTGGAAATGCTTGAACTTTCACTGTTGAACAAAGACCTGAGATCAACTGTTGCTTTTCTTTGATTTGACTTCATCAAATGTTAAGCGGTCAAGATCAATCAGGATTTTTTTCCTGAAGACGATGGTTCCCCACCATCCTTCCACTTGGTAATAATGCGTTGCACAGTTGTTGGCCACATTTTAGTAGAGGTTTCCTCAGCTTGATGCTGATTTGACCCTTGTCAAACAGACCAACATCTTTTCCACAACCCTGGGATGTGTCCTTGACATGGTTGTTTAAGAAATGAGAAGCCACTCCTTGCATCAGTCGGGGTTAAATAACTTGTTGCCAGCTGTGAGATAATTGCCCCTGCAGTAATTATCCAATAGGAGGCTCGTACCTGTTTGCTTAGTTACATTCAGGTGGCAACTTATTTTGTGGCCAGGCAGTGTATCTCCATGGATACACAACCATCATGTGACGATCACAAGTACCAGTCAACACCATCAGTCTTTATTCTTTCTTTCTTTGAGCAGGAAGAAAGACTTTTAAAAGCTTTGGACCAGGAAGTTCCATCACCTTAATCTCAGGAGACAGGACACAGGCAGCCGCATCCGCCCGAATCTGCTTCGGTTTCCAGGCAGGAGCCAGAAGAGCTCTTAATTAGTCCTGAGGTGCACAAGGAGAAGAAGCTCCTCTCTGTGTGATGTATCTTTTCCAGAGGAGCTTAGCTGTGACTGCCATTGCCTCAAGACACCCAACCTCTGTCCTCAGGAAGCCTGCCAGATGTTACTGATATTCACAAATGGATAGAATTTGCATCTCGATGCTCCAAAAAAATTCTCCCCTGATCACACCAGGGAGGGTGGAGATGGGGTGGGCGTGTTGACTTGTGTTGAATAAACATAATTAGCGTGTTGGAGAAGCTCCTGACTGCATGTGTGCAGTTCATTTGGATGATTGCTGTCTTCAGCTGTGATACGCTGCATTGCAACTGGCTCCATAACCACTTTCTTCTCTGGGATATTTCCTGATTGGAATGTGGCCGATGGGAGACGGGGGAAGGGGCTTTCGTGTGGTGCCAGATTGCACATTGTGCATGTCTGCCATGTCCCACGCTACGCTTTGATAGTAACATTTGCTTTCTCTTAACCCCCGTTTGTTTTTGTTGTCTCTTTTGGTCAGGTTGAAAATCCGCAGTGTACGCAGCTGTGGACTGTGGTTTCATGGATGACAAATAATGATCCAGCAAACTGTACACAGAGGTTTTGCAGCCCAGACGTCTTGATGGAAATGATGAGAAGAAGAGGATATCTAGGAAGATATCTAATGAGCTAAACTCCTGGTCGATTGGGGGCAACCACCCGAATTAATGAGCGATGGTTTGACAAGCAACTTGGTCTCAGAGCTGTAATGCCGTCCTAATCAGCAGCCTGGAAAGAGGAGCTCACCTTCAAAGACTAACAGGAGGAATACAGATTTCTTTCTTCTTTCATTTTTTTTTAGCCAGAGAACCATCTAAGTTTCTGGCTGCATTACTTCCTTATGAATTGTTTATTCACTTGGGTGGCTCATCATAAGGCCAGGCTATCGGGAGGGGTCACAGTCTGGTGAGTTTGTGTGTATTTGAGTGGAGGATTCAGGCACAAGCAGGATATCAGGTGGCCTTTTAATTACTCCTCAGGTCGGGGAGGAAGGCAGTGGCCGAAAAGGCAGATGGAGACTTTGACTGGAGTTATGAGCTCTAGTGATCCCGAGCGTCTTGATCGTCCTTCTTGCTAACCATAGAAAGCCCTCCAGCTAGATTAGCGAGTGGTACTAGGAGCTGAAAGAGAGTGAGGATATGAAAATTGAACCGTAAGTCTACACCTTCACGCAGCGGTGCCCCCGCGACCTGCATACCAACTCTGAAAAACATACACTCAGCTCCCCCCTCGGTGACGCCCACCTCCTGGGCTCAGAAACCCAAAGCAGCTGGCCGTCCATCTGGGGCTCATCAATTGCCCTGGAGAGCAAAAACAGTCCCCGCCGGGGCAGCGCGGGCATCCGTTCTGCATTATCACTGCAACCAATGGCTCCTTTCTCCACTGCTGCGCTGCCATGCTCGCACCGATCGCTGCCTCAGACCACAGCCAAGGAGGTCACTTGGAATTCTCTCTTCTTCTAAGCTGCCATCTAATCTGGGACTCAGACTGTGAGCAGTAATGAATCTTGGACAGAATTATAGACAAAATATGAGTCTGTGAATCATGTGATCAAGTGGGGGTTCTGCTGCTGCGGGCACTGATGCAAGTGGAACTTCTACTCTGACCGATGCAGGTCATTTTCTCGTCTGCCACCATGTCATTCTCCTAGCACGTGTACGTATGTGAGCTCATGAGTGTGTGAAGGTGCAGTCCAACAAAAACCAGGTCTGAAGTCAATGGTGCATGATGACGAACACACGTACGCTCTGCTTGGTACACACGGCAGCACCAACGTGCAGAAGAAGACATCTCATCTTTTAGGAGGTGAAAGGCGATCATGGTGAGCTCACTCTTCTTCCCTTCAGCAGCCTCGATGGAGTCCCTCTGCTCCCTGCAGGGTCAGCATCTCTGCGTCAGGGGCACCGAGATCAGCAGCGGGACTTCACTGATGATTTAAACCTTCTTCATTGCATTTGTTGTATATTTATGTAACTTCAGAACCAGAGGCCTCCAGCAGTGGTTATAACCTTCTCCCAACGTCTCTTCATGCAGTAAACATGGAGGACATTTAACCAGCAGATCTACAAACTGTAGCTGTAAACTTGAGAGGACAGAGGAAACCTTCCAGGGGTGAGAGAGTTGAACACTGAGATTCAGTCTGGTGACAAACTTGTTTCTTTCTTCATCAGTCATCACTTTGTTTCTGGCTCGATTTGCCACCATTTTTTCAGACATTGCTGGATGCAGTCGGTGCAGCTCTGTGACAGTGGCGTGAAGCTCTGTGACAGTGGCGTCACGCATATTGATCAGAGGACCAGAGAGCGATAAAAACATCCAATATTACCATATAATATGTCCTTTCTCAAACTGATATTTGGACTTGGGGGTGTGTGTGTGTGTGTGTGTGTGTGTGTGTGGCCCATCATTGTTCAGGCTGTAGCGTGTAGCGTGTCCTGGTTTGTCAACCAACGTGCTGTTCACATCAACATCTACCAGGAATCAACAAGGCCAAATAAACTGCCAGAGAGGATCTGTCATTTCCCTGTGCAACACAGAAACAACTGCCATCGAGTAAATGTCTATAATCTATAAAGGGAAAAAACACAACTTAAATTGCCTCTTTATGCTTCAGGCAAACTGTTGTGCCCTGACAGGCGGCGCCTCAGAATCATCGAGTAAACAACTTCTAATCAAAACACAAGGGCCTGAAAATTGTGTGGAGGTTTTCAATGCAGTCTTGGCAAATCTCACCTCATTGCAGACCAGGAATTTCGTTTCCCTCCTTATTTTCTTGGTTCCACGTGACTGACTGTGATATACACCCCATCTGGATGTCGAGGGGAATACTAAAACACAAACCCCCCCAGAGCTAGAAACCACATGTTCCAACACCACTGGACCTCCAGTAAGAGGAAGCTGTGCTAATTGTTACTGATTGAGAGAGACACGAAAACTTCGATCCTGGATGGCATCACACGCAAAACTCTGGGAAAAGCTCTGTACGATGAAGACGATGAGGAGAAACTGCAAGAAGCTCGGAGTGGAGCGGCGCTGATGACGGCATCTCCAAGGAAAACAGCCTCCACTGTGTAGAACGTGAGTGTAAAGAGGGAGAGCGTGAGTGTGTGTGTGTGTGTGTGTGTGTGTGTGTGTGTGTGTGTGTGTGTGTGTGTGTGTGTACAAATGTATATAGATGTAGTCGCGTTTGCTTGGGTCTGTTTTTACAAGCACATCCATGCCTCGTCAGTGGACCCCCACACTCTGGCCCCCTCCGAGGGCGAAAGCCTGGGTGTCATCGATGTTTTCCAGCAACAACGGAGCCTCGGCAGGAAGAGCGCCTGTTGGGAGGGATGAGGGTTGGTGAAATCACCGACTGGTGACTAGACAAGACGTTTGAGGGGGCTGAGGAAGACCCGACTCTCACCTCTACAGACTCACACACACACACAGTGGGCTGGTCCCAGTTGTCTGGAACCATTTCCTTGCTGCTTGTTTATGTCACAAAACCTTTATTGGTGAGATTTAGCACCATCAGTGCCCTGTGTTACACTGTAGGGGGCGCTGTTGAGGATCTAGCACTGGCACTGGCACTGGCAGACGACTGTGATCTCACTACTGCTGCTGCTGGTCCGCTGGTGGAACGTGAGTTCACAACCACAGTTCCACAGTGTTGTGCAGCAGCCACAGTGGCCCTGGTCAGTCCCCCATCAGCTGTCAGTGCTGACCCTGCATGGGGAAACGGCAGCAATCAGGACTTCATTCATGGAGCACTTCTCAAAACCAACATTCCAAGGTGCTTTACAAGATTAAAAGGTGAAGAGATGAAGCAAACATCTATAACAGGACATAAAAGCGCCATGGTCTCACTCGTGTGCAGTTCTCTGATCCTCTCTCTCTCCCGCCGCCTGGTGCGAGTGCTCGGAGGCGGGGCTCACCACACTCACCTGTTCCCGATTGTCTGATTAGTCCGGCTACCTAAGCCTCCTCCAAACGTTTGCTCCCTGCCAGAGTTTTAGGTTGCTGCATGAATGAACCCTGCTCTTGAGCCGATTCCCTGCCTTCTGTCGTTCTCAGCTCAGAATTCCTCTCGTGTTTTCTGTCGATGCTTCGTTTACCGGTTTGAGTTCGCTCCTGGACACTTGTTTTTGTTTTTCTCTCCGTTTCCTTTTCCGCTTTTTATTTGTGACTTTATCCTTTACGGTGATTTTTTATTTTTCATTTTGAAAGAGCCTTTTCCTCACAAGAGATATCAGTATTAACAGTGACATACATGGCTTTTGGTCCTTTCATATTTCTTTATTACAAGGTTTATTATCATTACTTTTATTTTGACATGAGGGCCAAATCAGACCTTGTAGTGGGCCAAATTTGGCCCCCGGGCCACACTTTGGGCAAGCTGTGCATGTCCACGGTGAAGCTCTGAGTCTGACCTGTGTGGGTCACCAGCAATCTTACCTTCGCTGGTGTGTCACCCTCATGAAATCATCCAGAGAGGCTGCGATGGCGAGGTGAGACTGCTCTCCTCACTGTTACCGACGCAAAGTGTGTCTCCTCTCAGTCGAGGAACACAAATAAACCCGCCGGCTGGCAGCACTGATTCATCTTTCACACAAGAGCGCCTGTTTTGTGGGTTCTTCAGGTCCGGCCACACACAATTTGCACTCTGCACCAGTGCGGGTGAGACGAGGCAATATAACAACTGCTTTCTCTTTCTGTCTCCGTGTCACTTTCCCTCTCGCTGGGTTATTTGAAGGGACTGCAGAGGCGAGCACAGCTGTTTATTTATTCAGTAGGACTGAAAGGCGGACATGATTGGCATGCGTGATAGATTTTCTAACATTTACACAAAGCCAACAAGACCAGGGCAGTGTTGGAGTCTGGCTTCATTTATTTTGCTCTCATTTTCAAACAGGCTGTGGTCTAAAAGAAGATCATGTTGGATAATTTAGGGGTGAAAAAGAAACAAGATGGCTGTCTGTTTCTGACAGGGCGATGATGGCCCCCTGTGCGGCAACGCGCTGATGGAATCTGCAGCTTTGCAGCAGTTTCCACTCCTAGCAGAGACCAACCAGGAGTGTTGAACTGAATACTGTTGTTTTTAGCCCAGAAATACAAACGTGATCAACTGCAGTTTTCTGTCTGATGAGGTTCGGGTCTCCCTGTATTAAATGCTTCATGTCCTCTTCTTCTTCTTCTGGTGAGGAATGTCTGCAGAAGCATTTCCAGCAGCAGGTTGTGCCGTCACCTGGTCTGCACTCCGGTGAAAACAACAACAGGAAAAAGAAGTTGCTGAAGTTTCTGGAGTTGTGCTGTTGTGTGGATTTCTGCTCACTCTTGAAGAACTGAAACGAACTCCTGGCGTCATGCAGCTGGTTTGTTTTACCTGCTCAAGAGCGCCGCGGTCCACGGGACACGCTGGATGCAGGAACGCAGTCAGGACTGGTGGAAGAGGATCGTCACGAGGGGTCGTACCGACATGTGCACCAACAGCTTTCACTGTGCAAACATCAGTGGTGGTGAGAATGAGCCACTCCTGCGTCGCGATGACGATATCGGTCCCCAGAGTTGATGTATGTTGATCGCTGAGACAGGTGTAGTTGAACGTGCTGCGTGAGTCCCTGAGCAGCTGCGGCGGTGCGTGGGGTCCCAGTCCTCTCAGGCCTGCTACGTCTGAACTGGCAGTGATCAAGTTCAACCCGACTGAAAACACACACACATTTGAATGGCATGCAGGGATGAACGGAGCACGAGGTGACGTGCTGGACTTTAGAAACCGTACAACGCTGCCTTTGTCTTATCCCTTGATCGTCCTTCGTGTTATGAGCGAGGAGCAGAGAGGAGCAACTCGTCTTGAGAACAAGAGCAGGTCCAGCCGTCGCTCGCTCCAGTGTTTCTGTCCTCTCCCTCCTGTCTCCTGCGTCTGGATCAGATTTTGATTTATGGCTGCATGTTTCTCTGAGCCTGGCTGGATATGCAGCACAATAACAGGCGCGCGACCTGAACCAGCGCTGTTTTGGTGAACCTGTTTTCAAATGATATCCTGGATGGCCATGATAAGAGCAAGCAGCTGGACTCAGATATTCCTAGATGGGGGCAATCTATCATTTATTAATTTTATGAACAGCCCATCTCCTTCTAGCGGGGATGGATTCTCATCCGTCCACTGAGGAATGTGGTTTTAATCCCTGAAGCGCCTCTGTGAGGAGCCGTCGTCAGGATGATGAGCCGAGCGTCTCCTCTCTCTCAAGCCTGCAGTCCAGACGCTTCAGTTGCAACTGATTTCAGTTTCAACTGGATCAACAAGATATTGTTTCAAACGCCAAACCACGCCTCCAACTCTCTCCTCTCATCAGGTGACAGTCACTTCTGACCTCAGAATGACATCACCGACCACAGGCAGTTTTCAGTTGGCTGCAGACACGTACAGCGTCCCTGCGTCAGAACACCAACCTCCACGCGTTGGTCAGAATGGCAGGCAGCTGGAGACACCGTTGTAATGTAGAGCCTTGACCTCACATGAGAGTGATGTCATAACAGGGTTACAGCAGACGCGTGAAAGTGCTGCGAGACACGCAGACGTCAGCGGGACGCTTACGTGGCTGGACCTGCTAGTAGCCCTGCTAGCTTCATACCTGCCTCTGTCAAGTCACCTGCAGGCACTGTGACTTCCCAAGTATCCTCAAATACACTCAGATATACTCAAATGTACTCAAATACACTCAAGTATCCTCAAATACACTCAGATATACTCAAATGTACTCAAATACACTCAAGTATCCTCAAATACACTCAGATATACTCAAATACACTCAAGTATCCTCAAATACACTCAGATATACTCAAATACACACAGATATACTCAAATACACTCAAGTATCCTCAAATACACTCAGATATACTCAAATACACTCAAGTATCCTCAAATACACTCAGATATACTCAAATACACACAGATATACTCAAATACACTCAAGTATCCTCAAATACACTCAGATATACTCAAATACATTCAGATATACTCAAATACACTCAAGTATCCTCAAATACACTCAGATATACTCAAATACACTCAGATATACTCAAATACACACAGATATACTCAAATACACTCAAGTATCCTCAAATACACTCAGATATACTCAAATGTACTCAAATACAGTCAAGTATCCTCAAATACACTCAGATATACTCAAATGTACTCAAATACACTCAAGTATCCTCAAATACACTCAGATATACTCAAATGTACTCAAATACACTCAAGTATCCTCAAATACACTCAGATATACTCAAATACACTCAAGTATCCTCAAATACACTCAGATATACTCAAATATACTCAAATACACTCAAGTATCCTCAAACATACTCATATATACTTAAATACACTTACATGTACTCATACACTCACATGTACTTAAATACACCCAAGTATCCTCAAAAACATTCAAATATACTCACGTACTCAAATATACTCAAATACACTCAAATATACTCATATATACTCAAATACACTCAAATATACTCATATATACTCAAATATACTCCCATGTACTAAAATACACTCAAGTATCCTCAAATATACTCAAATGTACTCAAATACACTCAAATATACTCATATATACTCAAATATACCCAAATACACTCAAATATACTCATATATACTTAAATACACACACATGTACTCAAATACACTCAAGTATCCTCAAATATACTCATATATACTGAAATATACTCCCATGTACTCAAATACACTCAAGTATCCTCAAATACACTCATATATACTCAAATATACTCACATGTACTCAAATACACTTAAATACACTCAAATATACTCAAATCCACTCAAATGTACTCAAATATACTGAAATGTACTGCTATACTATGACATATCCGTGTGTATACTAGTGTACCACCCACTGCTGCCTTGGTTCCCAGTTTACATTCAGACCTGGTCGTTTTTCTACCTCTTAAGCTCCTGACTACTGCATCTGATATTTGGATCGGACGTTGCTGCTCCACACGTCAGCAACGAAAATGTACAAATAAAACTCATTGTAGTTTATTTCTTTTCACAAATGTGGAAAAAAAAAACCTGCTACATAAATATCGAAGGTATTGTAATACTGGAGAAGCGAATATTGAGTATTTACTTATTTACTACCCGTTTCAGAGTTTTTCTCCTCCTTCAGCCTGCAGCCTGACTTGATGAGAGCCAGTTGTCACACGGCCTGAGTCACGACCTCCATGCTGTTGTTAGCATCTGGTTCATTTAAACTTTTTTATTTTGGGCCAAAATTTTAATGAGACATTTATGTTGGTGAAGTATTCTAACTTTAATTTTAGAGTGTTTTTTCCCTGATGGAAATGTACTCCTAAGCTCAGGCCAAGGTCCTGCGGAAAGTTGAATAGCGGAAAATACTTCGTTTTACAGCTTCTGGCAAAGATAAATGTTGTAATTTGGGCGTTTTTTTCAAGTAAACATGCTTTTCAAGCCCGGCAGCATATTTTGAGGTTCAGAGGTTTAATTAGCAATCTCAGTGATCGCAGCGATCTGGAATGAGCTCAGTTTGTTCTTCCATCCTGATGTGTCCCCACTTTTGCTTCGTCCTTTCGAGAAGCTACAGACTTGAGTTCCGCAGAGACAGAGGGACGAGGACCTCTCCAAGAGGTTCTCCTCGTCTCTCTGCTGTATGTGGGGACTCAGGCGCGAGTAGCAAGGAATAATTTCTTTGAATTGCCGGACTGCTACCCAACGGTCAAATGCAGCTGCACTTCCAGCGCAGGGTGACGCGTTCACATTGAGGTCGGTGGGTGGCGACAGAAGCGGCACCTTATCAAGCACTTCCTGCCTGCACACGCCACACAGGCCCAGAGGAGCTGCAGAGAAGACGGAGACTGTAAGAAGACAAAGAAAACAGCATCATGCTAATCCAGAGTGCTAGAGAACAGAAACCCTGCTGATGGTCTTTGGCGGAGGAACCTGAGACTGTCTAAAGGTGTACCTCATTCCAGGGCAGCATCACGAATATACTCTAAAGGAGTACTTCTGTTTGACATCATCATTTATGACCAATAAATCTAAGGAGGAGGAGGAGGAGGTCAGATGATGGGGGTCAGAACCAGCCCCGTCAAAGGGACCCTGGGTCCAGGCTGCGTCACAGGCCCTGTTTGCGTGCGCGTGTTCTGTTGTGGACCAACGGCAGTCAACAACCAGTAGTAACTTCAGAGGTTCTGGTTCCATTTTCTCCTTCCTGATACTGAACTCAGAGAATCTACCAGCACTGAGTACCGATCCGATAGCAGTGCACTGAACAATGCTAACATATTTTAGTTTTACCTTTAAGAGCTGTATACTTCTACTGCTGTACTGCTGTGGGAATATTACGATCCCCTTTTCACTGATGGGACTCTCATGGTTGTTCTGAGACGTGCTGTGTGACAGCTAGCATCACAGCTAATGCGAGCTGTTTCTTCTTCACGCCACAAAATCAGTAGCTGCCAGCAGCAACCAGGCGCTATAAGAGCAACGGAGAAGGATTCCAGTAAAGGAAACAGTCGCCTTGCTTGAGTACCTGGCATCAAGTAGGCGGTACTAGATGGTTCTAGATCTGCGTACTTGCAGAGTCCTAACTTTTATATCTGAGTCCAGTCGATCCTAATCCATCACCAGACCTGTGCACCGGTCAAACAACATACAGTTTATAGGCCTGGAACAGAACTCTGAACTAGTTTCTGAAAGTTGGACTTACTGAGGTTGACCCCATTTTCTTTGAGGAGGACAACAAACATTTCGTCAAATGGTTTCACTAAAACCCTGCTGACGTGTGTCAAAGTGAAGCAGAATTATGGAATATATGAAGGCAGCCCACTTCCTGTACGACTGACACATGCAGGATGTGGCTCTCCGCTTGGTCATGAACCCAGACTGGCCTCTGGATCCTTCCAGTGCCAAATGATGAGCTCTCCAAATGCAGTAGCAATCAGCTGGTCAGTTAGCATGGCTGCGTCAGTGCAGCCCGGGCCTCCAGCCCTCAGATGTGATGGCTGCCGTTTGGGAGCGGGATGAACCAAAACAGCCAAGGAAGAACTCCTTCCTTCTGTTCAACACAGAGGAAAGGTGTGTTTTTAGGGTGGCGTACGTGGCAGAGTAGGTGCTCTCTGAGTAGCACGAAGGCTTCCTGTAAGGCTGTCACGGTACTTCCTGTCAGTCATAATACTGCCCAAGTCCAGTGATTGGGTGTGACTGAGCCCCGAATCGCCAAGCTCCTGTCTGTTAGCGAGGCGCCTCGGCGGACGTATACACGCCTCTGCTGTCTCTGTCTGTTGGCACAATAATACAAAAAGATTACGGCCATATTTTCATGGTTCTTTGTGTGTTTTTTAACCAAGAATGTGTGCATCCACTGCGGAAAGAACCCATGACATCGGAAGAGCAAACGAGATCCAGGAAGCATTCCCCTTTGGAAATAAAGTTTTACATTTTCATCCATTTCTGGACTTTGGCATTAAATCTCTGGTCAGGCTTTGGTAAACTGAGACACCATCTACCTGATAGCGTCAGCTGCAGGTTTATGTACAAGAGCAGGCTGTTCTTCCTGACACTGCGCCTTAAAAAGATTTTAATAATGGTCCCAATAAAATGCCAGGATGGGTTTGTCTCCTCTCCAGAGCAGAGAGGCTCCGACCAACACGGATCACAACATCCTCAGTGCGACTGATTAAAACTCCACAAGGAGTCAAATGAGTTGCAGCCTCTCAGTAACACACAGAGACAGATAAACAGTCAGGTGACAGCAGCACATTAGGACCATCCTTTGCCATTAACAGTTTCCCAGCGTGAGCGTCTTGAGGAGGGGTGCAGGTTGCCACCGCGGTGGCGGCTGTCCTGGCTGGCATGCGGAGGCTGGTGGGCTCAGTCACACCTCATGCAGTCACTGTGGATCAGTCTCCATGAGCTGATCAAAGGCGTCTGACCGTTGCCACGCGGGGGGCTGATTGCTTCATGCACCCACTGACACCATTTGGCTGAAGGCACCTTAATTAAAATGGAGGGAGAAATAAATCTGCTGTGTTTTTAGCCTTCCCTCGGCCTTTGTTGTCTCTCTCTTTTATCTCCTATGGAGTGACCTTACATTGACTGTCACGCCGTTTCTGTTGTTCCAGGAAGTCTGCAGGAGGAACGGTGATTGCTGAAATGTTCCCTTTAACCTGTACTCACTGGCAAAGCTGCGTGCTCCGTGTCAACGGTGGTGCATCTTGGCCTCAGGCTCTCTGGTGAATGGAGAGGTGGACTCACACGGCTGAGCCAGGTTCATGGTCTGAGTGAGACCAGGGCGTCTCCATGTAGCGCAGCAGAGCCAGAGTTGATCAAATTTCTTGTTAAAATTCCAATAAGCATTAACGGGCAGGGATCCCCAGTCTGTGCCCTTGACCGAGCTGTTCCAGGTAACCAGCCTCTTTGTTGGTCGCCAAGCAGGAGGAATCAATATCATATCAGGGCCCAATGGAACACCTGACAGTTCAATTTCGCAGCAAGTCTCCAAATCAATACCTTTGGAATAGTTTGGACTTTCCCACAGGCGGCCCGCTGGACTTAATCTATGGTGTCATTAGCCCGGGTCACGGCATGCGTGGTTATTACGCTGTGTAACAATAAATGTTCATGAAGACAACGAGCTCTTTTCGCTTGTGCTTGACTGCGGCCTCTAATTAAAGTAAATTCATTCACGAGGCGCCAGATCGACTGCTTGTGCCACTCCTCTGATGCTGAGAGACCCAAGATACAGGAAAACATGCCAAGACTGACCAGGGCTTCATCGAGCAGGAAATGTGTTGTGTTGAGCTGGGGTCAGAAGGCTGGGGGGGGGGGGGGCTTGTTTTAACGAGTCTTTCAAACCAGAGGTTTCCTCATCCTCTCAGGGTCCCTCCTGACATCCCCATTTCTTTCTATGTACTTTTATATAAAAAATACTTTAAATGCTACTTTTTAACTCTTCTGACTTTTAGTTCAGCTTAGTCAGACTTGAAGGCTCCTCAAGAAACGGCTGGATCACATCAGGATCTCGGAGAGGTTCACGGCTTCTTCCTCATTTACCGCCGGCAATCACACTCACATCACCTGGAGCAAAGGTTCGTCATTAAAACGATCAGCAGCGGTGTTGTCACTTCAAAGGTGCTTTTTGTTTGTTTCGTTTTTTTCCTAATGAGGTTAAAAGCTTTGGGGCAAAGGTTTTTCAAGAACGTGGGAAAAAATATTTTAAATGATTTTAAACGTTAAGAAACTGGATGAAAATTCAAATAAATGAGCAAATCAAGTTCTGGAGACAGAAAAACTGCTGTTTACTTCTCATAACTGAAATCTTACAGATAAATTTAAGATCAAGTCATTTCTTGGGTCTAAAGTGAAATAAAACCCCTTGAGAGAAGCTCCAGGGCCCCTGGCGGTCCCATGACCCAAGATTGAGAACCCCCCCCCCCCCCCCCCCCCCGGACAATCCCCAATTACAACAAGTTTTCAGACATTCGGGCGGACGACCCCTGGACGTACGTCCTGACCGCCACAGCGTCCAGAGGCAGCAGCACCACAGAGGCGAGGTTCTACTCAGAAACAATCACTTGGACTAAATCTCTGATTCAAGCCGGCCTCACGACTCAGCGTGCGCTCCTCTTTGGTGTCACAGCCTCGACATGGAAATGGAGAACGAGGGAAAAAAGGGCCTTCCTTCTATTTATCGAGGCTTAGCTGTCAAAATATACAGAGAAACCCAGTGGAAAAATGACACACGCAGACCTGGCGTTGAGTGGCAGGGCGGGTTTGGCCAGGACCCACTCCAAACTGGAATCTTATTTTCCTCTTTCTGGACTAACGGGGGGGGGGGGGGGGGCAGAGCAGGAAATGGCCGAGGAGGAAAGTAATGGCTAATATTTTCTGGATACACTCTGGTTTCCTGCTGGATTCCCAAGGTCATTCTGTTACTGGGCCGGAACGTTCACGCTGGAGATCTTCACGGCTGAGCTGTGGAAGTTTGACATACCTGCCTCTTCACATCATCGCCACGCACTGGTACGACTCGCCCAACACACACTAAAGGCACAGATGTGACAGCAGTCCTATGTATTCCCCTCCAGTACAGCACGCTGACCTCTGACACGGTTTGTGCTGAGGCGGCCTGAACATATTTGGAAGTCCTGGTTTTTCAGGGATATCTGAAACTGGCTATTTTCAAGACAAACATGTTGTGGTTGAGCTGACAAGTGCACCGTTTCTGGGACTCTGGCTCCACTGCAGATATTCACACCCCTTCCCTTCCGCTGCCTGTAACTCTACAGTATAATTGACAGTTAGATACAGTAAGCTGAGGTCAAAAGTCACCCATTTTCCTGCCAGCAATCAGAAGTGCTCATTTGAGGTTATCATTGCCATAAAAATAAAACCAAAAGTCCAGAAGTCAAGATGTTAGCAACTCAGAATGAAGCAGCTTTGCAAATAATAATTGTAATGATTTTATTTTAAATATTCCTATAAAAGATGTGCCTCTCGTCCTGTTTCCCTCCTGTAGACTGTAATATAGCGAATGGCAGTGGAATACAGTAAAATGTGAAAACTGAACTAAAAAAATCGTTATTCACGATGTAAATATTCATGATCCTTCAAAAGATTAAATGCCTGTGTACAACAACATCCTGCTGTGTCCCTGGATCTCTCAGCTGTAGCATCATGCTAACAACGATAGCATCTCAGAATCCTGAGCGTCGCTGGTTTATGTGAGTCTTGGTCGTGTATATGGAAGCTAACCTGTTTCCACTGAGCGATGCGTGACCCACTCTATGACTAAGACAACGTGAAGCTTTGATTGAATAACCCTGTACATTAAAACCAGATCTAAAACCATGACAACGTGCCCAGCTTGCTCTCCGCAGGTGGAGCCTGACTGGTTGTGGGCCTGTTGAAGGCTTGGGTTCTTTCTGCAAGTTCTGATTACTGTCACCAGTCAGTTTAATGAGGTTTATGTCTGATAACTAATTTACTGAATAAATCTGTTTGAAGAAGATAGGAACTCAATTCATGTAAACTCATTCGGAACACACACAAACACACAATGCATGAATTATATGAACCATTCCATTCTAATCTTGAGCCATACAAACCTGTTCTCATCACTTACCTACACACACGCACACATGCACGCACGCACACACACACACACACACACACACACACACACACACACACATGCAGCCCCCATAATAAGTGTGGCTCCACATGAGTCAGAAGGTTGAACGCTGCACAAACAAACCTGCAGAACGAATCACTAGGGAATAACATCCAGCTGAGGACACTAAGAAGAAACAGACTTGGGCTTCGCTGCACAACAACTAATTTCTTGTGAAGAATTCACGTCTGAAAGTCTCATTTAGTCGTGAGATATTTTCAGATGTCGTCGACATGCGTCCAGATTCCTCGTCCCAAACTGCTGCTCATGTTACCACCGCCGTCACTCTTCTCGGAGACACTCAAGCCGTCTGCTGGATGCAACAACCCCAAAACTCTGTTGGTCCATGTTTGTGTAGTGTGTGTGTGTGTGTGTGTGTGTGTGTGTGGAGACAGGAAAGAATGTGGTGAAAATATACACCACCTTAATATTACTACTCCTATTTCCTGTACTACTACTACTCAAGCAAGCAGCACAAGTACCGTATCCGTGTGTTCTTAATCCAGCCATGTGATCACTAGCCTACAAACACTTGGACTGGAAATTCAAGCTAATTTACTGGAGGACAAATCATGCTACATGCTACATACACTAGCTTCCTAACTGGGTAAAGTGCAGTATCTCAAAAATTCAATCCCCCAGAGCGAAGGTTTGACGAAAGAGCAACTGCTGCTATTAATCATGTCAGAGGATGACTGTGCTAAGCTAACTAGCATAGGTCTCAGCTCCCTCGTGCAGAGAAGTGTCTCTGTAGGGTGTATTTCTCAAGAAGTTGTCATGTTCCTTTAAAATTTTCCCACATGGCCGATATTTAAAAGGTCAATGCCGTGTATATTTCTTAATCAGTGAATCTTTTCTGTTTCAGTCGCAGGTTCTATGATTTCCTTCAGTTTCTAGTTACCTGCTCGCAGTACCTCGTCAGCTACAGGGTGAGTACAGTCAGCTCAACATGGGAGGAAGAGACCGATTCCCAGACAGATTCCGGGGAATGTCTGCAGTCCGTAGAAATAGTTACTCTTGATCGTGTGTGTGAATTTTCTTAGAGAAGTGAGACTTTTACTCGTCCTACTAATTTGTTGTCATTGTTTTTTGCTGTTTGCTTTTAAAACATTGACAAACCCACAGAAACAGGACTCACAGGCCCTTCTCCTTATCTCTGGGGACTTCAACCACGCTTCTCCTTCCTCCACTCTGCCCACTCTCACTCAATGTCATGTCACCTGCCACACCAGAGACAATCAAACATTGGACATGTTTTATGCCAACACCAAGGAGGCGTATCACTCATCTCCCCTCCCACCTTTGGGAAGATCAGACCACAACCTGGTACATCTCCTGCTTGTGTATAAGCCCCTTGTACACAGGCAACCAGTGACCACCCGCATGGTGAAGAGATGGTCCAACGAAGCTGAGGAGGCTCTGAAGGACTGTTTTGACACGACAGGTGGGAGGAATCCTGTGACTCTCACGGGCAGGACATTGACAGCCTCACAGGCTGCATCACGGACTACATTAACTTCTGTGTGGAAAACATCGTACCCACCAGGACTGTACGGTGCTTCCCAACAACAAACCATGGGTTAACCCTGACGTCAAAGAGAAGAAGAGAGCCTTCAAGTCAGGGAACAGGGACGAGCTGAAAGCTGTGCAGAGGGAGCTGAGAAAGAAGATCAGGGGAGGGGGGGGCTGCTACAGGAGGAAGATGGAGGATCAGCTGCTGCAGAACAACACCAGGGCAGTCTGGCAAGGCCAGAAAGGACCATTTCTGGCCACAGCAAACCCAGCTCCCAGACTGGGGGGTCAACGATAGGGAACGATCTGAACCTATACTTCAATAGGTTTGATCAGACACCGACTCCCCCCACCCCAACCAGTCTTCACTGCTGCGACCCCCCTCATCTACATCTCCAGGAGGCCATCACACCCTCACCCCCCCACCCACCTTCACACCTCTGTCTACAGCACTCAGCTCCCAGCCCGACTCCTCCCTGACTACGCTCTTCATCCACTCACCATCACCACTCCTGAGCAGAGAGCCCCCCTGCTCCAACCGGTCCCTCACAACACTTCAGGTGAGAAACCAGCTCAGGAGGATCAAGCTGAGGAAGACGCCCGGTCCTGACGGAATCAGCTCCAGGGTCCTGAAGTCCTGTGCAGACCAGCTGTGGGATAACTGATCCTATGTTCAACCTGAGCCTGAAGCTGGGGAGAGTGCCACAGCTGTACCCAAGACATTGCACCACAGGGACCACAGAGGCTACAGACCAGTGGCACTTACATCCCACCTGATGAAGACCCTGGAGAGGCTGGTCCTCGGACATCTCCGCCTCCTGGTGGGCTCATCCATGGACCCACTGCAGTTCACCTACCAGCGTGGCATTGGGGTGGATGATGCCGTGATCTTCCTCCTCCATCCAGCCCTCTCTCACCTGGAGAAGCCTGGGAGCACTGTGAGAATCAGGTTTTTGACTTCTCCAGTGCCATTCAGCTGGTGCTCCTGAGGAACAAGCTGGAGTATACAGGACTGGACCATCACCTCACATCCTGGATACTGGACTACCTCACAAACTGCCCGCAGTATGTGAGGTCCGGGGACTGTGTTTTGGACACGGTCGTCTGCAGCACGGGGGCCCGCAGGGAACGGTCCTGGCTCCATTCCTCTTCACACTCTACACTTCAGACTTCTCCCACCACACCCACCTGTCACCTTCAGAAGTTCTCTGATGACTCTGCTATTGTCAGCCTCATCACAAATGAGGACCACAGGGGGTACAGAGAACTGACCCAGGACTTCGTAGACTGGTACCTGAGGAACCACCTCCAGAGCAATGCAGGGAAAACCAAGGAGCTGGTGGTGGACTTTCACAGGTGGACGCAGCCCCACCCACTGCCGGTGAAGATCCAGGAAATCAACATTGAGATGGTGCCATCTTATTAGTACCTGGGTGTTCATCTGAACAAACTAGACTGGTCAGATGACACCAGGCCGTCCACAGGAAGGGTCAGACTCTACCTGCTGGGGGGTGGGGGGGGGGTGGCCAAGCTGTCCTCTCTGTTGAGCACTCCCACCCCATCAACACCACCCTGACAGCCCTGTGTGTGTGTGTGTGTGTGTGTGTGTGTGTGTGTGTGTGTGTGTGTGTGTGTGTGTGTGTATGTGTGTCTATAGTTGTATCGGCACCTTTCCTTTCCACTGCTGTCTTCAGTAGAAAGCTCTGTTGTTAGTCTTTAGTCATTGATAAACTTCATACCGTGCAGGGGGAAAACCACACTTCCTCCCCTCTCTCCCTCACCAGAGTCGCAGCTTCCTCACCCATGTGAGAGCCAAGCAATAGTTTTTTTGTTGTTTTCTTGTCATATTTAGTCTGATTCCTGTCACAACTCAAAGGAACCCCACCAGGGTTCAACTGCGCCGAGCAGAATGAAACATTAGTGATACGATATGTTAGCGCTACGATATGTTAGGATTACAATCCATCATTTTCATGTGCTGTTGTAAATTGTGACTGATGTGAAGTCATCCGTTTGGGTTTGACCTAAATCGATGTGGTTGTGTAGTGATCCACCAGGGTCCAGAACATTGTGTAACAATACACAAACAGCTCACAAGTTAACGATGACGTGCCATACGAAGGGATCGATGAGAGCCGTCATTCTCCGGCGGCTGACTTTTTGTTCCAGGCTCTGGTGAAAAGGTGCTGGCTGCACAACACAATGGATCTCTGACATGAGCTGCGCTGCCTGTCACAGCCGGTTTGGCTCAGCGGACGTTTCCTGCTTAGCTCAGCTCTCTGTGTCGTGTCACTTCACTCAGCGAGCCACGGGGTCAGCCTGCTACTGTCTTCCTCTTTAATGAACCAGCAGATAATGGCCTATGGGAGCCTGGGAGAGACATGACACAAATTGCCATGTCTTCTGACTGGGATTAGTGGTAATTACTGTTCGCCTTGGCAGATCAATGGGATAGCAGGGAAAGACATAGAGGCCACACGCTAGCCAGATACCAGAGCTCATGAGGGCCCGATGGAGGGGAAGTATGTTTCCCACTTCAGCTCATCTTGATGCTGCTCATGTTTCACGCTAGAAATCGAATGATTATTGCTCAAACACAAAGCTGACTTCTGCAGTCTTGACATGTTCAAAACCCAGGTCAACTGTTTCAGCAAACCCGGTGTGAGACTCAGCTGCTCGTCAGCCAGCAACAGTCTCAGCTGTATTTGCTGGAGTTTCCACTGCAGCACTCGCAGGATGACGAACACCTTGACTTGCCGCTGTGGGACTTCCTCCTGGGGTGAGGGTTCATACCTGGTCCAGGTAGATCTACAGTACCGTAGGAATGACGTGTACTCGTAGGATCGACAGACAGATAGCGTCTCTGTGGCTTTTCACCATTAGACACCACCTTTACAGTTCTTGAAGGGCAACTTTACCTGAAGTACAAAGCTAACGGGCTGTGGATGAACCACAGCAGCGTCTGTGCTGCAGTCACTTTCGTACTATTATCACAAGCATTTCACCACAGGGGTTCCAAACGGTCACACTAGGATGGTGTGAAAGTCGTCACACACAGAAGTCCAAAATGTGTAAATTTAATTCATGTCTCACTGCAGTATGCAAACCTTTGCTGGCTGGTGTCTGCAAAGGCATCAGTGATGGTGAGACTTTCAGTTGTGCAAAGCATTGTGGTGGAGGATGTTGAGCCTGTGGCCTTGAAGATGAGGGAATGGGGTGACGCTAACGTAGCAGCAGGTTTCAGGGCCCTTTCCTTCCTCCCACTCACGTCTGTCAGTCCACAAGTGGGAGGGTCATGTCGCTGCGCCCACATACGCAAAGGTAAATCAACCTTGAAGACTTCTGAAAGGCTCCTCCCTCTTTGTAAAAGTTTCTGCTTTTCTAGCTTTATCATCACGCAGGTGGAAACTGTCCCGGAAACCACTTGTGATAAGGAAAGAGGCATCATAAGTACGGAGAATCATGGCTGTCAGAGGAACCTGAGAGCTGGCGATGAGAATCACGTCCGTCTTCCACTCCACTTCATGCCACAGTGTGTTTTGCCCGTCTGGCTTTGTTAACTTGCTCAGATTCTGTTGAGTTAGTCATTGTTAGGGATGAGCGAGTCCCCCAGAAACCAAACACAAACACAGATAATGACACAGGGTTAGCGGTGATCAGCTCCTGCTGCCGCGGTGCTACTGACCTGCGACGGAGCCGTTTGCAGAAGTAACCAGAGGTAAAACCAGCAGGTCGAACAATGTCAGATGGAGCCGATCGACGCCGCTGGTCAGTGGCAGCAGCAAACAGCAGGTTCAACAGCCTGAGGCCGTTTGATGGTACCTCATTCAGTTTGAGTGACGCACATTTTTGCACTTCTAACAGGCTGGATCAACCTGCAAATGAGGTGCAGAGGAGGGACACACACACAACAAGAGAATGTGCCACCATTTACGGGACCATTCTCCTCCAGTGATTTGGATTAAAGGCTTTACTGGTTGGGCTCGTGGAGGTTTCACCGTGCTGGGAATAATTGGCATGAAGTGGAATTCCTCTGAGATGCGTTCTTACATTTAAACACAGTAATGAGGTTTATGTGGAGTCCGGGGACAGGAAGCCAGGAGAGTTTTTGCGTTTATCACCGGTGCAATGTGTTTACATTTAATAGAAACACCAGGTCTCATCCATGAAATGTTCTTTCACACTAAAGGAATATTTTAGCTCTCAAATTTAGTCCTCTAGTGTGTAAGAACAAATGTGTGAATGAGAACTTCTCATGAATGAGGCCCAATGCTCTGAAGACAACGGAGGAAGCTTGAGTGAGATGAGAGGACATCTTTCTGTTGCATTTTTAGCTTCCGTCTGTTTTCCAGGCGCACCGGCGATGTTAGAGCGGCGCCGCTTGAACTCACACTGTTGAATTTGAGTGTGAGACAATCCAAGCAATAGAGGAGAAACAACTTCTGTCCTCGGTACTCGGTGACTACAGACCTTTATCCAGTCTGCCATGTTTAAGCAAAAAGTCACAGCAGCTTGTTTTTAATCCGTGAAGCGATTCTATAACCCAGCACAATGTCTTTCAACCCTGATAATCTGGCTCGTGGGCCAGATGAATTTTGGGCCTGAGTCATCAAGGCCTGTTGACCCTACTCAACTCTCTGTCAGATGCCCAGTCATGGATGGTAGAGAACGTTCTCTACAAACGTTCTCCAGCTCACCCAGGACAGAAGTGAGGTTTGGGTTTGAAGCTCAGTGCTTCAGCTGCTGAGCTGAGCCCTGGAGCCGGTGTTTGGTGTCACCTTTGATTCACATCTTTGTTCGAACCTCTCATCAGAAACGCAACCAAAACTGCTCTCAGTTCCCCCAACTCGTTCTTGAGCCAACTCAGAGACGAATGCTGCTTCAGTACCTGGAGGACTGGCACGGCAACGCTCTCCTCTTTATATCAGAAGATTAAAGAATATTACTGCAAAACTCAGCTACACGTGAGCAGACGAGGACGTTGCTCCAGCTCAACGTGTCTGCAGTGGCTTCCTGTGTGCTTTGGGATCTTTTGTTTGTTTGTATTATCAGCCGTTGCTATTCTTCGTCTGAGCCGCTGATCAGATTTTCTTTTATCTTACGGCCCCTGTAGAACCCTGTAGAACCCTCAGGTCCTCTAGCAGTGGCCTTTCTATCATCCCAACAGGTAGAACTTGTGTGTCCACATTCCAGGTTTGAGGATCAGCTGCCAGTAGACCTGGGAGCAGCCGAGGGTCCAAACCTGCCCTTTCAGTCGGGCTTTCAAGGGATCAAGTCTACTTATTTGCTGACGTTGGAACGTTTCACTGCCCCCTGAATCATCTGACAGTTCATATTTACCATCCTGTAGATCATCACGTCATTTTATTCCTAGTTGCACTCATTTTTTATTACCCTAAATTCCGGACGATAGAGCGCACCGTTATATAAGCCGCAGATGCTTATTTTAGGGAAAAAATCAACTTTGTACACGTATAAGCCGCACCGGTAAATAAGCCGCGGTGCACGGCGGAAACACCTCGGCCGCCCGTTCTCGCGTTTTGACCCAGTCTTCCAGAGCGTTTTCAAGTCCGGCCATCTGCTATTATGACCTCTGAAAGCTTTTGTCGTCTTTTTGCATTGGGTCAGTTCGTCATGTTGCCGCCTCCAGCGTCTCACCATCGATTCGTTTATGCCAAACTTACGTGCTGCAGCTCTATTTCCATCTTTAACCGCCGGATTGATTGCCTTTAACTTGAAAGCTGCATCATAAACATTCCTTCTTCTGCTCTCCATCTTGAGGGTGAGTACAAATGACTGAAAATATCGTGTGATGCTCTTTTTACACTGCACCGCGGCATGGACTGGACGGTACTTAGAGAAATTACCATAACATTGGGCCAGGAATTTCCCGAAGTACGGTACTTGGAGCTGCCATCAGGAACAATAGGGAATTACTGCCCGCTGCCGCTGCCCGCCACACCCCAGGGTGAAGGTAAAATCCTCGTATGAGACGCACCGGAGTATAAGCCGCGGGGCATGAAGCGTCGAAAAAAAGTTGCGGCTTATAGTCCAGAATTTACGGTATTTTGTCTTGTGCTGCCACCTGCTCATTTACACATCATCTCATTAATTTATCATCCACTTTATTAGAACATTTATTTCTTATCTTGTGCTCTTATCCTTCAATTTACTTCCTATCTGTTCAGTTGATGGACAGATTTCTGCCTTTTAATTGTTCTGACACGTTCTGGCACCACAGTTGCAGCCTGAAAGAGCGTCCACGGTGGTGGATGTTGTATTTATGTTGTGGGAACATGTTTGACGCTCACAACTCAGAATTCCTAGTTTAACTGCAGGTGGTTGAGCTGACTGCAGATGCAACATGACACATGGCTCCAGTCGCAGCCTGTTTTCATGGTCAGCACAGGTGGGAACACGTGTCATGTGTCATGCATGTGCGCCGATGTATTTACTGTTGCTGCAAAAGCTTTGCTTTCAGATGCTCAGGTACAAAAACACAACAGCTCATTCGTGTGTCTCCTCCTCCCCGTCGACGATTCCACTGAGTTCTGGTGTGGTTGTATCGCTTTCATGGGGGGTTGGTATTTTGTGGGTGAGGGTCAGGGTTGCCACCGCGACCTGCAGTCACACGGTAGCCCAGAGGATCACATCACACGCAGCAAGAAATCGACCACAATTTTCACTGCTCTCCTGATACGGCAGCGTGGCGTGGGTCCGGGTAGCTTCCTCGTTTCTTTCCGTCGTCAACCACGGTTTTAATAACCATATTGCTGATGTTGTAGTCATGGAAGTCCCCAGTGTGTTGTTGAACTAAACGCCGTCTGTCTGGGTCCATATCACAGCCTGCTGACTTTCACCGCCGTCCAGGAAGTGAAGCGTCAAGATGACTGCTGCTTCCAAATTAAATTTTACTGTGATTCAATTGCAATAAATGTTTGGTACAGGCCTCGGGAGCACGGAGCGTTGGAGCAGGCCGGAGGAATGAAGGCAGGAGACACCCAAGTCCAGAGGCAGCAACAAAAGCCACCGTAACGGACGTATAGAGCATATTAACTCAGGGAGCAGGTAGAATGAGACAGGTGAGGGGGAAGTGGGCGGAGCTACAGCAAAAATAGGAGGAACACTGAATATCATTGTAATGTGAATCGATCAGGTACATGGATGAGGTGTACATGAACTCATCAGTACCTGTTGTGACTTAATTTGTCATCAAATCATAAGGTGACGGAACACTGAGTACATACGGCAGCTCAGGGATGAGAGGGGCGCAGGTCCCGTAACGTAGACAGAAGACATGCTGAGAACAACATACAAACGCCCACTGGCCATGCTGGGGGGCTCACAAGCCTCAACTTCAAATCATATCCATGGTATAAATGTTATGAGGATAATTTACAATTATTTTAGGCTGCTCAGCGCAGCGCCGGTGAACGCCCTCATCACCACAGGTAGGACTTCCTGTCTCCAGTCAGCAACTCATGTCTCAACAGGTCCAACGTGGAAAACAAATAAAAAAGAGCTCACAATAAATCACACAAATCCTCCATTATTATTATTATTATTATTATTATTACGGTATTTAAAGATTGGCACCGCGGCCGATTAATAGACAACATGCTGACCATTTAGTTGTCCAAGACACCTCACATCACGTTAGACCCGGCTTGGCTAGCTGGAGGTGAACCTGGCTAGCTGGAGGTGAAC
This sequence comes from Aulostomus chinensis, assembly GCF_037954235.1. Classification (NCBI taxonomy): domain Eukaryota; kingdom Metazoa; phylum Chordata; class Actinopteri; order Syngnathiformes; family Aulostomidae; genus Aulostomus; species Aulostomus chinensis. Next base: position 28,190,489 of record NC_141331.1, read on the forward strand.
CTGGCTAGCTGCAGTTGAACCTGGCTAGCTGCAGTTGAACCTGGCTAGCTGGAGGTGAACCTGGCTAGCTGGACGTGAAACTGTCTAGCTGTTACCTGGCTAGCTGTAGGTGAACCTGGCTAGCTGTAGTTGAACCTGGCTAGCTGTAACCTAGCTAGCTGTAGGTGAACCTGGCTAGCTGGAGGTGAACCTAGCTAGCTGTAGGTGAACCTGGCTAGCTGGAGGGGAACCAGGCTAGCTGTAGTTGAACCTGGCTAGCTGTAGGTGAACCTGGCTTGGTGTAACCTGGCTAGCTGTAGGTGAACCTGGCTAGCTGTAGTCGAACCTGGCTAGCTGTAGTTGAACCTGGCTAGTTGTAGGTGAACCTGGCTAGCTGGAGGTGAACCTGGATAGCTGTAACCTGGCTAGCTGTAGGTGAACCTGGCCAGCTGTAGTCGAACCTGGCTAGCTGTAGTCGAACCTGGCTAGTCGTAGGTGAACCTGGCTAGCTGGAGTGGAACCTGGCTAGCTGGAGCTGAACCTGGCTAGCTGTAGGTGAACCAGGTGAACCTGGCTAGCTGGAGGTGAACCTGGCTAGCTGTAGGTAAACCAGGTGAACCTGGCTAGCTGGAGGTGAACCAGGCTAGCTGGAGGTGAACCAGGTGAACCTGGCTAGCTGGAGGTGAACCTTGCTAGCTGGAGGTGAACCAGGTGAACCTGGCTAGCTGTAGGTGAACCAGGTGAACCTGGCTAGCTGGAGGTGAACCTGGCTAGCTGTGTCGGCGCTAGCCTCCTGCTGCAGCAGATTTTGATCGTCAACATGACCGCTGCAGCTGCCCCCATCGCCGCTTGTGGAGGCTTTTCTGACTCGTTTTGAAGCATCATGCGACTCTTCCTTCTTTTTGAAAAAAAACCCCAGCAAATTTATCTGTCTTTGACATGTTGGCATTGAAACAGGAACTGTTATTTCCTCTGTGCTTGCTCCTCAGATGTGGCGAATTTCAAAGGTTTTTTTTTGTTTGTTTGTTTTTTCTGTGTCAGGGGCGTGGTTTGTTGGCATCAGCGCATCAACAGATCTCTGACTCTTTCATATGACGTTGAATATAATAATAATAATAATAATATATATGTATTCAAAGGTACTGGACTTGTTCAAATTAACCCCTGTTAATAGGTGATGACAAACGTCAAAAGCAATGAGGACTCCTGCTGGACCTGGAAAGGCTCATTTTAACCCTATGATAAAGGATTCTTTGTCTTATATTCATAAGTGCACTGGTTCTCCAATGGGGGTACGTGTACCCCTGGGGGTACGTGGAGGTACTCCAGGGGGTACGTGAAGTTTTACAAAATTAAAAAAAAAAGCAGTAATCCTAATAATAATTAAGTCTTGAGAAATAATTATATTAGAAAAAGTTTGATAAAATACAAATGTATGTTCATACACTGAATTTTATATTCAGTATTCAGTATAATATTTTAATATCCTTAAAAAAACGGATTCTCCCAAAACCAAGTTAGTTTGACCCGTTGATCCAGCATCACTCGTCAATAACCTGCCGTTGCCATGACGACGCTCTGTAACACAGGAGATGTGGCTAAAGTCAATGTTTCTCACATTTTGCATTGTAAACTGTTGTCTTGTCCGTACCAACATCTCCTTTTCCCTGTTGAAGGTTTTCTATGGAGTTTCTCCTCAGTCGATGTGAGGCTCTGAGGGCAGAGGATGTTGTTATGATGCCATGAAGCCTGGAGACAAACTGGAGGTGAAAACAGGCTACAAAGAAAACTACCTTGCCTTGCCTAAAGCGCAGCAGCAATGCGGCTGAAAATACAGAGAAACAAGTGAAAAAGAAGGCGAAACCAGAGCTGACGAAGGACCGGAAGTAGGCACCCAAGGCACTGTGTTAGCCAGCGCTAGCAAATCATTGCTATTAGTTGTTTAACTTCAATAAATTAGATACTGATGGCACAGCACTGGACCTCTTTATTTACTACCAAAAATGTTTTGCGCGTGTCAGGGGGCACTTGACAAAAACTATTTTAAAGGGGGTTCATCACTGAAAAAAGTTTGAGAACCACTGCATTAGTGAATATGTTGAATTAGTCAACTGTAACATCACAATCCTTTCAGAGGTACTTTTACACGGCTGGCGCCGCGTCCATAGCTGCTGCCACTATAAATCTGAATGTGTTCCTCATGACTTGCCTCCTTAAAAAGGTGTATTTTGCCTTTTGCCTTTCACAAATTTGCACCGTGAACTCAAAAAGTGTGACTTCAGCACTGCACTGTCCAATAATCAAAGTGTTAGTGGATTCCTGATCTGATTCTGGATCTGGATTAAGGAGACCTGGATTATCCCAGACCACCTGAAGAGTTTGTTTGTTGACGTTGACCTTCTTCTCCCAGTTCTTTCTGCATTCTGCCGTTACTAAGAAGTGATGCAGGAGGGACGAACATCTCAGTGGGCCTCCTATTAGTGAGTACTTGAACGGTAAAATACAGTTTTTGGGCGAAGTAGTACTTTACACAAATAGAGGTTGTCCTCTTTCTGGTAATTGTCGAGCGACCACACAACAAACGCGCGGCAGAGTAGCAGAAACTCAGAGCGCCATGCGTGACCTGTGTCAGGCTGGGACCTGAAACCGTGATGGGCTCAGCTCAGGATTGGTTGCTACCTTTTGGACGGCTGCAGTCGAGCTTCGATCCTGCATCCACTCTTCATGCTAAGCTAAATTAATATGTTCTTCTTCTCCTCTCTTCCGTATGAACCCTGAGGAAAGAAATCTGCATAAACTGATGATTTCTTCCTTCAAACATCATCGTAATTAGTGCAAGGCTACCGTAACGCAATTAACTGCAACGTTCTCTTGCTGATTGAAGTAGCAAAACAGGATTACATCTCTTTCCAAAACAAGCCGGTCGCAGCAGCAGCAGCAGTGTTCTGAGAGGTGGGGGCGGTGCTGATGATGGAGACGCATCCCAGCAGAGGGGCTGACAGATTAACATCAAAACATTTACACAATGCTTTTTTCTTACTCCTTTTAATTTTGTCTTATCCGTGATTTTGTAATCCATTTTTCCGGTGCCAACATGCTACGATCCTGGGTGAATGACTCCACCTCTGCCTCTGCCGTGGGAGGAAGGAAGTCCAGTGACTGAGACGTGTCTCTACGGGACAGCATGCTTCCTTCTGTCTCCCGTGACAACTTCTCTCCTATTTTCAGTTTAAAGAAGTGATCTGACAGCACACCAGAACCTTCTAGTATTTGGAAGGGAAGGCTTGGAAGTGTGGCTGGACAAACATGGCTGTCCTACTGAGCCCGAGCCAGCACAGCCAGCCAACACCGCATCCTCTATCAAACCCAAAAATAACAGCGTTCTGGCAGCAGGTGTCGCGGCCTGGTGGAGCGTGAATTATGGCGCGATCCCAGTGAGGTTCTTCAGTCTTTCATCTGTGCTCTGTGTCGCTCTTTCTTTTGACATCTGTTGGGATGCGTCTCACTCCGAGGATGCTGGATGGCAGCACGCAGGCAGGCACAATGGTGTGATCAAACAAACTCTGTACGATTCTTCATGAATGCAGATAAAACCTCCGACAGGCGCAGTGACGTCCCCCTGACGACCAACTCATTATTCAACTATTGATGTTTTATTGCTGACGTTTTGTGATACTGACAAACAAAAGAGTTGTGCCTGCTTGTCAGTGGTCAGCCCTCATGCTTGCTCTGTTTCATGGGCTTCTATCTGTGGTTCTGCACCTTTTCCCTCCTGAGCTTCCCCGCTGTGACCTTTAAGGTCCTTTTAAAGAGGCGCTCGGAGAGGGCAGCCCGCAGCCTCACAGTATCGGATGTGGCAGCTGACAAATGCAGCACTGTCCACGCGTGAGCTTCTATTAATCTTCCAAACGATGCGAGGCCTAATGGGAAGACGACTAAAGAGAGGACAGGAGCGCCTCTGCTCTTCCTCCAGGACACGGGCAGAGACTAATGTCCTTCTGAGACCACGCTCCCTCTCCTCTATTCCACCGGCCCAGTTGTATTTAATTTAGCCATCTTTTTGTCTCTTGCAGCATTTAATCTTTTCCCTTTCTGAAATTCCTTCTTCCGTTGCCTGAACTCAGACGACAAAGAGAAATTGTCCAGAAAAACATTTCATCCGCTGCATCCTGATGATGCTCGTGTTGTGGAGACGATCAGGGTCGTCTGGTGGTCAGTGAACACATCCTCACTCCCCAACCATCTGACAGAGATGCAGCAAAGATGATGGCTGTCAGTCATAGAGTGTCTTCAGGTATTCAGTTCTGAACCCAACGACGTAAACGTCTCTGCCTGAGTCAAAGAGATGACGAGCGTGACAGTAGGTGAGGGTCGGAGGTCGACCTCGCTGCACTGAAAGAGACTTCAACCTCACGTTGTGCTTCACCGCTCAGCCACTCAGGAACAGGAAGCTTCAGCTTGCTGAGATGTTTTTCCCGCCTGCATCTCTTCTGGGCGATTTATTGCTTTTCTGTTTATATTTATTTATATATTGTGTGAATTTCCCCAGTGAAGGATCAATAAAGTATTCTTGAGAGCTGTGGTGACCCGGGGTGTTGAGCCCGGCCCATCAGAACAACCGAACCGGACTCTGTTTGAGTGCCGCATGTACAACTGCCACAAAAACATGAGTTTGAGCTCCAATTCTGGTATTTTATTGACCTTCCTATTTGTTTTTTTGTGGCTAAATGTGTTCAAATGTCTAGCGGGGCATTTATAGGTCTTACTGTGCATCCACACCGAACGCGAATTCGCACATTCGCGCAAACAGTTTCCATTCAAAGTCTATGCAGACGTGCGAATGATGCGAATTTTCAGTCTGGCGATTCGCCATTCGCGCAAGTTGAAAATATTGAACTTTGGCGAAAAATTCGCATCAAGACAGCCAACCAGCGTTGAGGATGTCCCGACGTCACGGCTGACTGTGACTGACAAGATGGCGGACAAGTTGATTGTGGCTATGTGTGGGAACCCGGTGCTATTACACTACGTGTTACAAGAACCGGTTGAATAAATTGGTGTCCATTCGTTACATCCTGTCACCGATCCCAGCTAGCAGGTCGTTAAACTGGCCAGTCGTCATCCGAAAATACCGCTTGAAGCAGCAGTCATCCAGACGGAGCCCCTGGAGGAGCTCGGTTCACCGTGCGGTGAAATTCACCGAGCTGAGCTCGCCTCTAGATGGTGTTGATAACCCAGATACGACGGCGTTTAGTTTTCAGACGTATTTCTGCCTTCCACGGCAGGTACAAGGCAACAGTTCTGTGAATATTCATGGTGAAATGGCGGAAAGAATCGTTGCCGGAAATACTGGCTACTCGGGCAGGTGAGTGAATTTGCATATTGGCGCGAATGACACGAATGGACACTAAAATGATCGGCTGTCAAATTCACGCAAATGACGCAACGCGAAATTCGCAATCGCGTTTGGTGTGAACACGCAGTGAGAATATTCACTGTTGTAAGAGGTTTATCACAGTAACGTTCAAACTCCCTCTGCAAGCTGCCTCCGTTGTCCCATCTTCTGATGTGTCATCTACGGTCCCAAACATCTAATCTGATGCTGACGCTCCTGCGAAAGACAAACCATCAGGATGCAACAATGACTCATCGCTTCTACTCCAACCAACGTGTTCAGCAGTAATATGGCCGCCACTCGTGATGACAGCTGACAGGCTGTTTGTAGCTCAGCTGTGGGAGAACCCGTGGCCTCATTAACCAGGAGAAGAAGAAAGCAAATCGTGGAGGTGGGGCGAGGGGCTGAGGGGGATGCAATAGTGGTGTTTCAGCAACATGCGGCAGCCTAAAACGTCTCGGTCAGCGTCTCCTGCCTCCCCACGCTGATCAGCACTTCAGCTCTGATCCTCTGTCTTGCCTGCAGCTGCACACCTCCACCTGCCTCATTAACGCCCATCTGATGCAACCACACAGACACCAGGTCTCCCCGTTCGATCGGCCAACAGCAGATAGAGAGAGGAGAGGAGAGATACAAATCTGGATGTGGCGATGGGGACGTCTGATCCGTCTCATCAAAGCTCCCAGCTCTTTTCATATCAGCTGCACGAAGCGAGTCGCTGGACACAAAAGACTCATGAAACTTTCGCTGCAGGTGTTTGACCTCACCAGACTCGTAAATGTCAGGAAATACGTCCTGCGCGGCGGGGGGCTGCACGGCAAGGAGGTGCAGAGGGTTGGATGGTGAATCCAACCTGTGACCACAGCCAGACAGAATTCTTTAACCTCCTGCCTGTGCTGCCCAAAGGTCTGGTCATGTTGGAGTGATGAGAGCTTGTCATGTAGATTAAAGGTCAATTTACCTTTGACCTCCAGACTCACCATTCAGTGGGCGTGAGTCAGGTTGGTGTACAAGCAGTCGGCGGGCGTAGGTCCCGTCAGGAAGTTCTTATTGGAAGAGCCAGCACAACAAGTGGGCAGTTCCCCTCAGAAGATCCCTAGATGCCTGCTGATGGAATTTCTGTTCTTGAGATGAGAGAATCTCTAAAGAAAAAGTGTGTAGTCTGTGTGTAATCTGTGTGTAGTCTGTATGTAGCCTGTATGTAGTCTGTGTGTAGTCTGTGTGTAATCTGTGTGTAGTCTGTATGTAGTCTGTGTGTATTCTGTGTGTAATCTGTGTTTAATCTGTGTGTAGTCTGTGTGTAATCTGTGTGTAGTCTGTATGTAGCCTGTATGTAGTCTGTGTGTAGTCTGTGTGTAATCTGTGTGCAGTCTGTATGTAGCCTGTATGTAGTCTGTGTGTAGTCTGTGTGTAATCTGTGTGTAGTCTGTGTGTAATCTGTTTGTAATCCTTGTGAAGTCTGCATGTAATCTGTGTGTAGTCTGTATGTAGTCTGTATGTAGTCTGTGTGTAATCTGTGTGTAGTCTTTGTGTAGTCTGTGTGTAGTCCGTGTGTAGTCTGTGTGTCATCTGTGTGTAGTCTGTATGTAGCCTGTGTAATCTGTGTGTAGTCTGTGTGTAGTCTGTGTGTAGTCTGTCTGTAATCTGTGTGTAGTCCGTGTGTACTCTGTGTGTAGTCTGTGTGTAATCCGTGTGTAGTCTGTGTGTAGTCCGTGTGTACTCTGTGTGTAGTCTGTGTGTAATCCGTGTGTAGTCTGTGTGGAATCTGTTTGTAATCCGTGTGTAGTCTGTATGTAGTCTGTGTGTAGTCTGTATGTAGTCTGTGTGTAGTCTGTGTATAATCTGTGTGTAGTCCGTGTGTAATATATGTGAAGTCTGTGTGTAATCTGTGTGTAATCTGTGTGTAGTCTGTATGTAGTCTGTATGTAGTCTGTGTGTAAACTGTGTGTAGTCTGTGTGTAATATGTGTGTAGTCTGTGTGTAATATGTGTGTAGTCTGTGTATAATCTGTGTGTAGTCTGTATGTAGTCCGTGTGTAATCTGTGTGTATTCTGTGTGTAACATGTGTGTAGTCTGTGTGTAATCTGTATGTAGTCAGTGTGTAGTCTGTGTGTAATATGTGTGTAGTCTGTGTGTACTCTGTGTGTTGTCTGTGTAATCTGTGTGTAGTCTGTGTGGAATCTGTGTGTAGTCTGTGTGTAATCTGTGTGTAGTCTGTGTGTAGTCCGTGTCATCTGTGTTTAGTCCGTGTTTAGTCTGTGTAATCTGTGTGTAGTCTGTGTGTAGTCTGTGTGTAATCTGTGTGTAGTCCGTCTGTACTCTGTGTGTTGTCTGTGTGTAATCCGTGTGTAGTCTGTGTGGAATCTGTGTGTAGTCTGTGTGTAATCTGTGTGTAGTCCATCTGTAATCTGTGTGTAGTATGTGTGTAATCTGTGTGTAGTCTGTGTGTAGTCTGTGTGGAATCTGTGTGTAGTCTATATGTCGTCTGTGTGTAGTCTGTGTGTTATCTTTGTGTAGTCTGTGTGTAATATGTGTGTAGTCTCTGTGTAGTCTGTGTGTAATCTGTGTGTAGTCTTTGTGTAGTCTGTGTGTAGTCTGTGTTTAATCCGTGTGTAGTCTGTGTGTAGTCTGTGTGTAATCTGTTTGTAGTCTGTATGTAGCCTGTATGTAGTCTGTGTGTAGTCTGTGTGTAATCTGTGTGTAATATGTGTGAAGTCTGTGTTTAATCTGTTTGTAATCTGTGTGTAGTCTTTGTGTAGTCTGTGTGTAGTCTGTGTGCAATCTGTGTGTAGTCTGTATGTAGCCTGTATGTAGTCTGTGTGTAGTCTGTGTGTAATCTGTGTGTAATATGTGTGTAGTCTGTGTGTAATCTGTTTGTAATCCGTGTGTAGTCTATATGTAGTCTGTGTGTAGTCTGTGTGTAGTCTGTATGTAGTCTGTGTGTAGTCTGTGTGTAGTCCGTGTGTAATATATGTGAAATCTGTGTGTAATCTGTGTGTAGTCTGTGTGTAACATGTGTGTAGTCTGTGTGTAATCTGTGTGTAGTCAGTGTGTAGTCTGTGTGTAATATGTGTGTAGTCTGTGTGTACTCTGTGTGTTGTCTGTGTAATCTGTGTGTAGTCTGTGTGGAATCTGTGTGTAGTCTGTGTGTAATCTGTGTGTAGTCTGTGTGTAGTCGGTGTGTAGTCTGTATGTAGTCCGTGTGTAGTCTGTGTGTAAACTGTGTGTAGTCTGTGTGTAATTTGTGTGTAGTCTGTGTATAATCTGTGTGTAGTCTGTATGTAGTCCGTGTGTAGTCTGTGTGTAAACTGTGTGTAGTCTGTATGTAGTCTGTATGTATTCTGTGTGTAATCTGTGTGTATTCTGTGTGTAACATGTGTGTAGTCTGTGTGTAATCTGTATGTAGTCTGTGTGTAGTCTGTGTGTAATATATGTGTAGTCTGTGTGTAGTCTGTATGTTGTCTGTATGTAGTCTGTGTGTAATCTGTGTGTAGTCTGTGTGTCATATGTGTGTACTCTGTGTGTAATATGTGTGTAGTCTGTGTGTAATCTGTGTGTAGTCTGTATGTAGTCCGTGTGTAGTCTGTGTGTAATCTTTGTGTAGTCTGTGTGTAATATGTGTGTAGTCTGTGTGTAGTCTGTGTGTAATCTGTGTGTAGTCTTTGTTTAGTCTGTGTGTAGTCTGTGTTTAATCCGTGTTTAGTCTGTGTGTAGTCTGTGTGGAATCTTTGTGTAATCTGTGTGTAGTCTGTATGTAGTCTGTGTGTAATCTTTGTGTAATATGTGTGTAGTCTGTGTTTAATCTGTTTGTAATCTGTGTGTAGTCTTTGTGTAGTCTTTATGTAGTCTGTGTGTAGTCTGTGTTTAATCCGTGTGTAGTCTGTGTGTAGTCTGTGTGTAATCTGTTTGTAGTCTGTATGTAGCCTGTATGTAGTCTGTGTGTATTCTGTGTGTAATCTGTGTGTAATATGTGTGTAGTCTGTGTTTAATCTGTTTGTAACCTGTGTGTAGTCTTTGTGTAGTCTGTGTGTAGTCTGTGTTTAATCCGTGTGTAGTCCGTGTGTAGTGTGTGTGTAATCTGTGTGTAGTCTGTATGTAGCCTGTGTAATCTGCGTGTAGTCTGTGTGTAGTCTGTCTGTAATCTGTGTGTAGTCCGTGTGTACTCTGTGTGTAGTCTGTTTGTAATCCGTGTGTAGTCTGTGTGGAATCTGTGTGGAGTCTGTGTGTAGTCTATATGTCGTCTGTGTGTAGTCTGTGTGGAATCTGTGTGTAGTCTGTATGTAGTCCGTGTGTAGTCTGTGTGTAATCTTTGTGTAGTCTGTGTGTAATATGTGTGTAGTCTGTGTGTAATCTGTGTGTAGTCTTTGTGTAGTCTGTGTGTAGTCTGTTTTTAATCCGTGTTTAGTCTGTATGTAGTCTGTGTGTAATCTTTGTGAAATATGTGTGTAGTCTGTGTTTAATCTGTTTGTAATCTGTGTGTAGTCTTTGTGTAGTCTTTATGTAGTCTGTGTGTAGTCTGTGTTTAATCCGTGTGTAGTCTGTGTGTAGTCTGTGTGTAATCTGTTTGTAGTCTGTATGTAGCCTGTATGTAGTCTGTGTGTATTCTGTGTGTAATCTGTGTGTAATATGTGTGTAGTCTGTGTTTAATCTGTTTGTAATCTGTGTGTAGTCTTTGTGTAGTCTGTGTGTAGTCTGTGTTTAATCCGTGTGTAGTCCGTGTGTAGTGTGTGTGTAATCTGTGTGTAGTCTGTGTGTAGCCTGTGTAATCTGCGTGTAGTCTGTGTGTAGTCTGTCTGTAATCTGTGTGTAGTCCGTGTGTACTCTGTGTGTAGTCTGTTTGTAATCCGTGTGTAGTCTGTGTGGAATCTGTGTGGAGTCTGTGTGTAGTCTATATGTCGTCTGTGTGTAGTCTGTGTGTAATCTGTGTGTAATCTGTGTGTAGTCTTTGTGTAGTCTGTGTGTAGTCTGTGTTTAATCTGTGTGTAGTCTGTGTGTAGTCTGTGTGTAATCTGTGTGTAGTCTGTATGTAGCCTGTATGTAGTCTGTGTGTAGTCTGTGTTTAATCTGTGTGTAATATGTGTGTAGTCTGTGTGTAAACTGTTTGTAATCCGTGTGTAGTCTGTATGTAGTCTGTGTGTAGTCTGTATGTAGTCTGTGTGTAGTCTGTGTATGTTCTGTGTGTAGTCTTTGTGTAGTCTGTGTGTTGTCTGTGTAATCTGTGTGTAGTCTGTGTTTATTCTGTGTGTAGTCTGTGTGTAATCTGTGTGTAGTCTGTGTGTAGTCCGTGTGTAATCTGTGTGTAGTCCGTGTGTACTCTGTGTGTTGTCTGTGTGTAATCCGTGTGTAGTCTGTGTGGAATCTGTGTGTAGTCTGTGTGTATTCTGTGTGTAGTCCATCTGTAATCTGTGTGTAGTATGTGTGTAATCTGTGTGTAGTCTGTGTGTAGTCTGTGTGGAATCTGTGTGTAGTCTATATGTCGTCTGTGTGTAGTCTGTGTGGAATCTGTGTGTAATCTGTGTGTAGTCTGTATGTTGTCTGTATGTAGTCTGTGTGTAATCTTTGTGTAATCTGTGTGTAGTCCGTGTGTAATATATGTGAAGTCTGTGTGTAGTCTGTGTAATCTGTGTGTAGTCTGTATGTAGTCTGTATGTAGTCTGTGTGTAATCTGTGTGTAGTCTGTGTATCATATGTGTGTACTCTGTGTGTAATATGTGTGTAGTCTGTGTGTAATCTGTGTGTAGTCTGTATGTAGTCCGTGTGTGGTCTGTGTGTAATCTGTGTGTAGTCTGTATGTTGTCTGTATGTAGTCTGTGTGTTAACTGTGTGTAGTCTGTGTGTAATCTGTGTGTAGTCTGTATGTAGTCTGTATGTAGTCTGTGTGTAATCTGTGTGTAGTCTGTGTGTCATATGTGTGTACTCTGTGTGTAATATGTGTGTAGTCTGTGTGTAATCTGTGTGTAGTCTGTGTGTAGTCCGTGTGTAGTCTGTGTGTAATCTTTGTGTAGTCTGTGTGTAATATGTGTGTAGTCTGTGTGTAGTCTGTGTGTAATCTGTGTGTAGTCTTTGTGTAGTCTGTGTGTAGTCTGTGTTTAATCCGTGTTTAGTCTGTGTGTAGTCTGTGTGTAATCTGTTTGTAGTCTGTATGTAGCCTGTATGTAGTCTGTGTATAGTCTGTGTGTATTCTGTGTGTAGTCTGTGTGTAGTCCGTGTAATCTGTGTTTAGTCTGTGTGTAGTCTGTGTAATCTGTGTGTAGTCTGTGTGTAATCTGTGTGTAGTCCGTGTGTAGTCTGTGTGTAATCTGTTTGTAGTCTGTATGTAGCCTGTATGTAGTCTGTGTGTAGTCTGTGTGTAGTCTGTGTGCAATATGTGTGTAGTCTGTCTGTAGTCTGTGTGTTGTCTGTGTAATCTGTGTGTAGTCTGTGTGGAATCTGTGTGTAGTCTGTGTGTAATCTGTGTGTAGTCTGTGTGTAGTCCGTGTAATCTGTGTTTAGTCTGTGTGTAATCTGTGTGTAGTCTGTGTGTAGTCTGTGTGTAATCTGTGTGTAGTCCGTGTGTACTCTGTGTGTAGTCTGTGTGTAATCCGTGTGTAGTCTGTGTGTAATCTGTGTGTAGTCTGTGTGTAATCTGTGTGTAGTCCGTCTGTAATCTGTGTGTGGTATGTGTGTAATCTGTGTGTAGTCTATATGTCGTCTGTGTGTAGTCTGTGTGGAATCTGTGTGTAATCTGTGTGTAGTCTGTATGTTGTCTGTATGTAGTCTGTGTGTAATCTGTGTGTAGTCTGTGTGTAATATGTGTGTAGTCTGTGTTTAATCCGTGTGTAGTCTGTGATTAGTTTGTGTGTAATCTGTGTGTAGTCTGTATGTAGCCTGTATGTAGTCTGTGTGTAGTCTGTGTGTAATCTGTGTGTAATATGTGTGTAGTCTGTGTGTAATCTGTTTGTAATCCATGTGTAGTCTTTATGTAGTCTGTGTGTAGTCTGTGTGTAGTCTGTATGTAGTCTGTGTGTAATCTGTGTGTAGTCCATGTGTAATATATGTGAATTCTGTGTGTAATCTGTGTAATCTGTGTGTAGTCTGTATGTAGTTTGTATTTAGTCTGTGTGTAATCTGTGTGTAGTCTGTGTGGAATCTGTGTGTAGTCTGTGTGTAATCTGTGTGTAGTCTGTGTGTAGTCCGAGTAATCTGTGTTTAGTCTGTGTGTAATCTGTGTGTAGTCTGTGTGTAGTCTGTGTGTAATCTGTGTGTAGTCCGTGTGTACTCTGTGTGTAGTCTGTGTGTAATCCGTGTGTAGTCTGTGTGTAATCTGTGTGTAGTCTGTTTGTAATCTGTGTGTAGTCCGTCTGTAATCTGTGTGTGGTATGTGTGTAATCTGTGTGTAGTCTATATGTCGTCTGTGTGTAGTCTGTGTGGAATCTGTGTGTAATCTGTGTGTAGTCTGTATGTTGTCTGTATGTAGTCTGTGTGTAATCTGTGTGTAGTCTGTGTGTAATATGTGTGTAGTCTGTGTTTAATCCGTGTGTAGTCTGTGATTAGTTTGTGTGTAATCTGTGTGTAGTCTGTATGTAGCCTGTATGTAGTCTGTGTGTAGTCTGTGTGTAATCTGTGTGTAATATGTGTGTAGTCTGTGTGTAATCTGTTTGTAATCCATGTGTAGTCTTTATGTAGTCTGTGTGTAGTCTGTGTGTAGTCTGTATGTAGTCTTTGTGTAATCTGTGTGTAGTCCATGTGTAATATATGTGAATTCTGTGTGTAATCTGTGTAATCTGTGTGTAGTCTGTATGTAGTTTGTATTTAGTCTGTGTGTAATCTGTGTGTAGTCTGTGTGTCATATGTGTGTAGTCTGTGTGTAATCTGTGTGTAGTCCGTCTGTAATCTGTGTGTAGTCTGTGTGTAATCTGTGAGTCGTCTGTATGTAGTCTGTATGTAGTCTGTGTGTAATCTGTGTGTAGTCTCTGTGTTGTCCGTGTAATCTGTGTGTAGTCTGTGTGTAATCTGTTTGTAGTCTGTGTGTAGTCCGTGTAATCTGTGTGTAGTCTGTGTGTAGTCTGTGTGTAATCTTTGTGTAATATGTGCGTAGTCTGTGTGTAATCTGTTTGTAATCCGTGTGTAGTCTGTGTGTAATGTGTGTAGTCTGTGTGTAATATGTGTGTAGTCTTTGTGTAATCTGTGTGTCGTCTTTATGTAGTCTGTGTGTAGTCTGTGTGCAATCTGTTTGTAGTCTGTGGTTAGTCTGTGTGTAATCTGTGTGTACTCTGTGTGTAGTCTGTGTGTAGCCTGTGTGTAATCTGTGTGTCGTCTGTGTAATCTGTTTGTAGTGTGTGTGTAGTCTTTGTGTAATCCGTGTGTAGTCTGTGTGGAATGTGTGTGTAATCTGTGTGTAGTCTATGTGTAGTCTGTGTGTAATCTGTGTGTAGTCCGTGTGTAATATATGTGAAGTCTGTGTGTAGTCTGTGTAATCTGTGTGTAGTCTGTATGTAGTCTGAATGTAGTCTGTGTGTAATCTGTGTGTAGTCTGTGTATCATATGTGTGTACTCTGTGTGTAATATGTGTGTAGTCTGTGTGTAATCTGTGTGTAGTCTGTATGTAGTCCGTGTGTAGTCTGTGTGTAATCTGTGTGTAGTCTGTATGTTGTCTGTATGTAGTCTGTGTGTTATCTGTGTGTAGTCTGTGTGTAATCTGTGTGTAGTCTGTATGTAGTCTGTATGTAGTCTGTGTGTAATCTGTGTGTAGTCTGTGTGTCATATGTATGTACTCTGTGTGTAATATGTGTGTAGTCTGTGTGTAATCTGTGTGTAGTCTGTGTGTAGTCCGTGTGTAGTCTGTGTGTAATGTTTGTGTAGTCTGTGTGTAATATGTGTGTAGTCTGTGTGTAGTCTGTGTGTAATCTGTGTGTAGTCTTTGTGTAGTCTGTGTGTAGTCTGTGTTTAATCCGTGTTTAGTCTGTGTGTAGTCTGTGTGTATCTGTTTTTAGTCTGTATGTAGCCTGTATGTAGTCTGTGTATAGTCTGTGTGTAATCTGTGTGTAGTCTGTGTGTAGTCCGTGTAATCTGTGTTTAGTCTGTGTGTAGTCTGTGTAATCTGTGTGTAGTCTGTGTGTAATCTGTGTATAGTCCGTGTGTACTCTGTGTGTAGTCTGTGTTTAATCCGTGTGTAGTCTGTGTGTAATCTGTTTGTAGTCTGTATGTAGCCTGTATGTAGTCTGTGTGTAGTCTGTGTGTAGTCTGTGTGCAATATGTGTGTAGTCTGTCTGTAGTCTGTGTGTTGTCTGTGTAATCTGTGTGTAGTCTGTGTGGAATCTGTGTGTAGTCTGTGTGTAATCTGTGTGTAGTCTGTGTGTAGTCCGTGTAATCTGTGTTTAGTCTGTGTGTAATCTGTGTGTAGTCTGTGTGTAGTCTGTGTGTAATCTGTGTGTAGTCCGTGTGTACTCTGTGTGTAGTCTGTGTGTAATCCGTGTGTAGTCTGTGTGTAATCTGTGTGTAGTCTGTGTGTAATCTGTGTGTAGTCCGTCTGTAATCTGTGTGTGGTATGTGTGTAATCTGTGTGTAGTCTATATGTCGTCTGTGTGTAGTCTGTGTGGAATCTGTGTGTAATCTGTGTGTAGTCTGTATGTTGTCTGTATGTAGTCTGTGTGTAATCTGTGTGTAGTCTGTGTGTAATATGTGTGTAGTCTGTGTTTAATCCGTGTGTAGTCTGTGATTAGTTTGTGTGTAATCTGTGTGTAGTCTGTATGTAGCCTGTATGTAGTCTGTGTGTAGTCTGTGTGTAATCTGTGTGTAATATGTGTGTAGTCTGTGTGTAATCTGTTTGTAATCCGTGTGTAGTCTTTATGTAGTCTGTGTGTAGTCTGTGTGTAGTCTGTATGTAGTCTGTGTGTAATCTGTGTGTAGTCCATGTGTAATATATGTGAATTCTGGGTGTAATCTGTGTAATCTGTGTGTAGTCTGTATGTAGTTTGTATTTAGTCTGTGTGTAATCTGTGTGTAGTCTGTGTGTCATATGTGTGTAGTCTGTGTGTAATCTGTGTGTAGTCCGTCTGTAATCTGTGTGTAGTCTGTGTGTAATCTGTGAGTCGTCTGTATGTAGTCTGTATGTAGTCTGTGTGTAATCTGTGTGTAGTCTGTGTGTTGTCCGTGTAATCTGTGTGTAGTCTGTGTGTAGTCCGTGTAATCTGTGTGTAGTCTGTGTGTAGTCTGTGTGTAATCTTTGTGTAATATGTGTGTAGTCTGTGTGTAATCTGTTTGTAATCCGTGTGTAGTCTGTGTGTAATGTGTGTAGTCTGTGTGTAATATGTGTGTAGTCTTTGTGTAATCTGTGTGTCGTCTTTATGTAGTCTGTGTGTAGTCTGTGTGTAATCTGTTTGTAGTCTGTGGTTAGTCTGTGTGTAATCTGTGTTTACTCTGTGTGTAGTCTGTGTGTAGCCTGTGTGTAATCTGTGTGTCGTCTGTGTAATCTGTTTGTAGTGTGTGTGTAGTCTTTGTGTAATCCGTGTGTAGTCTGTGTGGAATGTGTGTGTAATCTGTGTGTAGTCTGTGTGTAGTCTGTGTAATCTGTGTGTAGTCTGTGTGTAATCTGTGTGTAGTCTGTGTGTAGTCCGTGTAATCTGTGTGTAGTCTGTGTGTAGTCTGTGTGTAATCTTTGTGTAATATGTGTGTAGTCTGTGTGTAATCTGTTTGTAATCCGTGTGTAGTCTGTGTGTAATGTGTGTAGTCTGTGTGTAATATGTGTGTAGTCTTTGTGTAATCTGTGTGTCGTCTTTATGTAGTCTGTGTGTAGTCTGTGTGTAATCTGTTTGTAGTCTGTGGTTAGTCTGTGTGTAATGTGTGTGTACTCTGTGTGTAGTCTGTGTGTAGCCTGTGTGTAATCTGTGTGTCGTCTGTGTAATCTGTTTGTAGTGTGTGTGTAGTCTTTGTGTAATCCGTGTGTAGTCTGTGTGGAATGTGTGTGTAATCTGTGTGTAGTCTGTGTGTAGTCTGTGTGTAATCCGTGTGTAATGTGTGTAGTCTGTGTGTAGTATGTGTGTAATTTGTGTGTAGTCTGTGTAGTCTGTGTGTAATCTGTATGTAGTCTGTGTGTAATCTGTGTGTAAATGTGTGTAGTCCGTGTGTAATCTGTGTGTAGTCTCTGTTTAATCTGTATGTAATCTGTGTGTAATCTGTATTTAATCTGTGTGTAGTCTGTGTGTAATGTGTGTGTAGTCTTTGTGTAATCTGTATGTTGTCTGTTTGAATTCTGTGTGTAGTTTGTGTGTAATCTGTGTGTAATCTGTATGTAATCTGTGTGTAGTCTGTGTTTAATCTGTGTGTAGTCTGTGTGTATTCTGTGTGTAGTCTCTGTGTAATCTGTATGTAAACTGTGTGTTGTCTGTGTGTAATCTGTGTAATCTGTATGTAATCTGTGCGTAGTCTGTGTGTAATCTGTGTGTAGTCAGTGTGTAATGTGTGTGTAGTCTGTGTGTAATCTGTATGTAGCTTGTGTGAATTCTGTGTGTAGTCTGTGTGTAATCTATATGTAATCTGTGTGTATCATGTGTGTAATCTGTGTGTAATCTGTGTGTAGTCTGTGTGTAATCTGTGGTTAGTCTGTGTGTAATCTGTGTGTAGTCTGTCTGTAATCTGTTTGTAGTCTCTGTGTAATCTGTATGTAATCTGTATGTAGTCTCTGTTTAATCTGTGTGTAATCTGTATGTAATCTGTGTGTAGTCTATGTGTAATCTGTATGTAATCTATGTGTAGTCTGTGTGTAATCTGTGTGTAGTCTGTGTGTAATCTTTGTGTAATATGTATTTAATCTGCATGTCGTCTGTGTGTAATCTGTGTGTAATCTGTATGTAATCTGTGTGTAATCTCTGTGTAATCTGTATGTAATCTGTGTGTAGTCTGTGTGTAATCTGTGTGTAGTCTGTGTAATCTGTGTGTAATCTGTATGTAATCTGCATATAGTCTATGTGTAATCTGTGTGTAATCTGTATGTAATCTGCATGTAGTCTGTGTATAATCTGTGAAAAATGGTCCGGAAATGTGGTCCATTTGACCGTGGCATGCATGGACTGAAGAGGTCAAATGTCAGAGAATGATGGAAATGTTCTAGGGTGAGAACGTCTGTTTTTAGTTTTTTCTTCACTAACAGGGAAATGTGGAGTGAATGTCAGTGGACGTGTCTGCGCTCCGAGGTGACAGTGACACCAATCGCATCCTTGATGTGTTCCCAGTGACGGTCTGGCGCTCTGCTTCCATGGTGAACGAACTGAAGAAGACACTTGTGTTTCAGAGCAATTGTGACTAAAATGCATGTGCTGAGGAACATACATGTGTTTTGTCCTGTGTGTGTGTGTGTGTGTGTGTGTGTGTGTGTGTGTGTGTGTGTGTGTGTGTGTGTGTGTGTGTGATTTCAAATCTGCCCTGTCATCAATACTTAGGTCCAACTGTGTTTTTTAACTATTGTTTAGAGTTGTAGCTGGAAACAGGAAGCGAAGGACCGCATCCCACTGCAGAGACCGGAAAACAGTGGTAGTCACGGCAACAGGTGCTTGGCAGCACACATTGAACACGAGCCTCCATTTCTCATGTCCATCAAGAATGGAAGCGTCCAGCAGCACCATCTTCTTCTTTGGTCATGTGATTTCCTGTGGTCACAATCGTGGCCACGAGACGGCACCTCTTCAGCACAGGCCGTCTTCACCAGGGTTACTGAACGCTGAGCTTTGTTGATCAGAGTGTGTGTGTGTGTGTGTGTGTGTGTGTGTGTGTGTGCGTGTGCGTGTGCGTGTGTGTGTGTGTGTGTTGTTGTTGTTGTTGTTGTTGTTTTGGCTTTGGACAGTTTTCTCTCCCTTCAGTTTTCTCTCCCTTCTACAGAGGAATACAGGAGATTTAATTGTGCGTACACATCACTTGTACACCACTGAACTTGTCTGTAATTGCGTGTGTGTGTGCGTGCGTGTGTGTCAGGCTCGGGGGGCTGCTTATTGCATTGCTAACCCATAGCAGAATAGGGAGGAAATGGAAGATACACAGTCTCTGAGTGCTTTGATGAGTTCCTGCTCCTCACAAAATCTATTTCAGCAGGTTGTTAAGTGTCTGAAAGGTGAGAGCAGTCCAGTTCTCTCGGTACAATGACTTGTAAATGAATCCAACAGTGCAAGAACATGGTCATGGAACGCACTTGTGAAAGAAAAGATGGCTGTGTTCCTCTCTGCACCTGAGTGGAACAGATCTGGAGCCTCGCAGGAGTGTGGCGTGAAGGCCCATCACTGCAGCGTGTAACCAGTTTCTCCGTGATGCTCCTCTATGGCACCGCCAGCTCTCTTCATTCAGCAGCAGTCGCTGTCCTGTCCTGACGTGACACACTCAGACACACCTGAACTTATTCAGTTCTCTTTTCTTTTCCTTTCTTGCGTCTGTCCAGGAGGATCATGGCAGTGAACAGCTCTCCTCAGTCCGCTACGTCTCCCAGCTCCAACAGAAATGAAGGCGATTTACAATTGAAAAAAGCCACTGTGTGATTCAGGAGTGATGCTGATGCAGTCACATTTCTGTCAGTTGTGGGGACAAATCCAGGTATAAATGGTGTTTTCACGCTCCTGATCAGAGCAAACACGGACTGCGGTGGAGGTCGGCGCTCCCGGTGCCCTCGTCCCAGATTCCTGGCACAGAACCAGCAGCACTGGAAGATTTCATTCATTTGGAGAAGCCAGGAGAGTGAGAAAGGGTCCAGATGTTGTCCCGACCGTCTGGTTCGTGAGGGCAGACGTGGCGCCCCTGGTTTGTGGTGAGATTGATGTTGAAAGTTACACGATGACAGAAGATGCAGGCTGTTGTTTTCTGGTCAAATTGCATTTCCGCAAAGATGTCAGCAATGAGAGATGAGGTGCTGCGACCTCTGGGCTGATTAGAAAACATCATTATATCCAGGCGCCAGGACGCTAACTGTGTATGACTGCTGCTGGTGATTCATTCTGTTGCCATAGTGCATAATCTTCTCCTGGATTATGTTCCTGTAGCCACGGAACAAGGTGTCATCCACGTGGAGAAATCAGGTTTTTTCTATTTGTTGTCCTCCGGTCCTCAACTTCAGCTTCGATCAAGCGGCGAGGTTGCTGATGGGAGCAAAGTGCTGCGAGGGGTTCCTCCGCCACCGCAGACGCTGGAATGTCTGTCAGATAGTGGAATGATTTGTTATGCGAACCATTATTCATATCTGACAACATGCGGAGTGGCGACTTTGGCATTAATGGCGCTTCACACTTGAAGGGCCTTATTGATGTTGACAGCCACACCTTGTGATTACCATGCATCGCCCCGGCCTGTGACGTGACTAATAAATGGAAGAGTGATGGTGTGTGTGTGTGTGTGTGTGTGTGTGTGTGTGTGTGTGTGTGTGTGTGTGTGTGTGTGTGTGTGTGTGTGTGTGTGTGTGTGTGTGTGAGAGAGAGAGAGAGAGAAGAGGTTGAAGCGCCTCCTGGCCAACACAGTTTGTTCTTTTGCACACAAATCTTATAAAGAATCTAATCCATGTTTGGTTTTCCTGCCAGAGCTGCTCCACCCCCCCCCCCCCACACACACACACACACACCTGACATTAATATTTCCCAGGACGCCGCGTGCAGGCGTCTGTGGAGGCACAGCAGTGAGCGTCGATTCTTCACCGTCTTCTTTCCAAGCAGCTGTGAGGAGGGTCCTGACGCAGGCGGCCGTCTCCTCAGAGACTGAATGGACTAAAATGACTTGAGAGGAGCTTCAAATGTGGAAACCTGACATGAAAAATGACCTTCCAGCGAGTCGCTAACCAGGCAGCATCGCGCTGAATCATGAGGTGAACGTGTCAGGTGAAACCGCCTGCCTGGCTGTGATTTGAGTTGCTAAGAGGAGAGATGCAGTATAACCTGAAACTTTTTATCAGTGTGCCGGGGGGGGGCGTGCAGAGAGAAATCATTCTTTTGTTTTGTTTATTTCTCTGCCCAGCCAAGGTCGGTCAAAGCAGTCTGCAGAGCTTTAAACAAATGAATCCCCTTCCTCGAGGGTTTCGCTCGCCTTCATCTCAGCTGTAACGTGATAAGAGGACAGAGAGGAGCACAGAGAAGCAGCAGACGCGCAGCGCAGCGAGTACACACTCATTTCATCACCTGACACAGCCCCTTTTCCTGTTACACCTACACAGCCTCCAAGGTGGCTATGCTCCAATTACAGGAAATGGGAAAACAGTGTCTTCTTCCCAGCTCTTTCCAAATAATCTCCTGTAAATCCCTGAGGCTGACGTGCACGACCGCTGGTGCACCTGTGGCAGCCTGAGCCTCCCCGAGGAGGGTGGAGGCCCTCCGATTTCATGTAGCTCCATCTCAGATGCGACTTTGCGGCGAGCGCAGATGAAGACGGGGCGTTAATGAGGCAGGATGGGCACGTTTAATACATAAATGTTGCTGGGTAATGTGGTTCTGAACAGACAGCGAGCCAGATGTGACAGCTCAGCAAAAAGAGGGCGTGAATGAGATGATGCGTGGCAGTCTCAGCACTGCGTGACGCTTCCATCGACATCGCAGGACCAAATGGAGGACACGCGCCAGAGGGCTGGGCTGCACAGAGGCAGACACTCTCCAGAACACTGAGTGTGACAGGAAGACAAGGGAGATGAGTCTCACTGAGATGTCGTGTCATTTAAAGCGCAAATCTCACAGGGGATAAAATCCAGGTGTCCACTGAGGAAACAGGAAGTTAGGGTTAGTTCCTGTCAGAGAGTTCCTTCAGCCTCTGTCTGTCCCTCCCAGAAATGTCTTCAAATCCTGCACAAACGTCTGCTGGGCTGCAAAAATTAACTTAAGGTATTTTTGGGGGTCAAAGGTCAAGGTTGCCGTGTCAGATTCACGACTGCAGCGCAGCGCTGTGACCTTTTAAACGACCTTCAATATCAAAATGAGAGCTTCACACAAAAGGAGAGAGAACAGTGGCAAAGACAAAACCTGGACGTAGCAAAATGGAGACAAAATGTGAAGGTTTTTAATGAGCGCTGACAAACTGTCAGGTGACGTGAAAAACCTCCCTCTCCCCATGGTGTGTGTGTGTGTGTGTGTGTGTGTGTGTGTGTGTGTGTGTGTGTGGAGACAGATTGCTGTCCGCAGTGACGTCGGAGTCTGGTGTATTTCACGCTTCCTGCTATCGCTGCTCATCAGCTGTAGGACAAACATGGCGGCTGTCACCGAGCCACTGATGGATGGCGGACAGCTTGAGGGAGTGCGTCACTCATGTCTGCTGAGTCGGGGACGGCCCCTCAGAGATGCATCATTCAGTGTGTGCTCTCTTTTGTCTTTATTAAAGATCCCGTGCAGCATCTGGGAGCCGGGGCTGAGCTCACATTGACAGTGCAGCGGCTGAGGGTCTGCTGGTTTGTGTTGCTGTGTGCGTGCAAAGGAAAGGGTGGCGAGATGCGAAGCGCAAGCCGTTCCTCAGCAGCCAAATGGAACGATTCATCTTTCAGGGTTTGAAGTGACAAAATCAAACCTAATGAGGAAGCTGGAGCCGCGTGTACAAATTGACTCAAAGGAATTTCACTGTGAGTGTTGATGAAGAGGTACTTTCAGCTGGTGTTCAGCCACTATGGTGTGTGTGTGTGTGTGTGTGTGTGTGTGTGTGTGTGTGTGTGTGTGTAAAACAATTAGCAAAGGTAGTCATTTTCGTGTGTCGTACTCGTCTGGGTCAGACACTCCTGTGTGTACATTTGATGACACACGATCATGTGAGCAGGGGAGGCGATGGTGGGAGACTCAGAGTCAGGGGACAGCTCGGGCCATGGCCAGGGGTGTAGTCCTGGAGCCTTCAGTGGATGCTGCAGACATTTCCATCCAGATGTGAAGAACAAATTTGGATACCAGCAGCCGGTTCTCCTCCACCGGCACAGACAGTTTCCACCGCTGGCGTGTAGATGTGAGGATCTACACGCCAGCAGATGTTGTATGTGTTTGACCGCAGCGCGGCCACGTCCGGCTATTAGAGGAACACCCCAGCTGTTGGTGAGACACTCGTCATCTATGATTTTCAGAGCCAGACCAGCAGGCAGACCCTTCTCTCCTCCCTGGTGCTCCACACCTCCACCAAACAGCCTACAGCTAATTAGCTTAGCTGCTAGCAGTGGGGGGGGCAGTAGTGAAAGGTGTCCCAAAAATGACCTATCAACTGTCAGTCACATCGATCCACACGTTTGTGAATATTTGAAATATGTAAATATATGTATAAATAAATATATATAAGTGTGTTCATATTTTCAAGAGGGAAAACTTAAACACACAGAGGAGACACACACAGAAGAGACACACACACACAGAGGGGACACACACACAAAGAGGAGACACACACACAGAGGGGACACACACACAGAGGAGACACACACAGAGGAGACACACACAGAAGAGACACACACACACAGAGGGGACACACACACAAAGAGGAGACACACACAGAGGGGACACACACACAGAGGAGACACACAGAGGAGACACACACAGAGACACACACAGAGGGGACACACACACAGAGGGGACACACACACAGGAGACACACAGAGGGGACACACACAGAGGAGACACACACAGAGGGGACACACACACAGAGGGGACACACACAGAGGAGACACACACAGAGGGGACACACACACATAAACTAAATACCACAAATTTCTATTTCTATATTGACATCCATGTGTCCTGTCTGCACTCAGGAACAGGGTTTCACCGTTGATTTGCTTCAAGTGCACCGGCACTCACACAGAACAAAATCAATTATCAATCAAAATGATCTTATCTTGGACCTTAAAGTCGATTGGCATGATTGATCCCAGGAACACGCCGGGACCCTGATGGCGGGCGACTCCTGGCAGGAGGAGCATCAACCCAATGATGTGACTACGACTATCAATTGTGATCAAATGCAGTCAGACTCAAAATGACTTCAAATGAGCGAAGGAGCCCTGAGTCAGTGGGCGCCAGCGCGTCTGGCCGGACAGCGGAGGGCCGCTCCCGCTTCCACCAGGCTGAAAACCTGTAGGTTGAGGCTTCGGTGACACGGAGCGACAGGCACGTTGGCGAAGGAAGACTGAAGCTGCTGAAACCCACCTTTGAATGAAGTAAAATATCCTGGATGAGTCCGTCAGACGCGTCGGTGGAGGGATTCTGAGGCTTCCTGAGGAGCAGCAGCGTGTGACAGGGCTGCACGTATGTTGCCATCTTCTTCCACTGGGAATTCTGAAACCACTACACACAGCGCCGCATCTCACACAGCAGTAATTTAACCTGATAAACATGCAAAACCCTGCCGTGCAGCACATCGGAGCGATACGTGGAGACACGATTTCATTATAACAATCAACCAAACAATATAACAGGGAACACAATAAACCCGGCTCATTAGCATGACTCCTATCTCATTTTCCCTTCATTAGCCGTGATAAAGCACACGTGGCAGACAGCTGGCGTGACCCCGGTCGTGACCCCGGTCGTGACCCCGGGCCGACGTGGGTCTCAGTAATTATTCCTCCTATGAGGAGCCATGCCTTTCACACCTCTCGCCTCTGCTCATATTTGTGGGTTTTGTCAGGAACGCTCACAGCACGGTTCGACACTAACAGCTCATGGACGTTGTGCTGAATAAAGACGAGGTGTATTTGCTCTGGCGTTCTTCCAGCTCACCTGCTAATGGAGAGAATTATGCTGCTACCTGAGTGGATCCCTGCGGGACTCAAACATCTCCTCTGCGGCTTCTTTGGCCAGACAAAGCAGCCGATTCAGTAGGCCTACACTTCAGGATCAGAGGAGGCCGGATGATGTGTCGTTCCAGCTTGGAGCGAAAGCTGCAGCGGATGAACCTTGAGATGGAAAACTCTCTGTAGGAGCACTTGTGACTGTCTTGTGTTCCGGCTTCCACTGGAATCATTTACACCGCAGGTTTCTGACTACACGCCAGCGGAGCCACACAGTCTAGTATTTACCTGTTATAAATAGGAGAGGGCGGCAATGTGGCCCGCCCAGCAAGAAGGTTGTGGGTGGAGCCCCGGCTGCAGCACGGGGTCTTTCTGGGTGAGTCTCCATGTTCTCCCTGTTCCTGCTGGGTTCTCTCTGGTACTCCAGCTTCCTCCACAGTCCAAAGACATCAAGAGGGACCAGGTTAATCCAGACTCTAAATTGACCGTAGGCGTGGCTGGGAGAGCCAATGGTTGTCTGTCTCTATGTGTTGGCCCTGCCATGGACTGGTGACCTGTCCAGGGGGAAGGCTGCTGGTTGTCTTTCATTGAACCTATTCAACCTGCTCACCTTCATCACCCTAGTTACCCTAGTTTAACTGGTCAACCTCTCAAACCTGGTCACCCTCTTCAACCTAGTGTACCTGGTCAACCTCTCAAACCTGGTCACCCTAGTCAACCTGGTCACCCTCTTCAACCTAGTGTACCTGGTCAACCTCTCAAACCTGGTCACCCTAGTCAACCTGGTCACCCTAGTCAACCTGGTCACCCTCGTCAACCTAGTGTACCTGGTCAACCTCTCAAACCTGGTCACCCTAGTCAACCTGGTCACCCTCTTCAACCTAGTGTACCTGGTCAACCTCTCAAACCTGGTCACCCTAGTCAACCTGGTCACCCTCTTCAACCTAGTGTACCTGGTCAACCTCTCAAACCTGGTCACCCTAGTCAACCTGGTCACCCTAGTCAACCTGGTCACCCTCTTCAACCTAGTGTACCTCGTCAACCTCTCAAACCTGGTCACCCGAGTCAACCTGGTCACCCTCTTCAACCTAGTGTACTTGGTCAACCTCTCAAACCTGGTCACCCTAGTCAACCTGGTCAACCTCTTCAACCTAGTGTACCTGGTCAACCTCTCAAACCTGGTCACCCTAGTCAACCTGGTCACCCTCTTCAACCTAGTGTACTTGGTCAACCTGTCACACCTGGTCACCCTAGTCAACCTGGTCACCCTCGTCAACCTAGTGTACCTGGTCAACCTCTCAAACCTGGTCACCCTAGTCAACCTGGTCACCCTCTTCAACCTAGTGTACCTGGTCAACCTCTCAAACCTGGTCACCCTAGTCAACCTGGTCACCCTAGTCAACCTGGTCACCCTCTTCAACCTAGTGTACCTCGTCAACCTCTCAAACCTGGTCACTCGAGTCAACCTAGTGTACCTGGTCAACCTCTCAAACCTGGTCACCCGAGTCAACCTGGTCACCCTAGTCTCTAGTACTCAGAGAATTGGAACTGGTTGTCCAGGCTGGCATTCCGAGTGCAGGAATGGTCACACCAGCTCACGTGGTGGCTGAGGCCCTGAGAACGAGGGATGTCACTCCGATTTCTATATTTTAGTTGCACTTTTAACGATCCAGATACCAAATATTTTATTTTTCCAAATAGTCTCTATTTATAGAACTATATAGAAAATTCATTACCAAAATAAAGACTCACGAATAAAGTTAAAAAAAAAGTTTGTGCTGATAATTGAAACACGTCTGGCATTTATTTTCTGTTATCGTTTATTTACTGTAAAATTAACATGACATTTGACATTAATTTGCATTCACACAGTTCGAACAAAAAAAGGTAAAGAAGGTTGAGCTGCAACGACTTCGTCAAGATTATCTTCCAACAAAGAAATGACTCCAACTCACTTTTCATGGCTTGGAGTTTACAGCTGCTACCATTTTGATTGTGCACAGCAGTAGAAGTCCCATAAGCCTCAAGGCGCATCTCTGTGTATATCTGTGTCTCGCAGGTCATGTGACATCCAGAAGCGATGCAATAGCCAAGCACAGAAGTTCATCAGCCATGTTTTTCTAATGGAATCAGCAACAAATGAGTTTCCTGTGAGCATCAAAGTATTGCTACTGCAGTACTGACCTTCCCATCTCTACTGAGCGCCACACATCCATGTGGTGCGTCGCACACTGACAGACAGACAGACACACACACACACACACACACACACACACACGCACACACACACACACACACACACACCATGGCGATATGATGCAGGATTCCCTCCAGGTGAGCTGACTGGCTGAAGAGCCATCACAGAACCTAATGGTGTTGGCAGCCTCTGCTTTGTTAGCGTTGACAGGAAACTGCAACGTTGGAAGGTCGAATCATTTTGTTTAATCTGATATTTAAATGCTCCACTGTGCCGCGATGAACACGCCCACATCAGTGCAAATGAGCGGGAGCGATAAACCGCATCTGTCTGGTTCTAAAAGAGAAAAAACACGTCACATTTCTAAGTTGAAGAAACATTTACAGCCCAATTCCTTCCCTCTGCTTGATTGTGGAGTCACATTTGGCATGCATGGCGTTCTCAGCGCTGCGAATCTGTGATGAAGCGTGCGGATGTCAGCCTTTTCTCACATTCAGATAAACCAGCTTGGCCTGAAATAAAATCAGCCTTCATGCCTTTTGACTGTCTCCTGAATTCTAATCAGATCAGAGAACAGCAGTGGTAATGAGGTAGCGGACCACACACACACACACACACACACACACACACACACACGCACACACGCACACACACATCCGTAAGCACTTCCTACTTAACACTACATGCCATTTGCACATCTCTGGCTGGATGATAGACTGAGACAGCAGCTCAGTGTAGATGGCGTTCTTTGTCACCAGCGTTGAACAGAGTCAGACTCAGAAGTTACCAGTTGGAAACTGGAGTTTCATCCATTTTCTCTGACTGGGCATCACTTACAATGTTGGACACTCTTCCTGAATGCTAAGAACACAGTAGTTTCAACATATTTGACTATGATCCTTCCAGTTCAGCGCAACTGTGCAGGAGCATGAAGTTCAAGTTCACCGCAGCACTGAATGGAAGAGTCCGGGTTGGTCTGACGCTCAGATGACAGTGTTCATGCATGAGTGGGATTATCACTGGGGAAAGAAGATGCGGATTCTGAGAATGTCAATCTCAGTAGACGTGGCTGGCTCTTTCTGCATTCTGGAGTCAGTAACTTAGTACTGCCTTGTTGGAAGTACACTTTTGAGTGGTGTTGCTTTCACCGCTGCTCTGGAATATAAATTGTAGATATTCCAGATGAACCCTGACCGCGCTGATGATTCTCAGTGTGAAGTTTTCTCTTCTGGTTCCCCTGTGACCAAGCAACTCAGCACACAAAAATAACTACTCACAGTTTTCTTCTGCCATTCACCTTCACAATGCAGAGTCTGGTGTCCTTGGCAACAAAGGGTTATTTGCCATTTGGATGACAGTGGCAGCCATGTCTGTTTGGGGATAATCATGTGACATGCAAGCATGTATTTGCAGCATCATCCTGTGTAAGCGTGCATCCAATCCAAGATCCATCTGCAGCAGCTGAAGTACCGTCATCACGAGGGCTCGATGCTGCTGACCAGCCGAGTCTCCCAGGAGTCGTTGACCCAGCGGGCGAACCTCCGTGGGGTCGTCTCCTCTCAGATCAAACCGCTTTCCCTGCGGGACAGACCGACGCATTTCTAGGCCTCAAACGCAGTGACAGGCCTGCTGTCCTCTGGGTTTGCAGCGTCTCACGAGCGCACACATCTCAAGAGGAGCCTCTCTGGGCCATTCAAACTACAACAAAGGCCGGGTTCTAAATCTCCTTATGGATCCTCGCTGTGGCAGTGAGACCTGACAGGCCTGATTTAACCAAGGCTGCTGACACTGGCCTCTTCAGTCAGACACAGGCTCTGCATTCATGCCACTAATTGGTGCGCCTGGCAGACTTTGGGCGATCAATTTTCACCATCAAAATGGCCATCTGACAAAAAGTTGGACATGGGGCTAAACAATACGAGGCTGCCAGATGGGGGACCACTCTTATTTTTCACCAGACGGTTGTTTGCTTTGACATTTATCTGTTTGACTCTGTGGTTCTTTGGTGAAGTCTGTCCTGCATCAGGGTGAATGAATGTGTAACAACTGGACAAGTGTGTAAAGCTGGCTGACGGGGCGAGGAGGGGCAGCAGAACCAGCGCCAATGAGCTGGGTATCGTTCAGCATGTCGCAGTCCTTGGTAATATTCATCGGTAGAATGTGTTGACACGTTGATTGAGAAAATAAAATTAAAAGACAGTATTTCTTTGTCTTATTCATGCAACCGAGTGCTCCATGATCCACAAACACTGTGGTACTGAATGAACGAGCATGAATGACTGGGACCAGCTGGCACGTTCTACGGAACCAGATCATTGCCACACCTCCATGCCAACAACCGCGGTTGCCACGGTAACATCGCTGAGCAGCCTGACTGGGTTTAGAAATCAGTTTTATTGACTGCTTTGAACTCCTGACTTCAAAGTGGACACTGCAAACAAGTGACATCATCATGACATCGTCCAGTCGCACTGAGACCAAAGTCAGACGCTCGGGAGGTCATATGGCCTCACAGCCTCTCAACCAGTCCCGACTCTCCCCGCCAGTTTAATGACGTGTACGTGGTGGTACTTAACTGCTGGGACACTGATGATCCAACAACACCTCCTTCTTCCCATGAGCTGCGTTTATTGAGGAGTCTCCTGGTCAAAGCCCTGCATGGGAGCTCAAACCTGCGTCGGCTGTGGGGTTTTGGATGGTCTGCTCTGTGCCTCCCTTTGCAGCCACAAAGTGAACAGACTCTCAGTCTTTGCAGGCTTTCTTCCTGGATGTGACCTCCCTCTTGTGCAACTTAGGGCTAAAATAAGAGAAAGCTCCCATATTCAGAAAGTATTATTCATGTTGTGAGAATGTATTCTCTGTTTCCAATGATCAGCAGGCCCTCACCCCGATGCAGCATCCTTGGCTGCAATGATTCACTGATGGAATACAAAGCACAAAATCTGGAAGCTGCACCGTCTATCCTCTCGCTGACTGAGAAGAAGTGAAGCACTTCTCTGTGTTTCCCACCACTCATCCAGAAGTGACTCCTCAGCCTTTACACAATTGTTCTTTCCCTACACATACGCCTAATTAGGTGCCTTTCATATAGTATGAACAGAGACTGGGACCCGGTGGTGTGGATCCTCTAATGCAGCCTCCAGTGGCTCTCACATTGATCCTTTTTCTCTGAAGCTGCCATGAAGTCGGCACACTGGCTCAGCGTGGGCTATCATAAAAGAGACAATGCAGCACAAGCGGAAGACAAACTGAAAAAGAAATGGTTTGTTCCATTTTACTGTAGCCCACCAAGGCTGCCTGACACCTGAAGGCTGGGCGGGAGGCACGCTAGTACGTGCTACTGCAGGAGGCAGCACATGCAACCCTCTACACTAACCTGGATGGGACACAAGCTGCAGGCTTAATTCTGCTGCCTGCGAGACCCGCAGGGTTGAATGGACGGCCTCATGGCCACAGAGAGGCGTTGGACTCTGGTGGAACTCCCGCAAGATGCTGCTGAGCCGTATCAGTTCACAGATAGAAAGATTGACTGTATTTGCTGTGACTGCTTCATTGTGTCATTTTATTTGTGCTCATTTTGTAGTTTTAACTCAGCTGGTACCAGCCTTTTATACATTTTCTTAGTATAAGACTTTGAATTTATCTTTTATCCCCTGGGGAGCCCAACGGCTCTGTGGGCAGTTTCTGTTAGTTCCAGTTTTAACTGGTGAGGGTAAGAAAAGGGAGGTGCAGCCACGTGTTTGTTTCGTATCAGTGACTTTTTGATTCGGCTGCTGGTCTGTGTGAGTGTGTGTGTGTGTGGGGGGGGTGTATTGGCCAACAGGCTGCAGCGCCTCAGCAGACAGTGATTGGGCCATGGCCATTGTTGGCTCTCAGGGGAAAAGGTGCCAAGTGCTTGTCCATTATCGCAGGTTCCGTCCTCTCACGAGTCCCTCAGAGCTGCAGCGGCCCTGCTTGAGTGCAGGGAGGACACAGGACCCACAGGCTTGTTGACCATTTCTGAAATTGCCTGAAAGCACTTCAGGTCAGCAGGAGGTAGCAGAGGGAGACCTCAATTCACGCCCACCTGGACTGAGCCCGAAAGCCGATGGAGAACATGAACTTACAGGGACGTAGTTAGACGAGTGTAATGATGTACATCACATGCATTCATGTTTGTACAAAAACTATGAACTCATTAAAAACCCAGAAGAAATACCAGCAGACCAGAGAACACAGCATATAACATCAATGTTGACATTTACAAGCAGGATAAGTAAAGAGTCCAAATGGCCCCAGCCGGGGGGGGTAGCTGCAGGCTACAGACCAGCTGGAAAAAGACCTTAAAGCTGATGCTGCAAAAGGTTTTAAGATGGTGTCAGCAAACTCCTGCTCGCTGCCGCTAGCGTAGCATTAGCGGTGCCAGGAGCTGCGTGTCTTCGTCTCCAGGCGTTAGCGGGGGAACTGACCAGTGCATGAGCTTTGATATCACTGAGGATGATGTCACTGAATGAAGCGAAGCTATAAGGTTTCAGGCTCATGGGTAAATGAGTCATTTAGCTTTAGCTCCCTGACAACACTTTTTATTAGGATTTTAATGTGTAACTGATGAAGGTAGAGAGATGTGCACGCCGTTGATGCGCTGTTGTTTTTATCCGGTGTCCCTACAGGGGGACTCCTCTGTTGGGGAGATGCAGGTGAGTGTCTTTCCAGTTGCCGTGCAGCTGACTGAGAACATTGTCTTAGTTAATAGTTGGTGGTAACGGTGTTTATGTGCTGAAAATGCTGTCAAGGTGACTATGAGCTTGTTTGATGCGCCGGATCAGTAAATCTCAAAGTGTAGTGGTACGGGAGTGCCCTCTAGAGGTACGGAGAGGAACAACAGAAATATACATTGGAAAATGAAACAAGTCAGAAACATTTAAAACAAAGAATAATGTCAAAAAAGTAAATGTGGCCACACAGCAAGAAGGTTGTGGGTGGAGTCCCGGCTCGGGCGCGGGATCTTTCTGTGTGAGTCTCCATGTTCTCCCTGTTCCTGCTGGGTTCTCTCTGGTACTCCAGCTTCCTCCACAGTCCAAAGACATCAAGAGGGACCAGGTTAATCCAGACTCTAAATTGACCGTAGGCGTGGCTGGGAGAGCCAATGGTTGTCTGTCTCTATGTGTTGGCCCTGATGGACTGGTGACCTGTCCAGGGTGAACCCCGCCTCTCGCCCGTAGATGCTGGGATAGGCTCCACCCCCCCGCGACCCTTACTAGTAAGGAATAAGTGGAAGACGACGATGGAAAATACATTAACTTCACAATGAGTTTTCCGTTTATTGCCTGGAGCGCCACGATCCTGCTCATTTATGTCAGCCAGCGCCGGAGCATGCGGCGAGCACAACACGCGCTGCGTCTTGTGTAGGAACTTGTACTGAGTACGTACTGAGTGTACTATGTGTCTACTGAGTGTGTACTACTACTAAAGGTACTCCAATAGAAGCTACAGGTGTCTCATGATGTCACATGTTTCTCCATCAGTTTGCTGAAAGCATGGATATCAGCGGCTCCGCCCACTTGCTTATTTTCATGTATTTGTAAGGTGAGTTTGGTCAGTGATCATTACATCAATTGGTCACTTATTGGTAACAAGTGGATCTTTTCATTGTGACCTCAGAGTTCACCAGACTGACTCACTGGTTAAACCAGTTCAAATTGAGTAACATATTCCAGCAGGTGTGTTTCATGCCTCCTTCTGATTGGCTGATGTGTGGCCCCTCCCTCACTGAATCAATCCAAGCCAGTGAAGCCCTCTGAGGAACCTTGTTGGTCCTCTGAGGAATCATGTTGGCCCTCTGAGGAACCATGTTGGCCCTCTGAGGATCCGTGTTGG
The DNA here is from genome assembly GCF_037954235.1 of Aulostomus chinensis. NCBI lineage: Eukaryota > Metazoa > Chordata > Actinopteri > Syngnathiformes > Aulostomidae > Aulostomus > Aulostomus chinensis. The sequence continues at coordinate 28,222,595 of NC_141331.1, forward strand.
ACCTCTGAGGAACCATGTTGGCCCTCTGAGGAACCATGTTGGCCCTCTGAGGATCCGTGTTGGACCTCTGAGGAACCATGTTGGCCCTCTGAGGATCCATGTTGGACCCTTGAAGAACCATGTTGGTCTCTGCTGGAGCTGAAGGGAGTCGCTACTGGAGTCTAACTGGTCATAATGATGCTACTTGGAGCGTTTAGGTTCCTCTGAGGTGGAACTTGGTTCATGAAGTTTGAGAACCTCTGGTCAGACAGAGAATGTGCTTCCATGCTGGTAGTTAGGAGGAAGCTGGACTGCTGGTGTGGTTAGTTAGACCTGGTCAGCCTCCTCCTGTTTCATGTTTATACCATTGAAGCTGGCGAAATGATGATGTCATTGTTGGTCAACTGGCTTGACACCGCTGGTGCACTCAGTTGGGTTTGTGATACTATAATATGCTGATTACTAAACTTTAAAGGGTTACTTTAGATTTACAACACAAGAATGTGTGTGTTTATGTGTTTATGTATCACACACAAACACAAACACACACAAACACACACACACACACACACACACACACACACAAGGACCTCCTCTGGCCCTCAGCTCCTCCATGTTGGGTTCCATCTTGTATGAATTCATCACAAACAGCTTTATTTCCTGGGTCAAACCACTGGGTTCCGTTTAAGCGATCAGCATGTGAATGAATCGACGGCGTGTGTTTTGTGAGGTTCAGATATACCCTGTTAACGGGACCAACTGTTTCCTGAACTACCATCGAGGACGAATGAGCAGGCAGGTGGAGATGATGTGCTTGTGAAGGCGATGAAGGCGGAGAGACGCAATTCACTTAACGACTCTGTGTTGTAGAACCCAAGAAACTGTCACAGACATCCAGAGTGCAGGAGTCTGTGGAGAACCCTGATGTCTCAGGTCCAAGAGCCGCGCCGTGAGAGGGGCTGGCTTCCAGGGAAGGCTGAACCCTACCAGCTCTGGTTTATCTGGGAGGCCTGTGGCCCGGACTCACCATGCAAGTTCTGGTCCAGGTCCAGCTCTGTCTCCAGTGCTGGTTTGGATGTTCAGCAGCACAGGAGTGCCAACCAAGGATGCTGGAAGTCATTCAGAGTTGGGGGGCTGAGAAACACTCCGATGACATCATGATGACTCATCACAGCCAGCCTGTATTAGACCTATAGAAGGTTTTGATCCTGAAGAGTTCGTCATTCTCAACCCAGGCGTGTGGATGTGCTCCACTGAATCACACAGGAAAAGCAAACATTTTCTCCCCCCCCCCCCAACACACACACACACACGCACACACACTCCACATCATTCATCTTCTGCTGTTTGGCGTCATGACCCACAGGATCTTTGAAAAAATCTGAAATTCTTTTCTGACCCATATTCTACGCCGCTCGCCCAAGTTGTAGCGCCACCGCGCTAGGCTAGTTGTTGACGTCCAGTCACAGGAGAAATGCTGTGTTTGTGGTCCAGGATGAGGTCAAGCTCATAAATCAGGCTTTTGACTTTCATAGTAAAATACATCAGACGAGTTCTGTAAATACTACTAGTGTACTAATACTGTAAAAAAAATTTAAAGCTGCTATTCTTTTGCCTTACATGTTTGACCCCTCGTGGCCTGGGGGGGCTGCAGCGGCTCCTGGTCCCTCCTGGTCCCTCCTGGTCCCTCCCGGTCCCTGGTCTTACTGGCTCTTCAGTTTTACAGCTCACAGGTCCAGAGTGGTTGTTGACTGTCAGTCTGCTTCAAACGTGTCACTGTGTCGCTCTCGTTTGCGCTCAGCTGAAAGCACACGGAACCCTCAGCCATGCTGTTGGGACATGAGGGGACTGAGAGGTTTGAACTCTACAGGAAGGTCAAAGTATTCGATGTTCCTGATGAGTTTGTAGGTTCCACTCTGAAGATGTGCTTTGGTTTAAGGGTGACAGAGGGAACATGTTATTCCAGGTCCAGGAGCGCTCTCACGTTCAGCTGGAACACAGCAGCAGCTGTCGCTCCCGTGCCGTGCGTGCGTCTCGTAATGAGAGTGATGTCACGACTTCTTCAATGGGCTCGCTTACGGATCTGTGGAAGTCCCTGAGAGACCGGCGGTGGGTAACGCACGCTGGAATCGAGCAACACGAACGAACAGAAGAATCAAATGCAACTTTTTCTCCCAAACACAGGAACTGTGAGGACGGATCCTTTAAGTGGCTTTTCAGTCCAACTCAGCTGCTCTTTTCATCTTCTGCTCTTTCTCATCTTTTCCTTTCTTCATCTCGCTGTGGGGAAGATGAAAGCCGACACTGGATCCCCAGTAGACATCAAGATAATACATCTTTTGTGTGTGTGTGTGTGTGTGTGTGTGTGTGTGTGTGTGCGTGTGTGTGTGCGCATGTGTGTGTGTATTGATTTTCACACACATATTTCTCCAAAAACTTTTCACAGATCTTACTTAAAACAAGAAAAAAAAATTCTACATGATAATTGAGAACACACATTTGCATTCCTGTGTTTTGCTGTTTTTTGAAGACCGCAGTGGGAGCCTGGGGAAGATCCGGAGCCCTGCAATTACACGTGAAATTGTAAATAAGTAGGAGGACGTTTGACAAATACGAGTTGATTCAGTCCTCAGAGGAGGAGCGAGGGGCTTGTAGGGGGACAGAGGTCACGAGTCCCACCACCATCAGGAGTTCATCCACTGTGAGCTTGAACCTCAAAGTCTGGTTCTCTCTCACGGCTCAGCAGAGATCTGAGGGACCACGAGAACATTCGACAGGATCTGTTCCTCCAGGTGCATTATTCTCCTGCCGGCCTCACTGGCCACCTCACACAGGTGTGTGTTGCCTCCAAAGATGGAGGCCTTCAGGCTGGCGGCTTCATTTCCATCACCCCGCATTTTCAGATCATTCGTTCTGGATCATGAATAAATGTGGCCTCTCACATCGGCCGGCCAGGGCTCACCGGGGAGCTTTGCTGAAGCTCTGAGGGAAGCTCGCAGGCCAGACCCGTCTGGGGCGTCTGGGTTGTCTTGACTTGGGAGAAGAAGAGTGAACCGCTGCTATCACGCCGGTCTGGATTGGACGGTCCTGACGGACTACTGACCGCCATGTCCTCGTCCCCTCTGACTTTCCTGTGCTTGTGTTTGCGCTCTGTCCGGTCACACGAGGCGTCTTTACTCACTAATACTATTTCCATACGTGCAGCAGCACAATGCGGTGAGTTGGTAGTGAACTGAATAAGTCTTTTCTTCAGATTTCAGCCCTCGGGCGGAAACGTTTTTCCACAACAAAAATGCAGAGTTGTGAATACTCTTCCTCCTCGTGGAGACCTTTGCCAGTCCAAACCATTTTGCTGATTATTTTCCAGGGATTAGGGGTATTTTTGTGGTAGAATGTAATAACCTCCGTATATTTTAACCTCCTTTTAATCAGCGGGGAAAAGGAACAATCAGTTACATCACTGAGAGGGAGAGCGCCGGTTCCCCCAAGCCTAAATGTTCTGCTTATTTATCCAACATCGCAGGCTCCCCTGGTTTATTTTATCTGACTGAGTGAAATTCCAGTTCCAGCCCAAAGTTGCGCAGGGCGGCGGGCCTGGTCTGGCCCCGCTCAGTCCTGACAGATGTGGGGAAGTGCATGGGAGGTGGTGTTGGGGTGTGGGAGTGTAGCGAGAGGCGGTGGTCGTGGAACAGGAAATGTTTCACGGTAGTTGGATCACTGAAGGGCCCGGTGACGGACGCATGTCCAAACAAGCGAATGCTTCAGTGGGCGGAGGAGGGGGAGCAAAGTAGTCAGTTAGGATTCATTTATTTATGGATTAAGAACTTTTCTCATGGTTATCTGTTTCCATGTGAGTTGGACGAAGGAACGTCAAAGAGACAACATGGAGGTTTCACTCCTGCTGCTGCTTCTATGAGACAGAAGACCTGAGAGGTAGAGTACTGATGTCATCACATAGATTGGGGTCACATGACCCAGGGCACACGTCAAACCCGGTATCAGAGGAGAAGGCCTCTGATCCATACCTGTGATACTACACAAACACACACTGCAGTACTGATGGAACTGGGTCTCTAGCGGTGCTTTTGAACATTTTGCTATGGTTTCATGCAGCATGAAGCATAGATGCATGATGGACCGTGGACGGGGAGGTCTCACCACTGCCATTTTGGTTTGGGTCAAAGGTCAGCGACCACTCTGGGAGAGTGCCGCTCTGATGACGAGGACCTCAGGGATCTTGCACTGTTCACAGCACAGCAATTACTGCCCATCAGGTTCCTGGGGGAAATTTACCTGAACTGAAATTTTGAACGTTGTGGTTCATACGGGACAGGCTACCAGACCCCCCACTGGAGTTTCCTCCTTCCACAGCAGACGAAGACGACGTCTTTATTGTCATCGGTCACAGTTCCTCACGGAGAAGCGAAGCTATGGGACCAGCTCCATATCTTCAGAATCTCAGACAGGTTCTGTGTCTCTCTGTCTGTCCTGCTGTGTCCACCCAGGTAGTCTGGTGCTGGGGACTCGCTGCTGTGTCCCCGTCGCTGCACGTCAGTCGCCCTGAACCATGTGTTGACAATAAGAATCAATATGGAGTCGACCTGAAGGTGAAGGTGAGTGAAAGCCTTGGCGGCTCTGAGGATTCTGGCACCACGTACACCACCTTCAGGACATGTGATGCCGCGTTAAGAGGTTGTCAGAATCCCAGCTGAACATGAAGAACATCACATGCTGCTGTCAGAACCCAGAGAACCCTGACGGAACCCTGACAGAAGAACAGCAGAACAACACTTGTAGAGAAAATACGGATGGACATTTAAGAGGCACATAGCTGATCAGAAACCAGTACACTGGTGCTAGCAGCAAAGTGTAGCGGATCAATGCCAGGTTTCTCAACAATTTCCCAGATTTGTTCCATCCATCCAAAAATACCACCTATCCTGTTAAGAGCTGCGGAGGGGCTGGAGCCTAACCTGGTCCCCTCTTGATGTCTTTGGACTGTGGAGGAAGCTGGAGTACCAGAGAGAACCCAGCAGGAACAGGGAGAACATGGAGACTCACCCAGAAAGACCCCGTGCTGCAGCCGGGGCTCCACCCACAACCTTCTTGATGGGGGCCACAGGGAGGACCACTGCTCCACCGGGCTGTCGCCAGATATGTTTTACTTATATTTTTTCTATTTCTATGAAATTCTCTATAAAGTATATTTGGGAAGTTCCTTCCTGTCCTCCTGGTCTTTAGTGGCCTGGTTGTTGCTATGGAAACAAACTGGCCCTGTTGGCTCAGACATTCCTCCAAGTATTCAGGGTACAAATGAAATGTCATGATAACTCATTCAAAACCATTTTCATTGCCAACTTTGATTTTTGATTTGGTTTTCATTCCTTGGAGCTCTCAGTCGCCAGCTCATTGTTCTCCTGCTTGCTTGTGCTGGTTCTCCGGTTCAGGTCTCCAAGTGCAGTCTGGGAAATCTTTTGATCTGGATCAGCGAAGTGTTGGATGTGTTTGATCTCCTTCGATTAGCCCCTTCGGAGGGGTCCAGACACCGAGGGCTGGAGGGTCTCGTTAGAGGGATGGGGAACGTCTCATTACGTCTGATTGGAGGAGAAATGAAAGAGGTGAAACAGGACAAACCTTCTCCCTCCAACCACAGTACTGTTGAGAGTACTTGTTACTTCATTCACTTTGTATTTGTGCAGTAAAGACAAACGGAGCTGCTGCAGAACGACCGTGATTTTATTCAGAGACACGTTATGTTGCGATTTATAGGAAGAATAAATCTGCTGCGGAGGTGAAGCTTCGTTTCTAAAAGTCTCAAAAATCTGAGGTTGTACTTGAAACCAGGGAGAAATGAGATGAAGGAGAAAAAGGTTTTAAAACTTATTAACTTCAGTTAGATGATTAAACCTTTTTCTCCTTTTGTCAGAGGTAGTATTTCTTAAGGTAGAGTACTTTTGTCACTCGGTAAAATCAATTGTCATCAATCAATGTGAACCAGCGCGTGAATAATGTGCAGCAATCAGAACGGACACGCTGGGCGGCGGCGTCACATGACTCACCAGTCAGATCCCTGCTGAGGAGATGATGTCGTCATTTTCCTGACTCACAGTTCGTCATCGTTACTCACTAAGGTGTTTTTCCCTCCTGCATCACTTCTTCCCAACTCCAGGATGCAGGAGGAGCCAGCCACGTATATTTAGCCAGAGGCTAATGGAGCCTGATGCTAACAACAGCTAAACTGTCCAGAAACTTCAGCTTCTGCTTTTCAAATAACATTTTATCATGCAAACACGTGCAAAATGAGATGTGGCGGCACGGTGTTGAACCGGCCACACAGGGACCGGTACAGTCATCCAGACAACAAGTAGCATTTGGAGTTGGTTGAGCAGAGAGCCAGCGACCTCCCGTCCCTGTGAATCCACTGCTGGGTGGTGAGGATTTGTCAAGATTTTGCTTTTGTTTTGTTCTGCTGTCCTCAAGTGGCCAGAAGTAGGAAGGTAACGTGAACGACGTCGCTCCTTAATGAGACTCCTAAAGTCGATGTGAAGGTGGACAGAAACAAGCTACAGACATTAAAGGTTACTGGTGTGTGTGTGTGTGTGTGTGTGTGTGTGTGTGTGTGTGTGTGTGTGTGTGTGTGTGTGTGTGCGCGCGGTGTGGGGGGGGCTATCTGATTTGGGCTTGCATGACAATAGTGCAGCTTAAATCTTGAGGGCTACCGCTGCCAGTGATGGTTTGACATTTGAAAGGGGTTAGCATGTCACAGTTGGAGGCCTTTGCTGTATTCTGTGAAAAACAGTAAGTCTTTCAGTTCAGGCTAAAAGTGCACAGGAGGAGAAAAAACAAAATGTCAGAGTAGACGAGCCCCGACTGAATACTTTATGACTTGCAGAAAGAGCAGCAGCAGGTTCCCACCGCCATAGTAACAACTGTGAAAAATTCAATTCCTCCTGCCTTCCCCTCTCGGGGTTTGGAGGATTAAGGTCCGAGAGGAGCGCCCGGCTACCCGCTGATCCTGTGTGGCTCTCCCAGGCCCAACATGCCCAAGCCTTCAGAGGGTGGCCATCCTTAATGCCTGACTTATGCCCGTGCTGCCACAGCAGTGACGTCTGTGCAGCCATCCCACAATCCTCTTGAAACTGCCTCCATCACTCTCCCTCCATGTTATTTCTTCTCCTACTCTTTTATTGAATCTAATCAGGATGACATGACTCACCTTCTTCAGTCTTCCTTTGTGCAGCATTCTCTTCTCAGATGTCAGCCATGGGGAGCAAAATGGGGTTGACCTGAGTGTTTACATTAGTGTGGTGCCTCCTCCCTACTGCGGTATTGATGTGGCATTATGGGGCTTGGGACTGAAGAGGCACCGAGAGGTAGAGCGAGGAGGGAAAGGCTAAAAAGATGAGTTTTCCAGAGAGCTTAAGAGAGCCGAGGGTCCGCAGGAGCGCCGTTTGTCCCCCTCGGAGCTATTTTTCTACCTCACAGCTAATAGGAATGGACTGGATGAGAATAAGAAAGAGATTAAAGGTGCTGTGTGTGTGTGTGTGTGTGTGTGTGTGTGTGTGCGTGCGTGCGTGCGTGCGTGCGTGCGTGTGTGTGTGTGTGTGTGTGTGTGTGTGTGTGTGTGTGTGTGTGTGTAGGCTTGGATTTCATATGGTTGTAGACTACAGCAACCCTGCTGGTCATTCCCAGAGCTGATGGCTGCTGCTGATCAAAGCTCAGGGTTTTTCGGAGACTCTGTCATTCCCGTGATGCAAACACTTCTGGGTGAAGTGATGTGTCCCAGTTACTCCAGTTAGACTGTCCTGGTATTTATTTACAGACTGATTGACAAGTCACGGGATAGACGGGGCCCATGGGGACACTGGGCACTTTGATAATTTCCCATCACAGAGACATTTGTTGGAGCAGAGCACTGCGTTTGATTTTTTTCTTATGTGGACCGCGCTGTGTTTTTCGAAACTTCTGTGGTTTGATTTGCGCTCATCAGAGAGAGAGAGAAAGCGGCAGACACAGCCGAGCGTGTGTGAAATAAAACATAGGAGGTCACTCAGCAGAGCATGTGTAAGAGGAGGAGAGGGCATCTCCCTGCACATGTACCAAAATATTCTATTCATGGCCTGACTGGGTCCACAAAATGAAATCATCCCATTTTAATGTCTTTGCAAGCGTTTAAAGGGATGCACGAGTGATGTTTGATGGTATTAAGTATTAATATTGAGGCTGTTGTGATGCTTCCATCTGCCACCGGAGTGGCTGAACTCAAAGATCTGGAATGAAAGAAACAGATGGAAAAATACACAACATTTGCAGGAAAAGCCTCCTGCCCATAGTTGGAGGCACGTGTGAGCAAATGGAAGGTGCTCACACGTGATGTCAGAACACTGAGGTCTGTGTACGTCCCCCTAATAGCTGCTGGTAGTGCCTCTCCGCTACGGGTAAACAGTGGGAATAAAAGCAGGATAAAAATACAGTCGTAGAAATGCTCTGAAAGAATGGTTCCATTTGTCTGATTGTACTGTTTCATTATTGATATCAGGACAAATGTAACAGGGAAGTGGGGAAGGAAGGGACATATTTGGACACAAACGTGGACGGATGCAGTTCTTCATACTCCTGTTTCCAGTCCTGAGGAAGTCTTTCGCAGGTCTGAACTGAGCGCGATGCTCTCAGTGCTGGTGGACACACGAAGTTTCACCCTTCAAACTTCCCTTCCTCTCAATTTAATGAGCATTCGCAGAATGAGGCACCGCCTTCAGAACCAAAACCTCGAAGACCCGGTCGGACGGTCCGGATCCCAGAAGAAGGGAAAAAATAGAAGCCATCATTGAAATTCTTTGAACATTTAATTTGCAACATTTTTACAAGCGTTACCAAAATATCAAAACATGCATATTAAATTCATACATTCAAATACAAAATACACATATGTACTTTAAGCTTTTAAAATAATTATAATTATTAGTATTCTTATTATCATTAATAATAATGACTACATTATTATTAATGATGATTATTGTTATTATCGGTGGTAATAACAATAATTATTAATAATTATTATTGATAATAATAATAATAATAATAAATATACATGTGTTTTGTATTTGTATTATTAAAACAAAACAACTAAAGATGTTTTAAAAGATTTTCACATTTTTTGTAAATTATGCATTGATCTCTACTACAATTACTACTACTTCTGCTACTACTTCTGCTACTACTATTTACAGGATTATCAATCTTTGCTCCACACTTACAGAATTGTGTCTTTCCTACAGTGTGGTAGTACAATTATTTTGGGCCAAATTATTAATCAGGCATCAAAGAGTAGAAATTCTGACCACTATTTGTTAGTTTAGTTTTTTTATGTCTTCCAAATTTAATAAATGCTAAATGTTTGACAAATTACTTTTCAAAGTCATCGTGTCTTTCACAGCCCCAAGTTTTGAGGTTCAGAGGGTTCAAATATTTTCAACCAAGATATAAAAGTTCAACTGTGTCTGATGATTTTCTGCAACAAATAAAACTTTGTAGGAGTAAAACCATCAAGCACTTGACGTGATGAAACTATTCAACCGTCACAGCGACGGTTGAATAGTTTCACATGTGCAGTCGACCACCTCTCATGTTTCCTGCAGCGGCCGTGTTTCCACCGGGCCAGACGAGCTGAAACCCTGCTAACTGCCTCCAGCAGATGAGGAGCGAGCCCCTCACCAACCAGCGTGATCGTCTAAAGCGTTGCTGATTTAAACTTGAAACCAGCATCAAAGCGTGACCTTTAATTCACACTAGGACATGAAAAACAGTGACGTGGTTTGATGATACTGGAGATCCTGCACCGACATAGTTTCATCATATTAAAATATCAAGATTATAAATGATTTGAAAGAGGATTTGTGTTATTTGCTCTTTTTTAGCCGCAAACCCACAAATAATAAAAACATCCTCATGCCTCCTTCTTTTTTTATAAAATACAAATCTACAAACAGGCACTCTTCAAAAACTTCTCTTACAATCAACAGTAAATCTTGGTGTTTCGCTATTCGTGCAGCAGCTAGCAGTAGCTACACGCAGCTAGCAGTCGCTATACCCAGCTAGCAGTAGCTACACGCAGCTAGCAGTCGCTATACCCAGCTAGCAGTAGCTACACGCAGCTAGCAGTCGCTATACCCAGCTAACAGTAGCTACACGCAGCTAGCAGTCGCTATACCCAGCTAGCAGTAGCTACACGCAGCTAGCAGTCGCTATACCCAGCTAGCAGTAGCTACGCGCAGCTAGCAGTCGCTATACCCAGCAACTGCGAGCTGCATGTAGCTACATTGATGTCTTACATGCTATCAGAAACATAAGAGTGAGAAAGGTGGAAAAAGTGGTCATATAAGCAATCAACATTTAACCTGAGACGCACATACGATTATGCTCACTATGCTAATTACAAGTGTCTAATTTCAATGTTATGAATATTTTATGGACTTCAATTAAATGCTCTCATCATTTCCTGCCCTCACTCTGTCAGCATCCATGTTGTTATGGCGATTCAGAGATGAACACTGAGCTGTTTTGTTAACAATGCAGTGTCATGTTGCCATGGATACGTCTGTCCTCCACCTATGTCACAGGTCACACATTCTGACCGCCACTGCAGCTCGCTGAAGGCAGCCTCTCCTTGAGGGTAACGATGTCTAGGATGTGTCGGTGCTGCGGTTGATAACGTGACGCTGCCAACACATCAAAAACGCAGGAATGAGATGAGACTCGGCGGCGGTTGACAGGAACTGGTGACCGCGCTGCCATCAGTGGATTCGTTTCATAAAACCGTGATGTGTCTCTGTCCATTCGTAGTGTAACTGGTAAGAAAGGAAACCACCAAAGGGAGAGAGAACGAACTGCCCCCCCCCCACCAACGGGGCCGGGTCGAGTGACCCGTGGTGAAGCTTTAGGAAGCTTTATCCCGTCCACTGCTGTAATTTCTTGTGCTCAATCCTCACCATCAGCCCCAACTGAGCCTGCAGGCTGCGTCCAAGGGTCAGGGTGGTGGGATTATCTGAGAAAAATGAGGGGGGAAATCTGCCGGCAACCCCTCCCCCTGCTTCTCTTCTCACCAACGGCCTCCATCCATAAACTTGTGCCAGCTGTTGCCTCACGCTAAACCCTGCTTAAGAGAAACCGACCTAAAAGGCCCGATCGAGGGGCGGCTGGACCGTGAGCTTAGAGCGCCACCACTGCCTGTGGCTGCAGCTGCCAGTGCAGCTCTGACACTCCACTCCACTTCCCCTGGTCTCCAGGATGCAGGCGAGCAGGACACCGAGAAGAGCAGAATGCAGTGGCCAGCTGGAGGAAGTGATGTCGTTATCGTCAGATATGATGTGGTTTCAACATGCGGTGGAAACTGTTTGACGGTGACTGTTATTCAATCCAGAAATATGCGTCTTAATCCTCCTCGCCACTTTTCACTCGGAGGGAAGCAGGGAGGAGATAAGAGGGAGTGAAGGACAAAAAGACGAGAGTCTGTGTCCATTTGCAAATGCGAACATTGTGGTAGGAGGCTGAACAGCTGGGGGCGAGAGCTCGGCTGGACCAATGAAAAAGGAAAACGCAAGTGACAGTTGTGGGGTGAGGACAAAGCCTGCGGAACAGACACATGACAAGTTCAGGCGGAGGTTAGTGTGGCAAGAGGAGGGAGCTGCTCCTCCACCCGACCGTCCCGCCTCCATCACATCATCCCAACTCCAAAATCTGCATCAGCATCATTCAACTCTGCGTGACCCCTGACGAGTCTCTTCGTTTGGCCGGGATGTCGGAGATGTTTTCAGAGAACGTGCTTGTGCTTTAATCTGTTCCCCACGGGGTCGTCGGGAGGTCACGCCGGCCTGATTCTGGCCAGCACGCGTGACGGATCTGATGCAAATGTATGACGACGTGACGCTCGGTCAACGAGAGCGAAACGAACCCGGACACTCACAGACTCTGAGGGTTTTTTGGCAATTGTTTTAAAACATTTGTTTACATTTGAAGCTCTCATCGTTTGCATACACGCCAGCAACAGAAATGCAAAGTTTGGATTTTTAAATTTTAATTTCATGTTAGAAAAAATATATTTTCAAAGAGGATTTTGGATATCAGTTTGTTTTTGGAATAAAATATCGTATTTTTAAATTCCTCATTTTACATGGAAGCCCCATAAACGAAAAAAAAAAAAAAACAGTAAAAATCTGTTTGACAAGAAAAAGCGAGTCGGCCGCCGGTGCAGCAAGAATAAAAAAAAATGTCTCAAATCTTGGAAACTTGAAGCTCAAAGGATGAAAAATACAAAATAGATTTTTTTCTTACTGATTTGTATTTTATAAAAATATTTACAAGCAAGATTAAAAAAAATACCACAACATAAAAATATAAAAGCTGAACAGATAAATAAAATCAGATGCTTTCCTTTGAATTGTATGTTTTTGCTATCCATCTCTCATGACAGTGAACGTTTTGATGGTAAATCTGGACCGCCGTCGAGCCGCAGCGCAGACAGAAACCTCACTGCACTGAGAACAGAACGTCTATTCTGGATGTTTCCGTCGGCACCGACCGACGGCTGAACTCTCTGACTTCACACCAACAACGTGTCGACTCGTCCTGTAGAATCTTTATTTCTATTTCTCACAGGTTCGATTTACACACATGACCTGCATGTAAAACTACTAGATGCCAATTCGATTGAAGTCACTCATATTTTTAGTTTTATTGTCATTGATATGTTATTGCATTACAGCTGCAGGACTCCTTCATGGGATTTATTCAACCAAGTCCTTGTCCTTTCTTTGTCTCTCGACATGAGACACCTTCCAGGAGATGCAATTATGCACATGCGAGTCTTCCTCTTTCTCTAATCTCTCCAGCAGCAGGCGACGTGTCATACATCCACCCAGACTCAAGTCCAGCAGCGAGGCAGCGAACACGAACCAGCCTGTGGAGCAGCGAGGTCGCTCTCACGCATCGGCGCTCCTCAGACCGTCTGTCCAAACCTGCCTTTAGTAATCTCCCAAATATGGAGCGCCGGCCTCGGCCAATCACGAGGCCCAATGCGCTCAGCTCCCACAGATACAACTGGGTTCATCTGGAGTTCATCATGGCGGATCGGCCAATCATGGCGTCCATGATGTTTGCCTCGGGACTGAGGTATGAGGTTTGTTTCTTCATTGTTGTTCCATGATGGTGCGCCTCCTCAAACCCGCAGCCGCGCCATCATGCCAATCACATCACCAGAGATCTCCGGCATCTGCATGCCACTGTGTGAGTCTGGTAGCTGGTCAAAAATCAGTAGCCACCAATCACCCTGAGACCGCCGCTCACACCGTGAGTTGGACATCTCCAGCATTTGCATGGTGATTAAACCGCGCGTTTCTTAGGTGCGTGAACCAACCCAGAACCACATGAATCTGCTCATCCACTCGTTGGTCTGATAACCTGAAACCCAGAACCACTGAGCAAGCAGCAGCTCTGACACTGGTTAGACCAGTAGGGTGACCTCTTGGATTTTACAGTGTCAGGTTCGGCCTCAGACCAGGCCTGGCTATGTGGTTAACACCGTTAGCAGCCGTGCTAACGCCCTGCCCCTCTATCAGTCTCATCCATGAGAACACAGTCCTCGACCAGAAGCAGCAGGTGTCCCAGAAGGAACTATTTTCTCCTGGACTAAATTTCCGCCATGATGCAAGAGCTTGTTAGGTAGCAGCAGGTGTATAAACTGTCCCTGATCCCCCCTGAGAGCATTAAAGGCGCAATACCACAGAGGCCAGAGCCTGGAACCCACTGGGAACCTGGACCCCTCTAATGGCGTCCAGCACAGATGGCGGAGCAATGAGGAAACCAGGCCAGTGACGTGTTGCCACGGTGCTATCATGTGCTGCTTTATCCTCGGTGCGATGGCGTTCAGAAGTTATTTCGAACTTTGTGGGTCCGTGAGAGCATGTGTGTGTCTGGGAAAGTAGCGCTGCACCGTAAATCACTAATATCATGTGACACTAAGGGACAACTGCAGATTACTAGGAGTTACTGACGGTGAGGATGGGCTCACAAGCAGGATGGAGCTTTGATGTTCAAGAAGAGCTTCTAAGGGTATATCTATCTATCTAACTATCTAACCATCTATCTAACTATCTAACTATCTATCTATCTATCTAACTATCTATCTAACTATCTAACTATCTATCTAACCATCTATCTAACTATCTAACTATCTATCTATCTATCTAACTATCTATCTAACTATCTATCTATCTATCTATCTAACTATCTATCTAACTATCTATCTAACTATCTATCTATCTATCTATCTATCTATCTAACTATCTATCTATCATCTATCTATCTAACTATCTATCTAACTATCTATCTATCAATCTATCTATCTAACTATCTATCTATCTATCTATCTATCTAACTATCTAACTATCTATCTAACTATCTATCTAACTATCTATCTAACTATCTAACTATCTATCTATCTAACTATCTATCTAACCATCTATCTAACTATCTAACTATCTATCTATCTATCTATCTATCTAACTATCTATCTAACTATCTATCTAACTATCTATCTATCTATCTAACCATCTATCTAACTATCTAACTATCTATCTATCTATCTATCTAACTATCTATCTATCAATCTATCTAACTATCTATCTATCTATCTAACTATCTATCTAACTATCTAACTATCTATCTATCTATCTAACTATCTATCTAACTATCTATCTAACTATCTATCTATCTATCTATCTATCTATCTAACTATCTATCTATCAATCTATCTAACTATCTATCTAACTATCTAACTATCTATCTATCTATCTATCTAACTATCTATCTAACCATCTATCTAACTATCTAACTATCTATCTATCTATCTAACTATCTATCTATCTATCTAACTATCTATCCATCTATCTATCTATCTATCTAACTATCTATCTATCTATCTATCTATCTAACTATCTATCTATCTATCTAACTATCTATCCATCTATCTATCTATCTATCTAACTATCTATCTATCTATCTAACTATCTATCTATCTATCTATCTATCAATCTATCTAACTATCTATCTAACTATCTATCTAACTATCTATCTAACTATCTATCTATCTATCTATCCATTTATCTATCTATCTAACTAGCTATCTAACTATCTAACTATCTATCCATCTATCTATCTAACTATCTATCTAACTATCTATCCATTTATCTATCTATCTAACTATCTATCTATCTATATATCTATCTATCTATCTAACTATCTATCTATCTATCTATATCTATCCATTTATCTATCTATCTAACTATCTATCTAACTATCTATCTATCTATCCATCTATCTATCTAACTATCTATCTAACTATCTATCTGACTATCTATCTAACTATCTATCTGTCCATCTATCTATCTATCTATCTATCCATCCATCTATCTATCTATCTAACTATCTATCTCTGTTTATCCATCTATCCATGTATCTATCTATCTATCATCCATCTATCTTTCTATCTATCTATCTATCTATCTATCTATCTATCTATCTATCATCTATCTATCTATCATCTATCATCTATCCATCTATCATCTATCTATCATCTATCTATCTATCTATCTATCATCTATCTATCATCTATCTATCTATCTATCTATCTATCTATCTATCTATCTATCCATCTATCTATCTATCTATCTATCATCTATCTATCATCTATCTATCTATCTATCTATCGATCTATCCATCTATCTATCTATCTATCTATCATCTATCTATCATCTATCTATCTATCATCTATCTATCCATCTATCTATCATCTATCTATTCATCTATCTATCTATCCATCTATCATCTATCTAGCATCTATCTATCTATCTATCATCTATCTATCTATCATCTATCTATCCATCTATCTATCATCTATCTATTCATCTATCTATCTATCTATCTATCCATCTATCATCTATCTATCCATCTATCTATCTATCATCTATCTATCATCTATCTATCATCTATCATCTATCTATCCATCTATCTATCATCTATCTATCTATCTATCCATCTATCATCTATCTATCCATCTATCTATCATCTATCTATCTATCTATCCATCTATCATCTATCTATCCATCTATCTATCTATCTATCATCTATCTATCCATCTATCTATCATCTATCTATCTATCTATCCATCTATCATCTATCTATCCATCTATCTATCTATCTATCATCTATCTATCTATCTATCTATCATCTATCATCTATCTATCTATCTATCATCTTTCTATCTATCTGTCTATCTATCTATCTATCTATCTATCATCTATCTATCTATCTATCATCTTTCTATCTATCTATCATCTTTCTATCTATCTAGATAGAAAGATATGCCTTCAGCACAGGTCGAGACCAGGATTTACTGGAGAACCACATAACCTGAGTTTTCAAGCATGAAGAGAAACTCAACTGGTGGAGAGGTTGACAATCCATTGTAGGAACGTTTGACACACATTTATTATATATTTAATTGACATTGGTTTGTTTGAATTTTATATATATTATATATATTTAAATATATATATACAATTCAAATACACAAATATACATAAAATATATAATAGATTTATATTTATATAAACATATATTTATACAAAAATATATATGTTCATATATTTTTACATACATACACACATGAATATATAAAATATAATATATAATATTATAAATGTATATATAAAATATTTTATAAATATGTATGTGTGTGTGTGTGTGTGTGTGTATATATATATATATATATATATATATATATATATATATATATATATATATATATATATATACACATACATGTATATATATATATGAGAATGACTTTCATTGCATGTCAGCTCAATTGTTTCCTACAGGAATCTAAAATGATAAAATTCATTAAATCTGTTGATTTTAAATATTTCAAAGAAGAAGTATAACTGCCTGCATATTCGGAAAAAAATAATATATTATTGGTTAAATACTGATTTATTGAAATATGTGACAAACTAAAGGGATAAATGGAAAATTATACAACAATTATAAATTACTAATATTGATGCTGTAGAAATTCAAATTAATTTTTTTCAAGAAAAATACTTAAAAGAAAGTCATTGAAACAATTAAAGAATAACTGTAATGAATTTTAATGACATATGAACTATCATTTCCTGCAATGTAATCATTCAGGAAAATTAAAATACATATAATTTCTGTATGTAAATAAATGAATTAATTTAAATTTAATTTGTTTTGATAAATTTATTTTGTCAGATGTCTCATACAAAAAAATAAGCGGAATTGAATAATAAAATAATTCTGGTGAAATACCAACAATATAATTAACTTTGAGTAACGGATTGTGGTAAAACACAATTTATTTCAATTCTGAGTATAATTTAGAATCATGATTTAGTTGAAATGCTTTAAATACAAAATTATATAGCATATATTTTAATAATAATAATAATAAAGGTAATATAATAATATAATTAAACAACATAAATAATCTTGTAATTATAATTTACAATGATTTAAAAAAATAAATCGTGAAAATCTGGAAGCTCGTAGGTGCACAGCCATATGCAGTATCGTGAGTACATAGAAGGAAACATCCCCGTTAATTTTCCAATATTCTATATTTTTACATAAAGTAAATAAAGAGCAGCAGTTGGTTTGAATGAGCAAAACAAGGGGCCTTGCCTTGCCTTTATATTTATATATTTGGGACGATTGTGTCGATTGAGGAGAGTTCTTCGCTGAAGCAAACGTAACTAAGTTCTCATGCAGTACAAGTATACTCGCTGTACGAGTACACAGCTCGTTGCTGCTATCAGCTCCTAAAGCTTTTCCACGGTGACGATCCCAGGAGGAGGCCCTGACCTCAGCCTGCTTCTGATATGGAAATAATTTGGTTGTGATTCGACCACCAAGCGATTCAATGAAGCCTGACGTGCTTCAGTGGCTAAACTCAATGCAGCTCAATCACGGGCCTGTGCCATATCCCAGTAATGATCTGGGCCAACGGGACCAGGAGCCCTCATTGTCTCCGTTTCTAAGCGCCCTCGTCGTATCCGTATCAAGGAGCCTGACTGCCGAGGTCGCCGCAGCACCAAGCTGTTATGTAGGTTAGCTCCGCAGCGCTTTAATCCCAGAGCGGAAATAAATAAAGTGTTTAGGAAGAGGTGAGTGCTCGGTCAGCCCGTCTGCACACGGCGCCGCGCTCGTGTCACTTTGAAGAGCAGCCATTAGGCCTGTGAGCTAATGTGGAGAGAGTGTGCCGTCTACCGTAGAAACCGGGCGCTGATGGAGAACCGCTAGCTGAACCCACGCAACACCCACGCACCTCCGGCAAGGCCACACATCCACGCAGCCACGCTAACTGATTCTGTCAGCATCGCCGCTCCAGACGCGGAGCCTGTGTGTCGCGCCTTCAATCAGACCGCCGCATCTTCGACGTATCCGCTTTGATTAAAGGAACAATTCTGAGTGACGGATGTGAACGTTGTTCCAGTCGAATGGGTCGGTGTGCAGGTTCAGTCCAGAGTCGTTCTCCTGGTTTCGACCCCGGCGAGTACGAGACGGCCGGAATCCAGGAACTACGGACGATTCGCTGAAGAAGGCAACGAAACAACCGAAATGCAAAAATGGAAACGATCACCTTTCACATTTTCTTATCTGAAATGTAAAAAATGTAATAAAAACATGAGACAGTTCTCTTGAAAATATGAATACATTTGCAATTTATTAGTTACTCACAAAATGACTCATGATTTTAGGGTTTGCGTCAACAGTTCATAGTAACTCCCTCCAGGTAGTACTGCAGTTCAGTATTTATAGTTGGGTTTTCGCGAAGGTCACGGCTACATAAAACCCCTTTTTAAAAGCTTTCAAATACTCTCTTTTTTTACGGTTGTATATAAATACTACCAGAGGAATACTTGGCAACAATAACAATAATAACCCAGGAGTATTTTTAAGCAGCTTTTAATTTTTTAAATAATGTCTGTGCATCATGTTTTATGGAAAAGTTTGATTTACTGAATGATATTCCATGTTTAATTAATAGGCTCCTGAATCAGAGGTGGGGGGGGGGGGTGTCACCTGTTGAATCCGCCGTCTCCCCAGTAGAAGGTTAAGAGCCTGAGGCTGCCTTTGCTATCAAGAGTGAACTTTCCTTGGTAGGAGGCCAGGACACAGACAAGCGCCGGGGGCAGCGTGTCAGAGGAAATACCGCTCCAGCGCCGTGATTGAAGTGTGGACTCAACGCTGGATGGAAAAGGGCAGAGTGACTGTGTGGCGACCGCCGGCCTGGACGCCGTACATACACGCCACTGTGAAAGTGCATTACCTTCCTCTACGCAGGCTCTCCAGCCCCAGAGACCTGAGCTGCAACGTTATGAAATACACAGAGAAGTGAATTTGATTTGTGCTCATGTGATTTGGAAGCTGAACAGGACTCTTTCTCCCCCTCTCTCCCCCTCTCTTCCCCCCTCTCCCTCCCAGTAACCTCCCAGTGACCACCCACTCAAGCACTGATGGACGTGACACACCGGGAACATTTTCTCTCAGAGGGAAAAAGCTGAAGTGTGTAGGTTTTTTTTCATTTCAACATGTTTTTGAAGATAAATGTTTTAAGCAAAGTATCTTTCAAGTGAAGATGAATTACAAATAAAAGTCCTGCATTTGAAAGCAGCCTCTTGAAGGAGACTCTGGCCTCGGAGGTCCCAGCAGCAGCGGGTCAGCAGGCAGGGTTGTGCTCTCGGTGCTCGACGAGGACTGGCGCTCCTTTGGAAAATGGACGGTTCTACCGCCACGCGACCTTTGCTTCTGAGTGAAAAACAAAGAGAACAAAATGAAGAAAAAAATACTAAATGTTTTTACTGTTTATTTACAAGAGACAAAAGCACTTAAAGATATTAATTTGAAGGCTGGAATCAAGACAGCAAAAAACACCCACTAAAAGAACCCTAATGACAAACGCCTGACGGCGCCCAGCAGTGCGGAGGGTTGTTCTCTGAAATACGATAATCTGAATAATGGCGTATTTCATGATCATGATCATGCTCGTGTGCACCATGTTCCTGATTATAAGTACTACTACTGCTTCTACTACGACTACTACAACTACTACTACGACTGATGACAATAATAATAATAATGATAATAATAATAATCAGCAAGAGGGCAGCTGCCATTTTTCTTCTGACAAGTCTCTGGCTGCTCGTTTAACTTTACACATATACAACACACACATCACCATATATAACACACACATCACCATATATAACACACATCACCATATATAACACACACATCACCATATATAACACACATCACCATATACAACACACACATCACCATATATAACACACACATCACCATATATAACACACATCACCATATATAACACACACATCACCATATATAACACACATCACCATATATAACACACACATCACCATATATAACACAAACATCACCATATATAACACACATCACCATATATAACACACATCACCATATATAACACAAACATCACCATATATAACACACACATCACCATATATAACACACACATCACCATATATAACACACATCACCATATATAACACACATCACCATATACAACACACACATCACCATATATAACCCACACGTCATCATATATAACACACACGTCACCATATATAACACACATCACCATATATAACGCACACATCACCATATATAACACACATCACCATATACAACACACACATCACCATATATAACCCACACGTCATCATATATAACACACACGTCACCATATATAACACACATCACCATATATAACGCACACATCACCATATATAACACACATCACCATATATAACACACATCACCATATACAACACACACATCACCATATATAAACCACACGTCATCATATATAACACACACGTCACAATATATAACACACATCATCATATATAACGCACACATCACCATATATAACACACACCACCATATACAACACACATCACCATATATAACACACACATCACCATATATAACACACATCACCATATATAACACACATCACCATATACAACACACACGTCACCGTATATAACACACGTCACCATATATAACATACACATCACCATATATAACACACATCACCATATATAACACACATCACCATATATAACACACATCACCATATACAACACACACGTCACCGTATATAACACACTCATCACCATATATAACACACATCACCATATATAACACACACGTCACCATATATAACACACACATCACCATATATAACACACGTCACCATATAAAACACATCACCATATATAACACACACATCATCATATATAACACACACGTCACCATATATAACACACACGTCACCATATAAAACACACACATCACCATACATAACCCACAAGTCATCATATATAACACACACATCACCATATATAACACACATCACCATATATAACACACACATCATCATATATAACACACACGTCACCATATATAACACACACGTCACCATATAAAACACACACATCACCATACATAACCCACAAGTCATCATATATAACACACACATCACCATATATAACACACATCACCATATATAACACACATCACCATATACAACACACACATCACCATATATAAACCACACGTCATCATATATAACACACACATCACCATATATAACACACATCACCATATACAACACACACATCACCATATATAAACCACACGTCATCATATATAACACACACGTCACCATATATAACACACATCATCATATATAACGCACACATCACCATATATAACACACACCACCATATACAATGCACATCACCATATATAACGCACACATCACCATATATAACACACATCACTATATACAACACACACATCACCATATATAAACCACACGTCATCATATATAACACACACGTCACCATATATAACACACATCACCATATATAACGCACACATCACCATATATAACACACATCACTATATACAACACACACATCACCATATATAACACACACATCACCATATATAACACACATCACCATATATAACACACACATCACCATATATAACACACATCACCATATATAACACACACGTCACCGTATATAACACACGTCACCATATATAACACACACATCACCATATATAACACACACGTCACCATATAAAACACACACATCACCATACATAACCCACACACATCACACCATATTTAAAAACACATTTGTCACCATATATAACCCATATATTATCACATACGAAAACACACTGTGTACACCGTATATTACACCGTATATTACAACAGTATCAGCCCCACTCAGCATCACCTTGATCAGTTTAGTGTACTAACATTGTTCCCGGGTTTTGGAGTGCTCATTATGAGAATATGAATGAGCTCAGCGAGTCAGCGAGAAAACATATTAATACTACTACTAATAATAATAATGATGAAAGTAATAGTAACGTCTTGTAGCTGAGGCTCCTGGCCCACATGCACATCGTTCTGTCTTGTGTGTATTGGTGTTTCAGCTGAGTGTAGTAAATATACTACAGTATAATGTTCTATATTCTGCAGTGCTGCAGACGAGTACCAGCAGTCGACAGTTTGGTTTTGCAGGCCGTCCGAGCCGAAACCTGATAGGCTGCAATCATATCGGTATGGCTGTAATTTCTGATGCTGCCTGATGATAATTGCCAGCTCGGCTCCTCAGGATGCTTCCCCCCGCACACGGACCCGCTCTGCTGTCAAAAAACAACCGCCGTCTTTCCATCCTAACCTCCCAGCCAACAACTGAAACAAAATGGCCGATGATGTGACTAATGAGGAAGCACCGTAATGGCCTGAAATTATCGAGAAACTCTCTACTGTGACACGGCGAGCTTCTCCAGCCATCGGCATCACTGTGGAGGGCTCAGCAGAGCAGGTGAGGGGGTAATGATGAGATACAGGTTACTAGTATTTCTAGTATTACTAGTACTACTATGATAGTGCCTGAGTACAATTTATATATGAATCTAAACCAATTACATGGGTCTTCAGTATCACAAGCCGTAAGATGAGAAAAGGCCGATGCTATTGATCCCACGTGGGGAAGTTCACACGTACCTACAGGTCAGACGAGAGAAGGGGAAGCCAACAGCAGGATAAAATGAATGAAGGACCAAAAATATAAAGAACAAGAGATGCGCAAAGGACTGGAACAAAGATGTCAAAAACATTACGTTTTCACAGATACAAAAGGAAAGATTGTTCTCTGCACACACAGTTTTATTATTTTATTGCACGAGGAGCTGCAATCAAAGGAGATGCAGTTTCTCCTGCAAGAGTTTTTTGAAAATTTAAAAAACATAAAAGTAAAAAAAAGTCAGATTTTGATGGATATAAAAAAATACAGAATTTAATGTGGATTGAATAGTTGCCTACTTAAAATAATCACCGGTCGTTTTTTTCAAGTTTGTCAGGAAACACAAAAAAATGGAGACAAAACATCATAAGGACTTAATTTAGGCAAAAATAAATGTCCAAAAAATGACAGGCAATTATTTGAACAAGGACCTGTGGGTACGTTAGCACCTGGACATGGGATCATTCCTCAACTACAATCATAAAAACAAAACAACAATCAGACATTCGTCAGGGCGATGCAGGCTCCTGTTGGCGCTCTAGTTAATGGTGAACTTTATTTACTGTTGGACTGTCGTTATCCAGCACAGCATTAACCTCTAAGAACTGACTGTGTTTTGTATGTCCAGCGAAATCATACAAAAACACTAGAGAGTACTGGTTTTACAGAAGGGAGTATTAGTGGCCTCTGCGTTGCGTTCTTTCAAGACTTGACAAGGAGACACCATTTGAATGAACAAATTAACTGTTTAACCAACAAAATCCCTGCTTTTATGGGCTTCCCCCCGAACCAAAGGCCCAGCAGCCCCTTCCTTCACGACGCTACGGGGCTGCAGCCATTGGATCACTAATTACATCTCCTGTAAATATGAAGCTGTCTCCACTGTAAACTCAAAACACCTGTTTAAACACAAACACAGCAACTTCATCTTATGTGTGTGCTGTGGAAGGGCTACACACGGCTCCGTCACGCTAACAGTACATGCTAACTCGGCGCTAGCAGCCGTGCAGGCTAATACACACACACACACACACACACACACGCACGCTGCAGGAGCTCAGCCTCCGAACACAAACATTGCCATTAATGATGAATAGAAACTAATATGCACTTGATGAGGCCCAAAATCTCTCGATGCTCGAGACTGAAGTCTTCAGTTCGAAAAAGATTTGACAGGCATGCAGAGAATTATGCTGCCTCATCAAGTACGAAGGCTGGTCAGTGGAAATGTTAGGCAAGGAAAAGTATTTAACCCGCTCACAGTATCTCATCCATCCATCCATTCATTTTCTATACCTCTTATCCGTTAAGACTCGTAGTGGGGGGTGGAGCCTATCCCAGCTGGCATTGGGTGAGAGGTGGGGTTCACCCTGGACAGGTCACCAGTCCATCACAGGGCCATCAGGAGCAGTGAGGGACTCAGTATCTTGCTCAAGGACACTTGAACATGGTCACCGGGGGAAGTGGGGATCGAACCAGCAACCCCTCTGTTGCTATGGCCCCACTACCTCTGAGCAACGCCACTCTAGTTGTGGTTCTAGTTCTAGTTCTAGTTCTAGTTCAAGTATTAGCACTGCTAACTGTTTCAAAAAGGTCAGGCACATGTGGGTGTTAATTGCAGTATGAGGTATAATCTTTAAATTAATAATGAGTGGTTAATTATTCTCTCAGCTTTTCTTCATAAATGAAGTGCTGAGAGTTACTGCACGGCGTGATTAATGTGAGTGGACGCAGGCTGAAGACGATGGAGTCAA
Source organism: Aulostomus chinensis (assembly GCF_037954235.1). Classification (NCBI taxonomy): domain Eukaryota; kingdom Metazoa; phylum Chordata; class Actinopteri; order Syngnathiformes; family Aulostomidae; genus Aulostomus; species Aulostomus chinensis. Next base: position 28,247,568 of record NC_141331.1, read on the forward strand.
AGTTTGAGTGGGGAAAATAGGTCAACCACCACTAATGGGAATGAACTTTTGACCCGTGTGAAGCGCAGCTCCTGTTTGGCTGAAAGGCCCGCCTCCTCCTCCACGCTCACCTTCCACGCCGTGTGTTGCTGCGCTACGTTGCCTCTGAACACAGCAAACACCTCCAGAACAACAAGAGAAAAGGGGCTGCTGAGTCCGACCACGATGAAAGATTAATCTGCTCAGTACTGGAGAGTTTCCACTGGAGCTGGTAGAAGTACAAAGATCTAATTAGATTCAGCTCACTTTTTTTAATTATGCAGCAGTCGCTGCGTCGTCAGTCCTGTCACCACAGAGAGGTTCACCCCCCCGTCTGGGCTTTTTGCGTCACATCTTTACGCCGCTGCTGACCTCATTTTTGTCCACAGCAAACTTCCATTTGATAACAGCAAGCGGCTGCTCCACGCACACGAGAAAGAAGATGGCGGCATACAGTACCTTGCATCTGGATCATCTCTTCTTTCTTTTAGAGAAAAACTGCACGTCACCTTGATGAGGTTTCAAACAGAAAACGCCTCACCATGGTTTTACATGTAAACCACGCGGTCAAACGTTTCCCTGAGCCTTTTACTAAATTCTGCTCCTGCTGTCAATAGCATTCATCCGTTTGACAAAAACTCACTACGACTGTGTATTCCTCCCTGTTTTGCCTCGCTCGGTCTTTTTGGAGAGCTATTTCAAGCCCTCGCTCTCTCTGCGGCGGGGCTCATAATATCAGATTGCACAGCCAGTCTTGGCCAAATGTGAATTTTATACTCTAGTGAACACAGGCTTTACACTTTCATTAGCTCACATTCTCCTCAGCAGTGCAAATGCCATGTCTGTGGTTGAGGGCAGGGGGAGGGGTGGGGGGAGCCTCTGACCGAGCCTGATGGGAGGAGGACGGGGGAGGGGGGGGGGGGTTGAAGAAAAAAAGCTTCCGGAAAGTAGAGTTTGCCCCGAGGCTCGGGCCACCACCACTCTGGAGGAAAACATGAAGTAAAATGTGCCGCAGCGAGCGCATATTGCTGACGTTCAGGCCGAGTACACAAACCCAAATAAAAGCAGTTTCTTCATGGACTCTGCTGATGTCATGTGGATGAAAATCTGACCCCCCTGAAACAATTTCACCCTCAGTTACACCCCCCCCCCCACTGCCTCCTGACGAACCTGAAGGTGCAGCGTCTACGTGTCCTCGGCCGTCAAAGCAAACTCCAAGGTTTTGCCTCAATGAGCTGCCTCATTAAGGAGGACTCAGCCCTCTAGGAGAGAGCGCCCCCCCCCCACAAGCTCCTGTTGCCATTTACATTTATGCTTTTTATGCTTTTTAGTTTGTTTGTTTCCAGGCTGAATGTTTTCCATAAGTGAGGGAGTCATGAGGAGAGCTGGATGGTGAATGTGGCAGCGAGGGCGTGAAGAGAGGAACGGAATCGTTTGTGTCAGCCTTCCCCTGAGAGATGAAAGCAAATGCTGGCTGTGTCTTAAACTATTAGGGTAAGGGCTGCCCCCCTGCCCCCTGCCCCCCCCCCCCTGCCCCTGACATGCATTAGTGATGTACCTCAAAGATGCCACATACTGAACACTACGAGTTACCTTCACTGGATGCCATAAATTACCCTGCAACATTCCTGTCTGCGTGGAGGAATGAGCTGCTGATTACAGGAGATTGGTGCTACCTTCACCAGGTGACTGCAGAAGTGCGACTCCACACTAAAACTGGTGAAGTGAGGAACTTCCCTACCAACATGGAGGAGATGGATTTATGAGGACTCTTCAGCTGGAAAACACTGTCAGATTCATGAAGTCCCTCTCCAGTACGTTGATAAAATCAAGCCAGTTTGGGACGGTGATGACCGGAACCCCAGCAGCTGGGCTGCCTCTTGATGAACCTTCATGGTGTCTGGCCTGTCAGTAGTAAATTACCTTGCTTCCACTCGCCGTGCATGGCTAATGCACGGCGAGTGGAAGCCAGCGGGCTCAAGGGTCGAGGCCGCTGCAGTCGCCTCCTGTGACGTGTGCGTCCTCGGCCTCGGCGCGGTGCAGAGGAGCGAGTTCACGAGGAGGCCAGTGTTCGCAGGTCTGAATGGAGCTAAAATGGAAACATCTTCAGGGCACACTCTGACCTGTCAGCCTCATTTTCCTCCAGTGGATCCGATGAGTGCGACTACGCCATCCCTCATTCTTTCCTGCGGACTCCTTATCTTCTTCCCAGTCCCGTTCCTTTCTCCCTCCCTCCATCCCAGCCCTGCCAGGTCAGGTTTGGCGAAGAGAGACACCCACAGCTCGTCTCCTCCGCCGCACACAAATACACTCTGTCCATCGCTGAGAGCAGATTTTCTCTTTAGACTAATGGCCCGTTATGTGAAACAGACCTGATTACTGCCTGACAGAGGGAATTAAGGCCATCCAGAGCCAAAGGAGTGTGCCAGCATCCATGACCTGGCACAGGCACTTGAGTTTTATTTACTGCTCACAGTAAGCACACATTCCACTTTTCCAGGGGAGGGAAAAAGAGATGCACTGCTGATAGTGCACTTGACCTCGGTGGTGATTTGACTTCTTCTGAGGAAGGAAAGATGGAGATGGATTTTCTGATTAGAAAAAACACAGAGAGATAAACTGCAATTACTGGAGAGGGACCTTTTTAATGGAGCAATGATGAATCAATGCATGATCTTGAGCAGAAAGAGCTCAGCAGCTCCAGACAGCAGAGGGACAGAGACGGAGCAGACGTCACCTCTCTGGTTCTGGAGGAGCAAGGACCAGCAGAGGGAAGCAGTCCAACCATCCATCCATCTGTCCATCCATCAGTCCATCCATCCATCAGTCCATCCCTCCATCCATCCATCCGTCCATCCATCAGTCCATCCATCCATCCAGCCGTCCATCCATCAGTCCATCCATCCATCAGTCTTTCCCTCCATCCATCCATCCGTCCATCCATCAGTCCATCCATCCATCCAGCCGTCCATCAGTCCATCCATCCATCAGTCCACCCCTCCATCCATCCATCAGTCCATCCCTCCATCCATCCATCAGTCCATCCCTCCATCCATCCATCAGTCCATCCATCCATCAGTCCATCCCTCCATCCATCCATCAGTCCATCCCTCCATCCATCCCTCCATCCATCCATCAGTCCATCCATCCATCAGTCCATCCCTCCATCCATCCATCAGTCCATCCATCCATCAGTCCATCCGTCCATCCATCCATTCATCCATCAGTCCATCCATCCATCAGTCCATCCATCCATCCATCCATCGATCCGTCCATCCATCAGTCTATCCATCAGTCTATCCATCCATCAGTCCATCCATCATTCCATCCGTCCATCCATCCACCTGTCTGTCCATCCATCCATCCATCAGTCAATCCATCATTCCATCTGTCCATCCATCAGTCCATCCATTGGTCCATCAATCCATCCATCAGTCCATCCATCCATCCATCCATCCATCATTAGTCCATCCATCAGTCCATCCATCCATCCATTAGTCCATCCATCCATCCATCAGTCCATCTGTCCATCCATTAGTCCATCCATCAATCCATTAGTCCAACCATCCATTCATCCGTCCATCCATCAGACCATCCATCCATCGGTCCATCCATCAGTCCATCCATCCATCCATCCATCCATCAGTCCTCCCATCAGTCCTTCCATCAGTCCATCCATCCATCAGTCCATCCATCCATCCATTAGTCCATCCATCCATCCATCAGTCCATCCATCCATCCATCCATCATGCATCCATCAGTCCATCCATCCATTAGTCCATCCATCCATCAGTCCATCCATCCATCCATCAGTCCATCTATCAGTCCATCCATCAGTCCATCCATCAGTCCATCCATCCATCCATCTGTCCATCCATCCATCGGTCCATCAGTCCATTCATCCATCGGTCCATCCATACATCCATCCATCCATCAGTCCATCCATCCATCCATCAGTCCATCCATCCATCAGTCAATCCATCCATCCATTAGTCCATCCGTCCATCCACCCATCCATCCATCTGTCCATCCATCCACCCGTCCATCCATCCACCCGTCCATCCATCCATCCGTCCATCAGTCCATCTGTCCATCCATCCATCCATCAGTCCATCCGTCTATCCATCCACCCATCCATCCATTCACCTGTCTGTCCATCCATCCATCCATCAGTCCATCCGTTTATCCATCCATCCACCCATCTGTCCATCCATGCATCTGTCCATTCCTCCATCAACCCATCCATCCATCCACCTGTTCGTCCATCCATCCACCCATCCATCCATTAGTCCATCCGTCCATCCATCAGTCCATCCCTCATCAGTCTATCCATCCACCCATCCATCCACCCGTCCGTCCATCCCTCCATCCATCCATCCATCTACCCATCCATCCATCCATTAGTCCATCCACCCATCCGTCCATCCATCCATCCATCCGTCCGTCCATCCATCCATCCATCCATCAGTCCATCCACCCATCCATCCATCCACCTGTCTGTCCATCCATCCATCCATCAGTCCATCTGTTTATCCATCCATCCACCCATCTGTCCATCCATGCATCTGTCCATTCCTCCATCAACCCATCCATCCATCCACCTGTCCGTCCATCCATCCACCCATCCATCCATTAGTCCATCCGTACATTTATCAGTCCATCCCTCATCTGTCTATCCATCCACCCATCCATCCACCCGTCCGTCCATCCCTCCATCCGTCCATCCATCTACCCATCCATCCATCCATTATTCCATCCATCCATTCATCCATCCATCCATCCATCCGTCCATCCAGCCATCCATCAGTCCATCCGTCTATCCATCCATTGGTCCATCCATCCATCCATCAGGCCGTCCATCCATCCATCCATCCATCCATCAGTCCATCCGTCCATCCATCCATCCAACCATCCGTCCATCCATCCACCCATCAGTCCATCCATCCATCCATCCATCAGTCCATCCCTTTATCCATCCATCCACCCATCCATCTATCAGTCCATCCCTCATCTGTCTATCCATCCACCCATCCATCCACCCGTCCGTCCATCCCTCCATCCGTCCATCCATCTACCCATCCATCCATCCATTATTCCATCCATCCATTCGTCCATCCATCCATCCATCCGTCCATCCAGCCATCCATCAGTCCATCCGTCTATCCATCCATCAGTCCATCCATCCATCCATCAGGCCGTCCATCCATCCATCCATCCATCCATCAGTCCATCCGTCCATCCATCCATCCAACCATCCGTCCATCCGTCCATCCATCAGTCCATCCATCCATCCATCCATCAGTCCATCCGTCCATCCATCAGTCCATCCATCAATCAGTCCATCCATCCATAAGTCCATCCATCCATCCATCGTCCATCCATCCATCAGTTCATCCATCCATCCATCCATCAGTCCTTCCATCCATCAGTCCATCCATCCATCTATCCATCCATACACCCATCCGTCCATCCATCCATCAGTCCATCCATCCATCCATCCATCAGGCCGTCTATCCATCCATACATTCATCCATCTACCCATACATCCATCCATCCATTAGTCCATCCACCAATCCATCAGTCCATCTGTCCATCCATCCATCCATCAGTCCATCCGTCCGTCCATCCATCCATCCCAGTCTCAGACTACCATTGTACGATGTATTATGACGCGTCATGCAGCGAAACCTTTGAGGAAAAATGGGACCAAGCAACCGAAAATGTCAAAGTTGACCTAAACTCTCTTTACATAGTAGTGGGTAAGCAGGGGGCAGCCTTAAAAGTAGAATCTAACCCATTTATCTCGGAATGGTGCAACGTGCCTGAGTCTGTACCCAACATTACCCTGTTAGTGAATAAAAATTTTGAATCAAAAGACTTGGGACCAATGATGCGTGTTGCCGCTCATGCTGAATGGGACAAAACAGACAATCCACAAATCTTCATATCAAGAAACGGAGACATGCTGAAGATCATGTGTGACACGTGAATGATTTCTGGCTGATTCTGGCAATGATGTATGTATTCCATTTGAGTATGAGGGAGAACCGCATGAGTGCATTGCTGACACCATGAGGTACACTAAGCTGAGGCCAGATCTTGAGTCAGTTCCTTTGATTAATGAGGATATAACATATTTTGTTGACGGTTCCTGTTTCAGAGATCACTGAGGAAATCATGCAGGCTTTGCTGTGGTAAGACAAGATGCTAATAAGTTTGTGACGGAGAAAGCTGAAAGATGTGTTCAACCTTGTTCAGCTCAGCTAGCCGAGCTAAAAGCGTTAACCAAGGCGTGTAAGTTAGCACAGAGTAAAGTAGCTAATGTATACACTGACTCAGCCTATGCACATGGTGTTTGTCATCTGTTTGGTTCATTGTGGAGACAAAGAGGGTTTAGGAAAACCGATGGTAGCCCAATACAACACGGAGATCAGATAAACGAACTAATGTCTGCAATGTTGCTTCCAGCAAAACTCGCAATTATCAAATGTCAAGCACATCGCAAAGGTAATGATACTGTGATAAGGGGAAACAGTGCAGCTGATGAAGCTGCCAAAGCTGCATCCAAATGTGAGGTAGCCATTTTCTCACCAGTAATATCCCTCGAACCTACTGTTACACCTGATGACATTGTTTTAATACAGAAAGAGGCAGGAGAAAATGAACAAAATCTATGGCGACAAAGGGGTGCATTAGCAGACGGGAAGGGTTTGTGGAGGTCACATGAGGGCCTTTTGGTTGCACCAGTGCCTCTACTGACCGTTCTAATTTCAGAAGTGCACAATGCAGATCACTGAGCAAGGGGGGAAGTGCTGAAAAAGATAAAACAACAAGGCTATTGGTCACCATACATGCAAGCCATGGTTGATGAAGTCTTAAACCAATGCGAAGTCTGTGCTCAAAATAATGTGCGAAAACCAGTCAAAACACCGGTAGGGCACATTCCGATCCCTGAGGGACCATTCAAACACCTAGCCATAGACTATGTTGACATGATAAAATCAGTACAAGGAAAACGCTACATGTTAGTCATCATAGACAGGTTTTCACGATGGGTGGAAGCAGTTTCATCTAAAAACCTAGGCTCAGAAACAGTGATTAAATTTCTGACAAGAGAAGTCATTCCAAGGTTTGGTATCCCATCAGAAATAAGTTCTGACAACGGTTCTGCATTTGTACATAAGGTTGCCAAAGGCGTTCTTCAGCAGTTACGTGTCAAACAAAGACTATCTGCAGTGTACCATCCACAGAGCAATGGTATGGTAGAGCGAATAAATTGAACACTAAAAGCAAAAATCAGTAAAATCTGTGCCAGCACAAAACTGAACTGGGTAGATGCTTCAGTGATGATACACTGATGCTTGCACTAATGAGCTACCGCATGCAAACTCACAGGAGCACGCATCTAACACCACATGAAATGCTAACAGGCCGACCTATGCCGGCCCCACAACTGCGTGGCCCGTATAAGGGACCTCCGCTTGAGCAACTGCAAGTCGAGCTAAAAGACTATATGAGTCAACTAACTGCAATACATAGGTCTATCTACCTTCAGGAGAAGAAAAAAGAGCCAGATCTTGACCAGGAGGTCAAGAAACCTGTCGTGCCTGGTGACCAGGTGTACATCAAGATCTTCAGACGAAAGTGGCACGAACCACGACGGGAAGGACCATATACGGTGGTGCGGGCGACTCCAACGGCAGTTCAAGTCGAAGGAAGCACAACGTGGTATCATCTGAATCACTGCACAAAAGTCCCCAGAAAAACCAAGGGTGGTATTGAGTTGGAAAACAGAGATAGAAAAGATGACAATGTGGGGCGCTCTGACAGTAGTGAGCATTCTGATTTGGATGCCCATAGGAATAAAGGAGATGTCAACCTCAGTGACGTTGTCAAAAGCCCAGGAGACCAGAGCCACAACAGAGACTCACCCGTGCCACGGAGACGCCGAAGCACATGAATCAGATGAGTATGATGCAACTACACCATCCCACACTCTGAACCCTAAGCCGACACTCTCAGCTAAGTTCAGACACATAGCTATCCTACACACACTGATGCATGCTAAGAAACGTGGTAAAAGAAGAGTACATACAATGTGGAAGTGGCAGGCTAGTATGGACATACCAGACACACTCGGTAAAGGGGAGTTAACATATGAAGCAGTTGTCATGTCAAATGATTATGAGCATTCTCATTTGTGTGGGGTTAAAAAGGCTCAGATGATAACAGTATGGGGACTGGAAGTATGTAAAATTACTCTTACAGTAGCTGAAAACATGGTAATTACAGTTAAGTTAAGCACAGAATTTAATCCAAGCGATGCGTATTATGTCCTTGTGCGTGTGGGGAATAATAAAAATAACAATCAATTGCAAAGGTCACTAGTGCTAAACAGGGAGGAGACTCCCGACCCTGAAATTTTAGGAGTTGTCCCACTTAGGACTGAGATAATTAATGGGAAAATAAGGGTGCACATTCCACCACAGGGGGTAGCAGACAACTTAAAGAAGCGTGATGTACGTCTCTTGGAAATCGAAGAGGTCGAAACAGGGACTGAAACGAATGTACTATGCGGTTGGATTAACAAGCATAATGAAAACACAACAGGTTGGGAATTGGATCAGTGCGGTATGGCGGTATTTGAAGAAGCAGGTGAGTGGGTAGTTGAACTGAACGAGACTTTGTATGAGCTAAATGGGAAGTGTGCTTTAGAATTAATAAGTACTTTCAAAGATGGACGGATAAGTAAGCGAGTGCATCCATGGTATGTTCCTGACGGGAAGGAAGTGACCAACCAAACTATCAGTATTGGGAACAGGGATACAACGACCCAGGCAACAGGCCAAATCAAACACCAACATGTCAAAGTGCACACGCCCGTAGCTCCTGTTGTGATCTCGACACCAACTACTAAAGCACCCAAGATCGCCCATACCATAGGTGATGTAGCTATAAAGCCCACAAACATGCTTAAAACCACCTTGCCGTCAACTGTAAAAGTACCAGGTAAAGTAACACCCATAGCCACAGCCACACTGAAAGTAATTAAACCGGTAGGGGTAACTACCCCTAAGAACGTTCTTGTAGCCACGATCCCAGCAGAGATGAGTCCAGTTCCAACTCCAGCCAAAACTTCACCAGTCACAACAACAAGTGGTGGTAGTGATGACAGCCACCTTAAAGGCCTGTGGCACATAACCTGTGACTAAGGAAAGATTAATTTGGTTTAATATGGACGTGTTGACTAGAGGGAAGGCATCCTTAAGGAGGCTTGTTGGGATGGGATCCAGCAGACAAGTGGCTGACTTGGAGGAACCGACTGCAGAAGTTAATTCTGACAGGTTGATGGGGGAGAAGCTGTCCAAGTGAGCACCAAGTCTGGGAGGTGCTTCTATGGGGACTGTAGTCTGTCCTCCATTACTGGCAATCTTCGTTCTGATGTTCACAATCTTTTCAGTAAAGAAAGAAAGGAAGTCGTTACTGCTGACAGTTGGGGGATGCATGGCTCAACAGCACTATGGTTCTTGGTGAGCCTGCCCACGGTGCTGAAGAGGAACCTGGGGTTGTTCTTATTCTTTTCTATCAGGGACAAGTAGTAAGCGCTTCTGGCATTACGGAGTTCTTTTTATATATTAATAAACTCTCCTTCCAGGCTTGGCGGACTTCCTCATGCTGGCTGGAATGTGTCTTCCTTTCCAGTTGTCTGGTCTTCTGTTTTAAGGCACGCAGCTCTGGGCTGTATCAGGGAACTATTCTTTTCTGGTTGATAACCTTCTTCTTCAGGGGAGCTACGGCATCAAGTGTCCCAAGGAGTGCTGCTGCAGTGCTGTCCACAAGATAGTCCACCTGGGTGGGGGTGGAATCAGCATAACTGCCCATTATATCACTACAAGATGTGGCAGCAAGCTCTGCTGGAATAAGCTCCTAAATCTAGAAACAGCAGTGTCAGATAGACATCTACTGAAGCGGGACTTTTTCCCAGGTAGGATATAATTTGTTAAAGTAAATTCAAATGTAATTAAGGAGTGATCAGACAAGACGGGGTTCTGAGGAAGAACTGTGATGAGGTCAGCTTCTATTCCATAAGTGAGCACTAAATCAAGGATGTGATTAAAAGTGGGAGTGGGTTTGTTTACCCTCTGACAGAAGCCAACAGAATCAAGAAGCGACTTAAACGCAGTGGCCAGAGAATCATCATTGACGTCCACATGGATGTGAAAGTCACCCACTAGAATGACTTTGTCTGAGTTCAATGCCAAGTTAGACAGAAAGTCAGGGAATTCTTCTAAGAACTCAGAATAAGGTGCAGGAGGACGGTACACCACAGCAAGTAAGAGTGGTTTCTCTGCTTTCCAGTCTGGGTGGGAGAAGCTGACAGTCAGGCTCTCAAATGAATTAATGAACAATTAGGTGGAGGGTTAAGCACCAAATTTGACTGATAGATTGCAGCTCCTCCTCCTCTGCCAGTGGTGCGAGGTACATGGTAGTTAATGTAACCAGGAGGGGAAGATTCATTTAAACTAACATACTCATCTTGCTGCTCCCAGGTTTCAGGAAGTACTAATACACCAATCTGATAATTAGTAATTAAATCGTTCACTAGGAGAGACTTGGATGGGAGAGATCGAATATTTAGCAAACCACATTTAATAGTTTTACTGGGTTGGTTTGCTGGAGCAGTGGTTTTAATTTGAACTAAGTTGCTATAAGTTACTCCTCCAGATTTGGGTGCAGGCTTATACAGCCTCGGGGCAGACACAGTTTCTATAGGCTGGGTGGGTGACAACACGAAGGAACCAGCAGAGGGGCGTGCTAACCTGCAGCTCTGCCTGCTGGTCTGAACTCTGGGTGCTTGTCAGGGATTAGTATTGCTAACAAACTGGCCTCTGTTCCTAGATAAGAGAGATGCACCATCCAAAGTAGGATGGACGCCATCTCTCCCAATCAGACCAGGCTTTCCCCAGAGGAGCTCCAATTGTCTGTGAGCCACGTTGTTACCTCAGCACCACCTGGACATCCAGCGATGGAATGAACGCATGCGGCTAAACATGTCGTCACTCGCTAAATTGGGCAGCGGGCCAGAGAAAACTACGGAGTCCGACATTGTTTTTGCGTAGTTGCACACCGAAGCCATGTTAACTTTAGTTAATTCCGACTGGCGAAGCCGGGTGTCATTAGCGCCGACATGTATCACAATCTTACTGTATTTAACTTTACGTTTTGCCAGCAGCTTTAGCCTCAGCGTCGCCCGCTCTGGCCCCTGGGATGCACTTCATGCTCGCTGGAGTCTCCTCCTTCACGTTGCGGAGAACAGAACTGCCAATGACTGATGTCGGCTTCACAGCGGGGCTGCGAGCAACAGAGCCGACATGAAGAGTTTCACTCTCAGCGGGTGTGTCGCTGAGTGGGGAAAAGCGGTTGGAAACATGAAGGGGTTGGTGGGCAAACACGGGCTCACTGCGTCTAGGTTTCCCTCGTGATGTCACCCAGCGGGACTGGCTAGTTCCCGGCTGCTCGGGAGCTGCGGGGGAGCTGCTAGTGGTGGCTAGGCTAGGTGGCTCCGCACCCGCTAAGGTGGACTGAGCAGATCCTGAAAGTGAAGGACTAGCGCTAGCTTCCATGGTGCGGAGCCGAGTCTCTAACTCACTAAGCCTCCAGGACTACAAACAAACTACACTTTTTACACGTACCATTAGCACTAAAGGAGGCAGAGGAGTCACTAAACATCTGGCACAGGGAGCAGGAGAGGGAGGGAGAGGTGGGGGGAGAGGCGGAAAGAGAGAGAGCGGCCATAGCTAGTATGCTAAGGTGAGCTAGTGGACCTGTGGCAAATAGAACAAATAGAACGAGGAATTTCAGAGCAAAGTCCTGCTAAAGACTGAAGTGACAGAAACCTCTGTATTACACCAAAACGTCGTATACAGTGGTGCTTAAAGCAATTAAGTTAGCAGTACACCTGAGGGAGGATTGAGAGAGTGAACAACACAGCGACAGGATTACAGGCAGGAAATGACGTAACACGCTCACCGGTATCGGGTCAGCAGGCAGGAGCAGGAGATTAGTCCATCCATCCATCCATCCATCCATCCATCAGTCCATCCATCCATCCATCCATCCATCAGTCCATCCATCCATCCATCCATCCATCAGTCCATCCGTCCATCCATCCATCCATCCATCCGTCCATCCATCCATCCATCATTCCATCCATCCACCCATCCGTCCATCCATGCATCCGTCTATCCATCCATCCATCCGTCCATCCATCCATCCATCTATCCATCCACCCATCCGTCCATCCATCCATCTACCCATCCATCCATCCATCCATCTACCCATCGCTCCATCCATCCATTAGTCTATCCGTCCATCCATCAGTCCATCCATCCGTCCATCTATCCATCCATCAGTCCATCTGTCCATCCATCCATCCATCCATCCATCCATCCGTCCATCATCCATCCATCAGTCCATCCATCCATCCATCAGTCCATCCCTTTATCCATCCATCCATCCATCCGTCCATCAATCAGTCCATCCATCCATCCATCCATCAGTCCATCCATCCACCCATCCGTCCATCCATCCATCTGTCCATCCCTCCATCCACCCATCCATCCATCGACCTGTCCGTCCATCCATCCATCCATCCATCCATCCATCAGTCCATTCATTAGTCCATCCGTCCATCCATCCATCCATCAGTCCATTCATTAGTCCATCCGTCCATCCATCCATCCATCAGTCCATCCCTCCATCCGTCTATCCATCCATCCATCCATCCATCAGTCCATCCATTAGTCCATCCGTCCATCCATCAGTCCATCCCTCCATCCGTCCATCCATGCATCCGTCTATCCATCCACCCATCCATCCACCCATCCATCCACCCATCCATCCATCTATCATCAGTCCATCAATCTATCTACCTATCTATCTATCTATCTATCTTCGGGGGGAGCCCCGGCTGCAGCACGGGGTCTTTCTGGGTGAGTCTCCATGTTCTCCCTGTTCCTGCTGGGTTCTCTCTGGTACTCCAGCTTCCTCCACAGTCCAAAGACATCAAGAGGGGACCAGGTTAATCCAGACTCTAAATTGACTGTAGGTGTGGCTGGGAGAGCCAATGGTTGTCTGTCTCTATGTGTTGGCCCTGCCATGGACTGGTGACCTGTCCAGGGGGAAGGCTGCTGGGATAGGCTCCACCCCCACCACCCTCAACAGGATGGATAACATATTTGTTGCCCATCTTGAGCATCAGGTCAGGATTGAGGAATTGAATAGAATTGTTCATTAAAATGACTTTTTGTTCAAAACAACATTTATTTGAATTAAAATTGAATTCAGTTTGCTCTTTTCCGGTGGAAATGTGGCAACTTTAAAAGATTTTTTCTGAAAAGAGACTGAGAAAATGAATTTTACCACAGAGACTTGAGTGTCTGGGATGAAGGTCAAGAGGGTTAAAACGCTGCGGACTCGTGTTTCTTATGTTTTACTTTTATCATTTTTCCTACTGACACGTTCGCACAGTTGTGATGAACAAAGCTGAAACCATTTTAAAACTGTGTGTTGAGGGCTAATTACTCCAACCAGTAAAATCCAACAGCGCATCCTAGCTTCATATTTCTTGATGAATCACACAACACACCTGATGGTTTGTTGACATGCTGCGTGGAGACTCTATCTGGAGGTGAAACCTGGGCCAGCAGCTGCCTGGTCTCTGGGGGGAGTTGATAAAGTCACCAAGGAGAGTGAGCTTTTGTCCCGTATCAGGCTGGCGTGGTGGCGTGGTGGCATGTCCGTGTGCAGGTTGGCTTGTTGATGCGAAGCCCCAACAGGCAGAACAGCGACACATTAAAGAGCTGAGCTGTGGGTCACTTGCTGTCAGTCCCCATTCATCAGCTCACTTTCACCTTCATAAGAGGGGAGGGAGGGGAGTGTTCTAAAAAGGGCAGGAGAAGGAAGGTGGGATGAGGTTAGTGGGAGGGCAGTCATGTGACCCAGCACATCCAATCCCAGCATGGCGACCTCAGAGATCTGCAGGTGCTGGAGTGGAAGTGATGTGACTTTGTTTTGACTTGCAGGCACAAACACAATAAGTAGGACTCCATCCCCTGCACCTGTGGACATGGTACAGTCCATGTACTGTAAACCCATGTACGGATAGAGATGGAGGCTGGAGTGGTGATGTGGATGCTGAACACGAAGCAGCAGGGAGCAACCGAGTGTGTTTGTGTTCTCACGGAACATTAGACAGCAGCGTTCAACGCATTTGACCTCATTTAGCGGCAACACGTTCCGTAGAAACATCAGACGCTTCATAAAGACGCTTGATGGGGATTTTCTTTGCTGCTCTGAGCTCTGCATTGTAAAATAAAGACACATGAAAGATGCATCATCACTGAAAACATTTTCAATAATTGAGCAAAGTAAAACCTCAAAATAAATCATGAGATTTGTTTGTGTGATTTTTTTTCTCCTTTTTGACTGCGTGGAAGCTTCTGAGGGTGCACTCGCCTCCTCCAGCTGGAACTCCTGAGGGAAGTTAAGCTGCACCTCAAACTGCTCCGTCACATATAGATTCCAGCTGTGTGCCTCCATCCTCCAGCAGGGCGGCGCTGGACTCAGGCTCCGCTGAGTCTCCTTGCTGGGCCTCTAACCTTCACGGCAGGACGTGTTCACGGCCCCAGTGACCAGCCTGCTGTGGTGACCTGGTCTCTCACACGGTCGGCAGAGGGGGAGGTTCCTGCTCATCTGCTGCTAAATGTGGTTCAGACTTCTGCCAAATACACTGTCAGGACTGTTTGTTAAAACCCTTGTTTTCCAACTGATAGACCATCAGATACAGGGTTGGCCGTGGCGTCGTAGCGGCGTCTCATCAGCATACCAAGGGTTCTCGTCATTCACTTTTCTGTTTGATTGACTTTCATAAAACTTGGTGGATGGACGGAAAACTTTAAGTGCTTTTTGGTTTTTTTTGGTGCTGCAAAATAGGAGAGTTTAGCAGAAAAATATTCAGACATGCATCATGTTCACCTGACCACGGTGAGGTGGAGGGCCCTCAGCTGCCCCGCACCCCGCCTCAGGAGCTCCCTGCCTCATGACAGAAGTCTGGGCTCTCTTGCCACCTTCAGATACGTCCTCAACTCCCTCCTCAGACCGGCAGGTTCAGTTCCCCAGGACTGGAACCATTTCACTCTCCTCCTCACTTTGCTGATCTTTATGTTCTTTTTACGATTTTGATGAATTTTCTATTGTTTTAACGTTTCCTGTAAGGTCACATTGAGAATCCAAGAAGGCTCATTTAATGAACTGTAGTATTATTATTGTAATATTTCCAACAAAAACATGCAATATACGGTGCACATCTGCCAAATATGTTATGGCTCTAAATAAGAGTTTCTGTTGGCTGTCAGTCAGAAATCTGCGGAGCAAATGGAGGGAGTTTGATCAAAAGTGGTGGAGAGATGGAGATTATCCCGAGGAACACATCAACAACTGGTGACGGTGATCTGTGGCAAATTGTGGGTCCTGGACCCTGGATCCTGAAGACTGTTCCAGCACAGCAGCAGGGCTGACGCCACACCAGCGCGGCAGATGAACACCAACTGAGATTCTAAGTCCAGTTCGCCACTGCTCCCCTGGAGAAGGTGCAGGCTGATGCTCCATGAACGCATGTCTTTACTCTCCATCAGTGCCTGACTTGGTTTCTTTGTGGTATTGATTTTTGGTCATAACTTTCCCTCCACATTCATCACTGATGCCTGGTGCAAGTTTTTAAATTAGCCCATTTTTACAAACATCAGCTCAAAGATCTAAAGATTTGTGTGATTAAAGATGGCAGCTTGCACACGAGCCTCATTAAACTGCAGATTGGTTTGATCGCCAGGAGCACCACATGAAAGTCCCTGAATTAGAAATTTAGTGAGTTCCATAAGTGATTAGATCATTTGCAAGAAATAAATATACATGTGGATATAGAAATATTCCATAAAAATCGATTGGATTAGGGTGCCACGTTGGAGCAGTGGTCCTCACTGTGGCCCCCCAGCAAGAAGGTTGTGGGTGGAGCCCCGGCTGCAGCACGGGGTCTTTCTGGGTGAGTCTCCATGTTCTCCCTGTTCCTGCTGGGTTCTCTCTGGTACTCCAGCTTCCTCCACAGTCCAAAGACATCAAGAGGGACCAGGTTAATCCAGACTCTAAATTGACCGTAGGCGTGGCTGGGAGAGCCAATGGTTGTCTGTCTCTCTGTGTTGGCCCTGCAGTGGACTGGTGACCTGTCCAGGGGGAAGGCTGCTGGGATAGGCTCCACCCCCACCACCCTCAACAGGAGAAGAGGGAGACCATGGAGGGATGGATGGATGATGGAGGGATGGATCTATGGAGGGATGGATGGAGGGAGGGATGTGACTGAACTGTAAACCTGTTTTCACATCGTACCACATGAGCCTCATCAACAAATGGAGTGAGATGACTTATAATAATATAATAACAGCAGCAATAATATTTATAATAACCTTTATTAATATCATCATTAAATCATTATTATTCGTGCTAGTAGTAGCATTGGTATTGTTATTATTATTATTGATAATGATAATAATATTACTTTTAATATTGTTAGTATTAGTATTATCATAAAAGGACCAAAGAAAAGAAAGGAAATGATGAGGACCCAGAGCACCACACCCAGGCAGTTGGTCAGGACGCTCTCCACAGAGGAGTGACAGAAGGCCAGCAGCAGCTTCGTGCCCATGTCCATTCTTCCTGAGGACGTGCAGGAAGTGTAGCCGCTGTTGAGCCTTCTTCACTAAGGCCTTGATGTTGTACCTCTAGGAGTGGTCAGCAGAGATGTGGGTACCCAAAAACTTGAAGGTGGTCACAGACTCCACTCGTTCTCCATTTCTGAGGAGGGGGCTGTAGTCCTGTCTGATCTCCTGAAGTCCATAATGAGTTCTTTTGTCTTCTGGACATTCAGGGTCAGGTTGTTGTCTGAGCTCCAGTGAGACAGTTTCTCTACCTCAACCCTGTACGCTCTCTCATCCTGGTCGTGGATGAGTCCACCCAGGGTGGTGTCATCTGCATATTTTATAATGCAGTTGGTTGGGTAGGTCAGAGAGCAGTTGTGGGTGTACAGGGCCTACAGAGGGCTAAGAACACAGCCTTAGGATGAACCTGTGCTGAGTATGAGTGTGGAGGAGTGATGGAAGCAGAGTCTGACAGAATGTGAGCAGCTTATCAGAAAGTTTTTAATCCAGGTGCAGGTGGTGAGGGGGATCTGGAGCTGGAGCAGTTTGTTGAAAAGAATGTCCAGCATGATTGTGTTAAACTCTGAGCTGGAGTCCACGAAGAGCAACCTCACATAACTCTTCTTGTTCTCCAGGTGGCTCAGCACTGTGTGAAATGTGAGAGCGATGGCATCCTCCAGGGACCGCTTTGCCCTGTAAGCAAACTGGTGCGGGTCGAAGGAGGGAGGGAGGCAGAGGGAGGCTGATGTGCTGATAGATGGATCGCTCCAAGCACTTCATGATTACAGACGTCAGGGCAATGGGGCTGTAGTCATTCAGGCTGTCTATGGAAGGTTTTGGGGATGGGACAATACTGGAGGCCTTCAGACATGTGTGGCATGTGTCAGGCAGAGGTTGAAGAGTCTGCTGAGGATCCTTGCTAGCTGGTCTGCACATGCTTCAATAACAGCCCCCTGAATACCGTCCTGGCCAGCACCTTTCCTGGGGTTCACTGCGCTTAGGTTTTTCCTCACTTCATGCTCCTGGAGAGGGAGAGAGAGGTGAAGAGTTAGGACCAGGGGAAGGCAGTGACTGCAGGTGTGTTGTGGTGGTCTTGAACAGGGCATTGAAGCTGTTCACTTCCTCTGCCAGTGCGCTGCTGCTAGTGGAGGTCATGGGAGGGGAGGCCTTTGTGATTGGTTAAGGCCTGGATGCCCCTCCACATCTGTCCTGGGTTGTTGTCAGTAAGGTATCGCTCCATTTTCCTCATGTAGGAGTCCGTGGCCTGTTTGATGCCCCTCCTCAGGTCGGCTCTGCCGTTGCTGTAGAGAGCTCTGTCCCCTGTCCAGAAGGCCAAGTTATGAGCTCTAACCAGGGTCTGGACTTCCTTTATCATCCAGGGCTTCTTGTTTGAAAAGAGTCGGGTGTGTCTGTCCTCTGTGACATTTTCGACATGGCACTGAATGTAGAAGAGGATAGACTCTGTGGCCCACATTTATCAAATGAGCGTACGACCAAAAACAAGCATAAAATGTGCATTCATTCATTTCTATGCAAGCTGTGGCATTTATCAATTTGAGCGTGTGCGTATTCTGCGATGAAATCTAACAACAGGTCCGAATTTGTGTACGCAAATTAAGATTTTAAGTGAGGGGACTTGTGGTTAATAGACAGGAGTCAGAGATTTTTTAACAGCAGATATTGTGTCAGTGATGAAGACGTATGCATCATGACAAATTCATCCATCCATTGTCTTTCGCTTATTCCTGTCAAGGGTCGCAAAATGTTGTTTTTAACAAAAAGTCATTTTAATGAACAATTCTATTCAATTCCTCAATCCTGACCTGATGCTCAATATGGGCTACAAATATGTTATCCATCCTGTTGAGGGTGGTGGGGGTGGAGCCTATCCCAGCAGCCTTCCCCCTGGACAGGTCACCAGTCCATGGCAGGGCCAACACATAGAGACAGACAACCATTGGCTCTCCCAGCCACGCCTACGGTCAATTTAGAGTCTGGATTAACCTGGTCCCTCTTGATGTCTTTGGACTGTGGAGGAAGCTGGAGTACCAGAGAGAACCCAGCAGGAACAGGGAGAACATGGAGACTCACCCAGAAAGACCCCGTGCTGCAGCCGGGGCTCCACCCACAACCTTCTTGCTGGGGGGCCACGGTGAGGACCACTGCTCCACCCACAACCTTCTTGCTGGGGGCCACAGTGAGGACCACTGCTCCACCGGGCCGCCCATCATGACAAATCCTTATGGTAAATGTGTAGCCTATTAATTAAAAAATCATTTTTAAAATATGTAATTGTTTCCCCGATTACCCTTTCAATTTGAATTGGTGCATGGAACACTGCTCTGATTAGGCACAGGTCAACAAACAATCCCATACTTGAAAGCAATTATTATATCGACAGATCCTGATGTGATAAGTGGAACTTAATCTTAATCCTGTCAGTCGCCTATTTAAACGACGGCTTTGGCTACGAGATGGTTCAGGCTCAGCGATGGCACATCTGGCTCTGCTAGAGGACCTGAACACGTGCATCAGGCAAGAGAGGGTTTTTCAGGACCACCAAGATTTATTTCAGGAGAGTGATGGGTGGCTCATGAGTTGTTTTTGTCTTCCTAGGTAACTCCTCCTGGAGTTATGCCACAACCTAGAACCCCAATTAAGGGGAGAAACCCGGTATTCCAAGGCCATACCTGTGCCACTGTAGATATGATGGTGCTCAGCAAACTGTGATTAAAAGAGACAGTTGAAGACTCAATTGTTCAGAGAGCACCGAGGCACTGAACCTGACTCTTCTCCTCTTTGTCCTGTGGGGTAGAATAAGTCAGAGGGTCCAAGACCCAGCACTTAGTGACTATGTAGCACTAACTGTGTTGTGTCATGTTGTATGTTTGTCCAAAAAAAAAAAAAAAAAGAGGGGGGGGGCGACACTTCTTCTGCCAGTAGATGGCAGTACCTGTGACCAAATCACAACTGAAGCACTTTTGCGCTTCCTATGGGTTTTTCCTTCAGTCTAAATTCTTGCTTGTGTTGTACTTCGCTTTGGACAAAAGCGTCTGCTAAATGAAATTGTAGAATTGTAAAAGAGAATTTTATGAGATTGCAGTTTCCAAACATGATTGCAACGATTGATTGAAGCCACCATCCGTGAATGATTACGCTTACATCAATCGCAACATTTACCACTCAGTTAATGTTCAAGTAATCAGCGATGCCAGAATGAGTATTCTGAGTCTGGTAGCCCGGTGGTCTGGACGCATGCACGACTCATTCATTTTCCAAAATAGCTGCGTAGGTACTTGGTTACAGGAGGGTGCATAGCATGGTCAGAGTCATCTCATCGGTGAGTTCCGCGCTCAATTACTATTTTAATTGTTGGACACAGCTCTAACAATTTAATGTGATTCATTTAGGTGATGAGGGCTATCCTCTGACCAAGTACCTCATTATGCCCCTGGCAAATCCCCAAACAGAGCAGGAGAAACGGTTTAATAGCACTCATACGCACACACGGGCCACGGTGGAGCGCTGCATAGGGCTCCTGAAGGGCTGATGGCTCTGTCTCGGGTCAGTGGGGGAAACCCTGCTTTACACCCCAGAAAAGGTGTTCAATATAACAATATACTCCTGGCATCTGGATTTCTCTATAATATCGCACCAAAGAATGGGGTGCCTTTGAGACCTGCACCCGGAGGACCCCCTGCCCAGAGATCCCTGGCCACAACCAGCACAGTGAAGAGCCCTAAGGAGGAGAGAGGAACTGATTTGGCTCTTTTAACATTTGGTGATATGTTTGGGTAAGCCGTGTTGTTTCAAAAAGACAACGTTAAATGTTGAGAGAACAAATCATTTATTTAGCATTTTCAGGTTCTCGTGTATCTCCAGTAATGTGGTGTTGATTGCCTAAGTGAGTTATTTCTGCCATCCAACTGCACATCTCCATTTGCTTTTCTAGGACCGCAGCAGTGAATAAAGAGGAATGTGGTGGTGCACCAGCACACAAGACGAGCTGCTGCGCTGTTGGCTGCAGTTGACTCTCCACACTTCAAAACAAAACAACCTGGTTGTTCATTTGAAGTGCTGGTCGAATTTAGGGAGAACAGTCTTGAAGCATGCTTTGTTTAAGTCCCCCGTGATGACTTGTACATCCTCCAGATGAGCCCCCTGTTGTTTAGAGACCATAAGCTGAAGCTGGCCATGGGCTAAGCTAATGTTGGCATCTGGGTGGTTGTAAACAGCAGTCATAATGGCTACGGTTAGCTCCCGTGGCAAGTGAAAGGGCCAACATTCTATAGACATGGCCTCTAGGTCAGGTGAGCAGTGTGTTTCTTTTCCTCTGCTGTCTGTGCACCAGTCCTCAAGCATGTAGGCACTGAGTCCCCCTTCTATACTCTTAGCAGAAGCTTGAGTGCGGTTATAGGTGAATCACACAACCTGCTAGCTCCACTGTAGCATCTACCTCTTTAGGGTATCTCTTTGGGTGGCCAGAGCTCTGAGCCTTTGTTTGGCAGTTTCGAGTGCCTCTCCTATAGATAGCTTGGTGTATTTATGGGGCACACCTTTATTCACCATGTTTCCACGCTGCAGCTCTGGTAGCTCGCTAATTTATCTCCTCGTTGCCTTTATTTTGGCCTCTATCCGTGTTTTCCATGGAGGGTATTGTTTCTTACACTCCATGTCTAGCTTGTACCCAAGCATCTCCAATATTACTGTTGTGGCTGCATGGAAAGTGGGATTTTCATTCCTGTAAACGCCCATAGATCCCACCAATTTCCAGCAGTATATGGCAATTTACAGCCTGTGAATGTTGCATTTGCTGTGCGGGGTGGGGGGGGGGGGGTCTGGTTTGCATATGAATAGCAGTGAAACTGCGGTTGGCCAGAGAATGACGTCAGGACTGGCTTGAATCTCCCCACTCTATTGGATGAAACCGCTAATTTTAAACAAGAAAAAACTCTCGTCATTGGTTGAGAGATCTGTCCCTATTGGCTACCCTGGGGTCATTACAAATGTAAACCCCTCCCTCCCCTCCCACAACAAATATTAATGATATTTACTCATTCATATTCTTATGATATACTATTATGTTGTATGATCATGAAAATTGTTATCTGAGGACTACACTATTATTGCCATGAAGGAGTTTATTGAGGCAAGGAACAACGAACAACAAGTTCATGCAAAGAAAAAGGAAAACACAATGCACTACGTATAGACACAACGTATGAATGCACCTGAACAACAGTCACACTGACAACAACCAATCTAATCTTAAAGGCTTGCCCTCTTTCTTCTCGAATGACTCTGAGCTGAACTCTCTCGCAGCTTCCGCCTGCACTGCCATTTCTTGCTTACTGACCCTGAAGCTCCTACACGGTCTCGTAGTAGGTCTTAGTCTTACAGGCAGCTGGAAAACAATTCATGGAAGTGGTGTGCATAAAAAGCCTTAAAGCCACAGTAAAATTAAACAAGGAATTAGAAAACAGTGAAAGCTACTTACACACAATGTAGTCATTCCCATTATCATGTAAAACTGGACTTGCAGACAGCGCTCCAAGGAACAAAGAGGTCACTGCCTCATTATGAGGTCAGTCTGTGAAACCAAAATGCACAGCTAAGACTGGCATCTATTAACATACACATTTCATTGTACAGCAGAATTAAAGTATAAATCTTATCCTTGTTCTGGTTCGTAGTGCCTACGGTTTGTCTCCAAGTTGTGTAGCAGACGTACTACTGACTGTAAATTATAAGACCAAGACCCACAATTCCGTTTACTAAGAGATTACGTAATGGCTTCTTTAGCTGAACTAGCCACCAAACATAGTCTTACTGTGGCAAGGCGAGCGGTGGGAAACAGTTGCTGACAACGCCACCTGGGGGCTTTCACCCAGGATATAAACAGGATTTCAAAATTACCAGGCTTCAATTTGGACAAAGGCACACAGTTCGAGAGATTCCACAGGTCAAGAGCATGATTTCCAATTATAAGAATACTTTTATTAAACAACTATTTTAAAATGAGCAACAGACTAAATGAATCCCAATGAATATGATTACAAGGAGTGTTATGAGGAATTACCAGAAGGAAAAGGGGACAGGGCTGGGTCTTACCACGACAGCGGTAATGAAAAGGGGAGGGATCCAAAAAAAACTACACTGCACCCATGACACAGCAAACCAAAAAAACGTGAATAAGGAACCACCACCAGGGGAACCGCCGCCGCTCTGGGCCCACAACACCTGTCAAAGAAAAGAACACAATTAAAAACATGAAATCAAGGCACCCTCACACACGAACCAAATATCGCTACCCAAAAACCCAAAAGAAACTACTCTAAATGCAAATGATCAAGAGGGAGGGAGCAAAAGGTAATAATAATAATAATAATAATAATAAAGGTTCTAAACAATAAATCAGAAACAACCCACAAAAACTTAACAGTAATAATTCAAAGAAAGAAATAACAAATGGAAAGGGAATAAACTCAAGTAATTAAGTAAATGTCTGCCCCTCTAATTAAAACCAGTCTCCAAGGGGGGTGGCTCAGCGCCTATGAGAGGGTCGGATGCCCTCTCTTGGCTCACGTTGAGACTTTTGTGATGGCCGTAGTGCACGGCTTTGACCCCCGTTAATGGAAGCAGAGTCCAATATGAGCCGAATCAGCGCCGAATTACGGCGATTACAGTCTCTAGGCCAGCCGAACCCCAGAGCAGACACAGATAAATGAAGGAAGAAGAAGAACGAAGAAGAGGAGAGCCAAAACAGCAGCGAGGCTCACCGCGGCAATTGACTGCCGCGCACGGAGAGCAGGATCGAGGCGTCACACGAGGCAGGAGGAGGAAGCCCGCAGCCCAGACTACACCAACGATGGCTGGGACAGGATAATAATCAATACACCACAGCCCATTGGCAGCTTGATATGAAAGGCAGATAACTAAGCGTCTTACCCACAGAAAGCGCACCACGTGCACACCGGCCCAAGGGAGACAGCCCAGCTCCCGGTAACACCACACTGCTGGACGGAGCAAAACCGGAGTAAACACTGGGCCCATGACACTGAATAAATCGAGCAGAGCAAGCATGCATACCTTTGTTTTGCAACCCGATCTGCTGACCAGTGAGACGCCACCACGCACGGCTGTCGGCTCCATAAAGGAGGGAGAGGAAGCGGAAAGGACAGAGAAGGGTCCGACCAGGTCTACTTATGGGTAACCACTCACAAATTGTCTGCCACACTGCCCCTCACGGTGGGGAGTGTAGCACTATCCTGCCACATCTACCCCCAGATTTTGCATCGTCGGCCCGACGATGAAACAAAAAAAATTACAGCTGCCAACACCAGGGCCTGAAAATGGCCATTTGGGCATTAGACACAGGCTGTGCTGGATTACCATGCTGGCCTGCTGGTAAGGGGAGATGGTGAGGATTGGAATGGTGGCCAGCTGTAATGCGAGCAGTCTGACGCAGAACCTGCTGACTGGTGCTGGGTTGCTCTGAGGGGGACAAAGAATAAACAGATGGTACAATGCCCCTCGATGTAGGAAATGCACTTGAGCTGGCCTGAACCTCTGAACGGGTTTCAGCGGAGGAACTACTCGGACCCGCAGCAGGCAAAGAAGTTTCAGGTACCAAGAGCCACAAGTCACCATCACTGAGGGAGTCAGCCTCCATCTGTTATGATCTGCGAGGTGAGTGGGCCCTAGGAGGGGCTGCTCGAGCCTCGGGGCCAAGAACAGCTTTCAACATGTCTCGATGGACTGTTCGTGCCAGGTGCAGGTGATGCACTGGAGCGATAGTGTAGACTGCTCCTTGATTTTCTGGGGCTGTTAACACCTGGTGAACAACAGGGCTCCAGATGTCCTGGATTTTATGCCGACCCCTAGCACTGTGATCTTTTAGATACACCAACTGACCCACTGGTAATGGCGCCTCACAAACTCGCTGATCGTGGCGCTCCTTCCGACGACCAGCAGCAGCCAGCAATCACTCCCGAGCACCCTCAAAAGCTACATTAAGTCTGGCTTGATGCTCAACAACCCAATCCTGTACTTCCCCACACACAGGATCCTGAACTCGCCCTAAGAAGAAATCAATGGGAAGACAAGGTTCTCTATTAAACATCAAGTAGAAAGGGGACTCTCCTGTACCCTGATGAGTGGTGGTATTGTATGAAAACAACACTTGAGGCAGACAGGAGACCCAGTCCCATTTCTTGGAAGCTGGAAGAGTGCGCAAAAGGTTATGGAGGGTTCAGTTAAACGCTCGCAATGCCCATTGCCCACTGGATGGTACGGGGTAGTGTGAGATTTAGCTACCTCATACAAACAGCAAAGCTGGTGAATCAGGGCACTCTCAAAGCTCCAACCCTGGTCTGAGTGCAGATGGCTCGGAACACCGAATTTGTAGAACCACTCAGTAAGGAGGACCTGGGCCACAGTGGAGGCCCGTTGGTCCCGTGTGGGGACAGCAGCAGTGAACTTGCAAAAAACATCTGTCATAATCAGGACATTTTTCAACACCATTCCAGGAAGGCTCAAGCAGGGTAAAATCGACGGCCACAATTTCACTGGGTTCCGAGGCAAGCAAGTGCCCCATGAAACTATGTGGAACTGAACCAGAGTCTTTAGCAACCTGGCAAGGCTTGCACTCTGGGACCCACCGTTTAATGTCTGTGGACATCCCCGGCCAGTAGCAGCGCTGCCTCACCAGGTCGGTCCGATCAATGCCCTGGTGGCCACGCTCCCGATGCAACCGATTTAAGGTCTCGTGCTTCAGGACAGCAGGCAAAATCAGCTGGAAGGATTCACTCCCACCATGAGGCTGAAAGACCTGTCGGTGGAGCACACCCTCTCTTTCGACCAAGCGGTCCCACTGACGCAGCAAAGCCATTGATGGCTTTGAAACCTGCAGTCTCTCGGCGGGAGTTCTCCGCCAAAACACCAGAACTTCACTTACAAGGGGATCTGCCTCCTGCAAGGCACGGATATCAGCGGAGGAGTGAGATGGAAAAGCACATACAACACCCTTGGTTGCCACAACCCTCGGGTCTGAACGCACTGCAATCTGGAGGGCATTGGGGATTGAAGTGCCTGGCACAACACCCTCAGCCAAGCCAGAACCAGACAAATACTGCCGAGAAAGTGCATCAACGTTGCGATTACTGTGACCTGAACGATACTTGATCAGCCAGCTGAGCAGCCCAGCGGTGCTCAGTGGCTCCAAGCTTGGCGGACTGCAGGTAGCTCAACGGGCTGTTATCAGTGAAAACCAGACACTTATGGCCCAACACATATTCACGGAACTTTTCAGTCATTGCCCACTTCAACGCCAAAAATTCTAATTTCATGGAGGTGTAATTATCCATGTTGCGCTCAGTGGGCCTGAGGCTTCGGCTGGCATAAGCTACAGGCTGAACACCTCTGTCAGTCTCTTGGGAGAGCACTGCCCCAAGGCCACTGGGACTAGCGTCAACTTCCAAAATGAAAGAAGATGTCTTTAAAATTAATTAATACAAATTGTCTGCCACACTGCCCCTCACGGTGGGGAGTGTAGCGTTATCCTGCCACATCACTTTTCACCAAACATTTCTTGGTTTAGCTAGCCACCGAACATTTCTTAGTTTAGCTAGCCACTGAACATTTCTTAGTTTAGCTAGTTGCTAAACATATTCTTATTCAAATCTGGGAGTGTGCACAGGCTTCTCCTCATAGAATTACTCTCTCAAACACAGATTTTTGACTCCAGAGCAGCCAACCGGTAGCAAACATAGTAAACTCTCTGGTCAGCTGATGAGAAAGCCCACTGAAGGCACAGCAGTTTCTTCTGGTCGGTCTGCAGACTTGCTGAAAGAGGTCGTTCGTGTCCATGGAGAGGAATTGAAAGTGAGACGCCGTCCAGCCATTGTTAAACACGGAACAAAGCAGCAAATACACAAAAAAATTGAGAAAAATACAGAGATAAAAACACGTGTTTATCTTGCAAGGACCTCCGTATGAGTCGCGCCAATGACCTCACACGTGGTTGGACAATGACCAGGAAGCTCGTAGGCCTCCTCCAATCACGTGCGATGTCAGTTACACAGGAAGAACTCACTAGACGAGCTTGAATAGTGAGATTAGCATTGTGATATATTTTTAAACCCAAAGTGTTTCAGTCAGTTGAACGATGGAAGTCACAAGACCAAACAAAAGAACTCCGTGCTTCTGTGACCATGGCGACAGTGAACTGTACTATGAGCACAGAAACACTATTTTAAAAAGAGTTGATCTGGTTTACTTTCATTAAATACATCAATTCAAGCTAAAATTTAAGAGCCTATAATTTGGACACCCTAAGGTTGATGTATTTATACCACAGATTTTCTAAAAAAAAAATTTAAAAAAAGACACGTCTTTGAATTTTGTTGTTGTTTCAGTCAAAGATCCTCTAAAAAATACTGAGTATTTGTGAAAGGTAGAAAGATGGATAGATAGATAGATAGACAGTTTCAGGAGTTCAAAAAGCACAGAACTGAACCCACAATGCAGATCGACAGTGAAAGCGCTCTATTCAGGCACGAGGTTCTAAAAGAAAGGAGAAACAGAGGCAGATGGACAACAGAACTGGGCGAGGCAGAACGGAGGGCAGGCAAATGGCAGGGCTGGAGGAAGGAAAAACAAAAAAGGTAATTCGGGGCAAAACTCACGCATCAGAGCTGGGGCTTCATGTATCAATACTTGCATGGATCTCATACTAAAAAACTGCGGTCGCAAGAATCGCGAAAGTTGCGTGCGCACAAAAAAATCCAGATGTCTCAATCCGTGCAAGCGCCAGAATCCACACACGTTTTCTGGATACATCCCAATCAGCGTGGAATTGAGCGCAGATGTCGGAGGACTGGGCCCGCCCCCGTTAGGCCCACCTCTAAAATCACAAATTCATTTAAAGAGGGTCTCCGCTGTCGGCGCTCCCAAAACAATGTCAAAGAAAAAGTGGTTCACGGCGTGGAGCTGGAGGTGCTGGTAGGAGAGGAGGAGGAGAGACAGCAGATTCTGTTGGTCAGCCTGTCCAGTGGTGTCAGGATGAACAATGAAGGTTGAGAGTGGAGAAGAAGTGAGAGGGTGAACCAGGTGGGTTCAGAGCCACGCCCCCCGCGAGATGAACACAGTGGTGGGACCTGTTATTGGCTAAAGTTCCCTTCTCATCAGCAGTGTTGTTGATCGTCATGTTCATACATCTGAACCTCTTCTACTGACGGGAAGAACGAGTCGCTACGTGTTTGAAGTTTGATGACGACAGTAGAAAAGTGTTGGCTCCTCCTTTACTGAACATCAAAGTGATACAAAGCTCAGTTTTCCTTTCTAAACCTGCGCCAGCATCACTACGTCATCAGCTGGCACCTCTGCTGGCGCTCTGAAAGATTTCCTCTCTGTTTCTAATGCAGGTCTGCAGTTCTGACTTCCTGAACCATGCCAGCTAAAGTAGGACTACATTCAACACTGCACAATCACTAAATGAACAACTACAATCAGCAACTGGCTTCACGCTAAATTTAAATAACAAGATGGAAAATGGCACTAACAGGACCTCAAGGTGGAGGTCAAGCAGCGTTCAGCTGCCCTCCGGAGGAGTGCTGGCCAGGCAGGTGGGGGTCAGGGAGAGGGGCACCTGACGGAGTTTGAGCAGCGGGTGGTGGCAGTCACGGGCAGCACCTCTGTGGGGGGATTGTCGCCCCCACCCACGCTGACTCCGAGAGCCTGGAGGGTCAGTGGCACCTCCATTTCTTAGCAACATTTCCACCTGCTTTGCCACAGACGTGAAGGCAACAAACACACAGAAGCAGACATTCAATAAACCAACATGTTTAACAGAAACTGATCCGTCAGACATGCCGCCAACGTGCAGCACCCCTGCCGGCTCAGAGTCATCCGCCAGGACCAGTGGCATTCAGGCCAGCCCGTCCAGCACAGGCGGTCCTGCAGTCAGGAGGACATTATTAGGGGAATAACGGGGATCAATGAGCGGCTCGACCGCCTGATAAATGTTCTGGAACGTTTAGTGGACAACATAAATTAATCTGGCTTCATGAATCGTGTAGCAGACAGACAGACAGACAGACGGATAGATAGATAGATTGATAGATAGATAGATAGATAGACAGACAGACAGACAGACAGATAGACAGACAGATAGATTGATAGATAGATAGACAGATAGATAGATGATAGATAGATAGATAGATAGATAGATAGATAGATAGATAGATAGATGGATAGATAGATAGATAGATAGATAGATAGATAGATAGATAGATAGATAGATAGATAGATAGATAGATAGATGGATGGATAGATAGATAGATGGATAGATAGATAGATAGATAGATAGATAGATGGATAGATAGATGCTTTATTAGTCCAGAATGGGAAAGTTGAAGGTCCCAGTACCCCAAAAACATCTCACCTGTGCTGCACCTGCAACATAAACAATATTATAAAAAAGAAGTGTGCATGAATGAATAAAATGGAGAATGAAAAGAACTAAATAAAAGTCCACATGAGAGATCTCCAGGTGGGTCAGCGTCACCTGGCGGTGACAGGGCAGGGACAGACCCGTTCAGTGTGTGTGTTGAGGGTTCTGTAAATACCTAACATTAACATGTTAAAGCCTCCTCCAGAATTAGGGGAGGGAGTCATGGGCCAAACAAGACCCACAACAATTTTGGACAATTTTTGACAGTTTTCTGTGTCGCATGTAAATTTCCATGAAAAATCTGAACTTCCAGGACAATTTGTAGTGCCACATACTGACAAAAATCCTACTTTCATGCAGTGTTGCCGTACTGTGCATCAGCTTGTTGATCTTGGGTGGCGTGGGTGTTGTGTTCACTGGTAGATCTTCTGAGGGTCCTTGACAACTCAGCTTCAGTGTTCGGCAGAGGTTCCAGGATTCTTGTTGCTTCACAATCTTCCTTCCTAGGTCAGCAGCTCTTGTACTGAGGCTGTTCGTGTCTATTGGGGCTTGGTACCTGATCTCAGTTGGTGGGGGTGATGATGATATCCCCCCCGACCTGTCGTCCTGGCTTCTCCTTGCCGTAGCATTATTGTTGTACCTCATCGATCTCCAGTTGTGACAGTAGTTTCTGGTTAGGGATGTTGGAACACTGGGCTGTCAGTTGTTTCTTGTTATCCTAGATTGCGGGTTTCGAGTATCCAAAGATCCCACATTCTCTGCATGCATCCCCTCTCTGGGATCGCTCGGATAGCAGCATTCCTACAATTCTGTATTTTCAGCCTTCGACCAAGTCCGTCTTGCTCCAGTCCCCCATTTGTCATCAGATTGTCTTGGTTCCCTGGCAACTGACGTGGACCTGGTTGACCCGGGAGATGTCAGAGCCGGTGTGCCTCTGTTATTCGTATCTTTCATGCGCCCTGAGGTAGGTCAGTGTAGCATTAGGGGTCCTGCCTGAGGACCCTAACTGGATGCCCCCCTAAATTATAGAGTCTGTAGTTCAAGGTCCCTGCTGTGTGTTCAGGCTCTCTATTCTGTATGCGCACCAGGATTTGGTCGGTTCTCAGTGCACGAGTGGAGCAGCAAGTCTGGGTTCTACATGAACGCATCGATGGGTGGGAGGATCTTTGTGACGGCGCCTTCTGCTTCTTCTGTATTCTGAGTGTCGATCCCAGACGATTTACCAGAGGAAGAAGCATCGACCTCCAATAACTTTCCACCTAAAACTGCCACCCTCAATTTAATTCAACGCACTGAAGGCTCCAGCCGTCCCAGCAGTGCCCAGCTGCACCCCCCCCCCCCACCCCCCAGCCGAGCAGGTACACTGACAGTGATTTTTGGTTCCAGGTTGTGTTGCTGACTAATCTTAAGACCTTCATCATGTTAACATCTTTTTTTTTTTTAAATGCTAACTTCATTGCAGCTGAAACATCGACTCCACCTCCCCGACTTCACTGCGGCTTTGCAAGGCCACCAGTGCTGAGGAGTCACAGACCCAGGGAGTAGAACAGCCGACAGTGGTTCTGAATCTGGGGAACATCTGCCTCTTTAATTTGGACCATTTCTTTGAATGTTGCCTCAGCGAGTCTCTCAGCATTGTAGATTCGATTATCAAATATTAATGTGCCAGGCCGGTTCTGTTCCAGCTGTCTGCTGGTTTCTGGAGGGTTATCAGAGTCCAGGATTGGGTCGCCCAGGAGTCCCAGTCAGACCCCCATCGCACCTCTCCTCTGGAGGGGCACACTCTGGATTTCCAGCCACAAACATCACAGTTTCCAGGCTCCGTTGGCAGTGAGCTCCTGGAAAATGCTCCGTGTTTAGATTAGCGCTCTTTTTCATGCTTTATGGAGAGTTTAACAGTTCAGCTTCAAATTACGACTCTGACATGGTGAGTTTCAGGCGCCGCTGTGACGCATCGTCATCACTGCACGTTTCATTGCTCTCAACGTGTTTCATTTCTGGTGTTTTTCATTCACTTGTATTTTTATACTGTGACCTCTGCCGCTTTAGTACATCATGTGATTATGTAGGGAATGTTGAAAACTGGTTATTAGGCCTGACCTCCCCCCTGTGGCTTATTTTATTAGAGTCAGTGGATTAAATTTGCAAAGAAAAATCGTTTTAATTCAATGAAATTGCTTTTGCGCTTTTTTATCTAGGCTAAGAGTTGCTTCTTTGCCAGGCTGGAACTCTTCTGCTGCAGACTGACCCACACACACACCCACACACACACACACACATCCTTGTACTCACATCATTGTGAGGACTTTCATTGACGTAATACATTCCCTTGCCCCTCTCCCTTAACCATCTCAACTGACTGCCTGACCCTAACCTTGACCCTGAACCTAACCTGAAGCCGATTCTAACCTTGACCCTAAAATCAAGTCTTGACCTTCAAACGACCCTTTGAAGATGTGAGGACCGGCTAAAATGTCCTAATTTTCCAAAAAATGTCCCCACTCTGTTGGTTCAATTCTAGTCCTCACTATGTAGCAAGTACAAGAACACACACACACACACACACAGATCCTTATGTCTCCCTGACAACATCAAAATAAAAAAATAAGCAATCAGCTTTCACCAGTCACTGGAGACCGAATCAACAGGCTGATATAAAACCAAATTAAAGTGGCAATGCGGTCCCTGTGATATCTGTAGTATTAAATGATACAGGGTTTGCAGCACTGGTGGTATGAAGTTGGTTGCAAGTTCTCCAGGAATGAGATCAACAGACAACAGTTACACATCTTTTCTGTTCTTTATCATCTTGGAATAA
Organism: Aulostomus chinensis; assembly: GCF_037954235.1. Classification (NCBI taxonomy): domain Eukaryota; kingdom Metazoa; phylum Chordata; class Actinopteri; order Syngnathiformes; family Aulostomidae; genus Aulostomus; species Aulostomus chinensis. Next base: position 28,279,603 of record NC_141331.1, read on the forward strand.
AACCCTAAACTCTTTTCCACCAAATTGTACATCACCAATTAACCCTCCGAGCTGTCCTGATTGTGGCTCCACCCCCTCGGATGCCAGTGGGTGTAAGTATTTTCACTCCACTGCTGTATAAGTACAGTGTTGTATTTTGGGGGACTTGCACTTTCCACTCTAGATTTAGTAAAGCAAACACGGTGAAGCCTGATGAAGATGATGAACAGGAGGGGCTTTGAGGTGTAAAGCCTGAAACTTCAAGAGGACGAAACCAGAGCAGCACAACTGGAACACGCGCTCCACTAACACGGCCTGTGGAACCTGCGTGATCGTAGAGAACCAGGAGGAAAACAAAAGCTGGTCGTGATGAAGACTCAGGGGGAAAATCTGCCTGAAATGTGTCCGTCTGCTGCCTTCTTTTATCCTCCCCCAGCTTTGCACAAAGCAACAAAGTAGAATAAACTCACTGTAGGTCACCAGTACTACTCTGTAGACAGAAATGCATATTTATACTGTGTTTTTCATCTCTTGCTATGTAAATCACCATGTAACTGCAGTGTGACAACAAGAGTGTACACAGTTCCCTCAGAAAGATGAGGTCCTTAATTCTGATCTCTACAGGGAGGTTGCAGTCATTTCCATGCTCAGGTACTGCATAATGACAGAATATTGCTGTGCTTGAACTACAGAGGCTCTCAGTGCAAATCTGTGTTTTCTGAGTCACTAAGAGCAGGGAGGTTTGAGCCCCGCAGAGAAATTCCACAAAACAAAATGAACTTGTGTCTTGTTGGGTTGTGTTTTATTGAGTAATCATTCTCTGAAACAATGGTGAACACTCCTGGCAAGCGAATCCCAGAGTGTAGTCAGCACTTTGGTTCATGCTGGTCTGAGCTAAACGGTGATAAACGTGTTTCCAGACTCTGCTGAAGTGTTTCTGGAGTACAAAACCACAATCCTTCCTCCTCCAGGGCAAATTAAAAGGACACTGCAGCAACAGACATATTTACAGCCAGCATGTGACATCTTCACACCAAGCACCTTTTAACCAGCTAGTGAACCTGCTCCACCTGCTCCAGGCGCTCCACCTGCTCCCAGACCAGCATCAACTCCTCCAGACCTGCACCACCTCCCCCCAGGCCTGCACCCAGTGAGGAGTGCTCTCTTCTCCTGAGGTGAAATGTGTCGGTCACTGGAACAGCAACCCTCCAAGTCCTGGATCAACCTGGAATTTAGAGGGGATGACACCAGGCTCTCTGATTGGTCAGAGTGATGTCACACCTGGAGCTCACCTGTGAATCCTCTGATGAAATTCTGGTGGTACATTTACAGAAAAATGTATTTGCTTACTCAGCACTGTGCAGGGATCTTTGCACCATCCCTGCAGGAACAAGACTCCAACCTCAAGTCTGTTGCAAACAAGCTTGCTACAAAGACCCAGCCACCCTATAAACAGGATGGTTCCATCTGAACAGGTTCACATTAAACACTGTTTCATACATTATACGAGGCTGAAGTTGGGGTTCCATGATTGCTCAGGGCAGATGATGATGATGAGAAATGAAGGAAAAAGGTGCTACGGTCCATTGAGGAGGAGTTGAACCAAGTAGGAACCAGTTCTCTGGGATGGTATCAACACTGATGTTAATGCAGCACCAGGACAACCAGCACAGAAGCTCTTCGTCCTGGACTTCCTGGTGGCTATGGGACAACTCTCCATGAGCAGGTCATCACTGCAAAAATCGGAGGGAGAAATTGTCAGCCGAGGGGTTCAAAATCCCGCTGACATTTTCGACAGCTCTTTGCAGCACCAAGGCCCACAGTTGCCTGGCCAAGCTGGTCATCCGGACCGAGGTCTTGTCTGTGCTCAAGCACACTGGAAGCAGTGGAGAGGACTTGGAGGGACATGATGAGCTGTGCAGAGCCCTGCTCGTCCTGGACCTTGTCTCCAACTCCTATCAGATGCCACCACCCAGAAGATGGAGACATACAAAATGGACCAAAACATGAAATCCCATCTCCATCTGCGGCAGAACTGTCCAAGTCGCTGCTGAGGATCAGTGAGGACCAGGAGGAGAATCACTAAGATGTCGTGGAAACAACCTCAAGATCCCCCCTGCCCCCCTGGTCCTCCCCCGCCTGGCCTCAGCCTGCAACCCTTCAGATAACAGCTGGAACTATCTTCACACGATTGAACAAAGAGGTCAACGAGCTGTGCATCATCATCCTCCCCGGGTGATGAAGCAGTACCTCTCTGCTAGGACGATCCTGGAGAACAACCACAGGAACTCCCTCCTGGCTCACTGAGCCCAAGAAGGCCAAGGCCCTCGCTGCAGCCACAGGAACAGAGCCGGACACACGGCGCTGTACACGATGATGCTGGACCATCCAGCAGTGAGGAGCAGCAGCACTGGGCGTCCGTGGACCGGAGTTTTCCAGACCGTAAATCCAAAATTCAGAGTCATGGGGTGGAGCCAGGCCTCTGTATCAAGCAATGGCAGCACATGTCTTAGTGATAGCTGGGCAGGTTTAGAGCTGTGAAAGTGTGTCCTCCGGTCCAGGCCAGACAGTTCACATCACGGTAGAGAGGCACCCACACTCACACCCTAAAGGAAACAAGACCCCCATCTGTCCTCTGTAGATCTAAGACGTAGACCGGGGGGCGGAGCCATTTTTACTACTCAAAAACACAAATGCATGGCTGTCGTGGTGAAGTGTGGCCTCAAGTTAGCTGGTCAAGACGCCACCGCAGCCATCAGGACTGTAGCAGTAAGGAGCTCATTCGACCCTGTGGCTTCACACCTGATGGGCAGCGAAGGTCATGACGGATGGCGAGGCGGCGCTGAGAATAGTTATACTCCTGATGTAGGCAGGCTTGATTGCAGGGCTGTTGTATTCCACCAGATAAGTTTTATCTCTGTGTACCTAGAACATTTTCAAGTGTGTGCATTTCACAGGGTTTATATCTTCGCTTATTTGGAAAAGTGAAACTAAATTCATATTCTTAGTGAGACAGTGCAGAATGAGGAGCAGCAGATAACAGGCAGGAGTCGATCTGCTCCAGAGCCGTCCGTCTGAGACCGAGCGAGCAACCCCAACCCACAGGAGCAGGACGAACAAGCCTGGCATTCTTGCTTAGGGTCATTGAATCCCACCAAAAATAAGATTAGTTTATGTTGTTGGTCAGCCAGCAGAAACATTAGCAGTTTATTTCATTTTGTTGGTCAGTCGTTGTGGCCTGTCAACATACTGCGGGGAGGAGAAATGTAATTATCTTCAAGGGTTGTTGCAAGTCTGACTTCCTTCACATTTTGGATTTGGGATAAACACACAATCCTTGGCTTTAAACTATTATTTGGGCTATGTTATAGTTTACATGAAAAGGAGCATAGCCAGAAACGAACACACGCTCTTCACAAGAATTAGACCCCTATCACTCAGTCGATACTGGCAGACTTTCAGCCACGTGTTTCTATAGTTCTGTACGTCAGGACTCCGGCGCCGCAGCGGTGCAGCTCTGACGCTGCCAACACCAGCGGGTCTCAGTCTGGTCTTCAGATAACTTGCTCTTTACCAGGCGTTCCATCATGTGAGTAGGTGTGGCTGCAACTTCTAGTCTGAAGACCTGACCTGGCTTGGACTGGCCGTTGAGTCCTGTGCCTGGTCACGAGGCCTCAAGTTGGGAACGCCACTGCTTGGTTTGAACTGTTCATGTGAATTGGAGTCTCACTCTTTCTGGCAGCTGGTTTCCACTGCCCAAACCAGTCGGGATGAGAGGGAGCCCAGTTCAAATAACTGCCAGGCTTTTCCTCGGAGGAGGTCTTTCCTTATGCCTGACACCATTAGGAAGCCTCCCTGAGTCTGAATGGTCAGGAATTGTCTTCAGTCTTGAGTCCACTGGCTGTATCTTTTTACCTTTCTTACCTTTTTTAATCTATCAAGTTTTTAATTAGGGCCTGAGCCTGAAGGTACTTCAGGTGAAGACCCTATTATGTTTTTTTTCTTTTATTCTTGGCAGAAATGTTGTCAGGAATGAGGAATGAGCTTCAAAATAGCAGGAGTGCGCGATTAATCCCAGGTGAAGTCAAGTCTCGGCTCTGGTCGGTCAGAGCAGCAGTGAGTCCACTCTAGAACAGGGATTCCAAAAGTGTGGCACAAGCTGCCACTAGGTGGTGCGCGAGATAAAAAAAAAAAAAAAAGACGATAGCAGGTTGGAGAGATTTAAGTGGGATTTTCCCACACAATAAAGACGTGTAAATGAACGTTTCCTGGGTAAATTTAAAGCTGACTTATTAATCAATAAATGAATGCAGGCTATTCAAAATGCGCCTCATCCTAAGATGAAGTGTAGAGGAGGTCATCTTCTACACTCTGTCTGCAGCCTTGTCCAGGGGCGCGTCAGCCCCGTGGGGATGTAGAAGGGGGTGCACCTTTGGGAGATGCTGCTCGAGTGTGGCCAAGTATCTAAAGTAACCAGTTGCTTTACACATTTGCAATCGTTGTCAGTCAGTGAGTTGGTCCACCACTCTGGTCCACTCCTAAAGCCTGAAACTAGATTATGAGGGACTTCATTCATGGAACCCATTCAGTTTTTGTGAATTCACAATGCATTTCTGATCCCAGTCGGGAGTTGTGGACTTTCGTCTCCCAGCTTTTATAGTGGTTGCACTACAAAGGGGATAAATTCCCTGCTGATGCAGGAACACCATGAGCGTATTAAAGACACCGTCCCGTGGGCGGGCTTTGGATTCCTTTCCCATACTTACCTCAGGTGAGAGAGATGCAGCGCTAATTCACAACAGACAGGAGGGCGTGTTGAGCTCAGTGACTGGATGTGCATTCAAATGTGCACACACATTTACACAACCGGGTACTTGATGCAAAAATTCTGCTTTTTATGAGCTGGTAATGAATTGACAGAGCTCTGGCTCCTGAGATAAGCAGGAACAAGTGGAACCTTATGTTTGCTGATGAGCCTGCGGGGCTGAGCAGGGCCTCACCTCACACGACTCCGTCCCACCGGCTCATCTCCCTCTCTGTTCCCGTCAGCTGCAGGAAGCTTCGGGATGGTGGTGCCTTCACCGCCTGCTGGTGAGCACAGAACTGCTGCTTGCTCCTCCACAAATGAATACTAAGAAACAGGATGTAAATCATGAGTGGGAGGGGCAACAGGGGTGGCGCACTACACTAAGCCAGCTTTCCTCACCTGTTTATGTGCAGGTTAACATGAAAGGGGCGGAGCCAGCACTAGAGGAGGAGAGCTGCTTATGTCACTCAGGAGGAACAAACTATAATTCTCCACCAACGTGAGGAATAAAATCGACCATACAGACTGACAGCCACACGTGTGAATGAGTGAATGAGTGAATTCATTTCATCATTGAGACACGAGTCGATCACCTCTGACTGTCATTAAATGAACGGTAGCAATAATTAATGTTAGCAATATCAGGGTTGTTGTTCTTGTTTCTGCTGCAGCCGGGCTGAACTCCTAAATGTTCACATGAGAGTGAGACATACATGAGTGAGACACACATGAAAGTGAGGCATAAATGACCGTGAGACATAAAAGCTTGAGACACACATGCACATGAGACACACCAGAGTTAGACAAACATGAGAGTGAAGCACATGAGTGACACACAGGAGTGCAAGACACACAAGAGTGAGACAGACACAAGTGTGAGACACCCATTAGCATCATACACACATGAGCATGAGACACATCAGCACGAGACACACACAAGCTTGAGACTAACATGAGCATGAGACACACGAGAGTGAGACACACGAGAGTGATACACATGTAAGCATGGGACGCAAGAGCATGAGACAAACATGAGAGTGAGACACACAAGAGTGAGACAAACATGAGAGTGAGACACATGAGAGTGAAACATGAGAGTGACACACACAAAAGCGTGAGACGCACATGAGCCTGAGACACACGAGTGAGACATACATGAGTGTGAAACATACATGATCGTGAGACACACAAGCCTGAGACACACGAGAGTGAGACACACGAGTGTGAGTACCACAACTCCTGACAGACCCTCCGACGATCTCCACGCTGATGTCAGATTTTGCGTGATTGGTCGATGGGTGGAGTTTGTTTGTGTTCGTATGTTAGCGACTGGTTACGTGCTATCATGGCGATCTATTCTGTTGGAAAGTTGACAGCCTTTGTTGTCAACGCTGAGTCTGACCCTGAACTCTGAGGGGATCTACCTTCAGACGGAAACACTGAGGTTCCTGTTCCAGATCAGCTGGTTTGAGTCACTTTCAGGTTCCCTTTCGTCAGGTTAGACGTGCAACACCACGATAAACAGGTGATATAAATGGACAGTTCGCCACAGCAAACAAAACACCCTCATCCTCAGGTTAAACCTGCCCTCTGAGACAGACTCAAGGTTGACATATTAAAAGATATTTTTCTCAGCTTTTTATCCAAAAAACCCTCATGACAGTGTTTCTAAAAAGAATGGAAGAATATACAATGAAATGTTTTTCTTTACAAATTTAGAGGCTCTTCCTTCTTCTGATGTGTTCAGTTTTTTTCATTATCAAGGCACAAAATATCCTGGAAGTCTTGAGTGAAATCCCTCTGAGGTGCTGGCAGCTGCTGGCCGCTAATGATTTTACAGCCAGTGGGTACAGAGTTAAACGGCATTGGTTGCAGCACCCTGTGATTCATTACTGGGGGCAGATTTCAAACCCTCTGCTTCAGTTTGTGCCAAATTCCAAGTTGCCTTGTTCGTTTCCTGCATAAAATTTGTGTTGTTTTTCCTGAGGTTTCTCCTCAGAAGAACATCTAAGACCCGGAGTGCCACCCAGCTCATCACGTATGTCCGGCTCTTGGACGTGCAGCTGTAAGTCATTCGTGTGCTCAGGTCAGAGGTCGAGGTCTTCCACTGTAACAGCAGCAGTTACTGTTTTTATCCATGATCACGTGACATGATCTCTTGAGAAATGGATCTTTTAAGCTCCAAAGGATTTACTATAAAACACCTAAGTTTATGCCCTGTAGTGTGTTTCCTAATGTGCCATTAAGAACTACAGAAGGTGCATAACTATCAACAACCGTTGGTTTCTGAGATGTGATCCCGGTTCTACCATAGAGGGAGATGGAAGGTGGACTCAGACTCAGAGAATGGAGAGGAACTTGCCAACCAAACACACCGAGAAGTAACGAAAGCGACAGAAATCAAAGACAAGTCATGACAGACTCAGGAGAGAGAACGACAGCACAAACACTGAGAAGCAGTGAGGAAGATGAGGACCCAGGCACAGACACTGGGAACAGGAATAAGTATTTTATAATTAAAATATGATTAACTCAGTTTAGCAGTTTAGAATGTCTAAAATATCCCTCTCAAAAATATCACCATCAAAATTTTATTGCGCAGATATCTACTAATAAAGAGCAAAATTATTCCAAATGAGCAATAAATGACTGAATCAGTTGTCTAACATTTGTTTTAGTAGTGACAGCAGAGCAAGTGGTGTCCCTCAGGGCTCATATCTGATATTCCTCTCTTTGCTTCAGGCCTGTGATTCTGTCCAGGCCTTCACTTCAGATGTTAGAGCTTCATTTCCGTATGAGTCGCTGCCATTTTGTGTGTCGTCCAGCAATAAATCAGGTTCTCGGGCCACACGGCAAACCTGCGTGCAGCCTCTCGGCCTCCACGAAGCGACGCCGACATCATGAATACAATCGATCAAACACAGCACAGTTGGTACTGCAATTTATGAAACTGGTGGACGGACAGTTTTTGTCACAGAACACAACTCTTAAAGTGTTCATCATAATCCACTATAATTACCCTGGGGTCTAGGCTGCACAACTAGTGTATTGGTCTGTAGTTTCTAGGTCAAAGTTACGAGCACAGGAAGTAGCTGAAAGCAGATCCATTCATCGCGAAACCAAATGACTGTGAGACGTCCTGACTGAGCTGAAGGGACATCTGTTGACAGACAGCTGGACAAGGACACTGGCCTTCTGAGACACAACCGTCCCTCCGATGACCTTTGACCACTTCTCTAGATTTATATTATGCAGTGCGAGTCTAAAATCAAAACTTAGGAATACTGTAGAGATGAGACCAACAAACCACGCCGCCTGTGGTTGATATGAGACGACCCAGAGGTCGAGTCTTTGAGGGCCAGGGTCCACGGTCGCTGCCAGTCAGGAGCACCAATAACCAACCTGCAGAAAACTGAACAATAAACAGAAACAGTTTCATTTGATGAAAATGAATCTAAATGTGAACGTTGTGCCGCACTGATACTTGACAAAGTGACATTTCAACATCAAACACGCTCCAGCTGGACAGCTGAGAATCGGTTTGGTTAAATCCCATTTGATGATGGAAGAGACAAAGACTGTCTCAATCACATGGTGGAGCAGCTGAAGGACAGCGTCCTGTGAGGTGAAGGTTACGGCCTCGTCACTGCTCTGTGTATTTCTGATCAATCACCCATCATTGGGAGTGTGAGCGCGACGACGCACTTGAGCAGGTTTGGTGTCAGTTGGCGGGCCGGGGGAGTAACAGGGTTCACGGTCGTTGCCGCCGTCATCAACTGGCGGCTCTGTTCAGATGAGCCCTTGGTGTAAATTAGCACTTAAGCCTGGTTTGTGATAGGTTTCACACTTGCAACAGTTGCTCTAGCGCCACCTTCTGGACTATTAGCTTACAAAGCTAGCTGAGGACGTTGTGAAGTTTGTGTGTGTGTGTGTGTGTGTTTGTCAGTGTGTGTGTGCATGTTTATGTCCATGTGCGTGAGCAAGTTTATGTACGTGTGTGTGTGCATGTTTATGTCCATGTGCGTGAGCATGTTTATGTCCGTGTACGTGTGTGTGTGCATGTTTATGTCCATGTGCTTGAGCATGTTTATGTCCGTGTACGTGTATGTGCATGTTTATGTCCGTGTGTGTGCATGTTTATGTCCATGTACGCGTGTGTGCATGTTTATGTCCGTGTGTGTGTGTGTGTGTGTGTGTGTGTGTGTGTGTGTGTGTGTGTGTGCATGTTTATGTCCCTGTGTGTGCGTGTTTATGTCCGTGTGCGCGTGTGTGCATGCGTGCTCTGGTGCTGGACAGAATGAAGGGCACTGTGTTGTTTATTTTGTCTCCATAATTATCCCAGGGTGACTTGAGAGTGGACAGTTGCATGCTGGACAGGGTCACAGGATCAGGGCGGCATCTGGAGAAGAGTCTGTGAACACTCCATTAGCGCCGAGACCGAGGCTGCCAGAAACACTCGCACATGAGCCACAGATGAAAGCCAAGCCAGTAATGACAAACAAATCAGGCCGGGCTGCGTGGAGATGGGGCCTGCAGATGTGTTCACTGTCCACTCGCAGACATAAAAGCTGTTGTGGCGTCCAGATTGCATTACATTATTCATCGGTTCAGAAGAGCCAGAGCTCCCCATTCATCCTGGAAGGCCGGGACGTCTATAAAGATCCACTTTATGAGCTTTGTTCTGTTCATGGTGAGCAGATGTGAGGCTGCTCAATTGTACTCGGCTCAGTTACTCTTCAAGCCTTCTGGCAGAATGCCCAGTTCTCAGGTGTGTTCTCGAGTGAACACAGGTGCTTCAACCACGTCCTCAGGTAGAGCGGCCAGGTAGAGCACTGGTCGCTGCAACTCGCTGCTACTCCTCAGTCTTCTTCTCTGCCAGAGGAATGTTCTGACATCCTGAGATGAACCACCTGGTAGAACAACTCAGGTGCGTTTCCCTCCGTTATGAAGCCCTGATTCAAATCAATCAGAAACTGAGCGGTGATGTTCGCATTACGACCATCAAAAAATAAGAGGGGAGTGTCGCTTTCGCTTGCAGAACCATCATCAGCAGGACGTGACTGGTGAAAACACAGCAAAGATACGGAGATGCAGCCGCCACCGCTGCCATCCTGCTCAACCAGATGTCTGACCAAGTGCTGCTTCTGGGTGTCCACATGAAAGAAATGCCAGAGCAAAGTAAGAACCCTTTCCAGGTGAGAGCTTCTTTGAACATTAATTAACTGTTACACAGGCCAACATCAGGTGAAGTGTCCCGACAGGAACTGGAGCAGTTGAAGGAAAAACAATTGTGAATCTGCGTCTACGTGCTTTTGGAGGTGTGGCTGAAGTGGAACAGCATGGCTGCTGTGATAACATATTGCTGATTGAAACGCAGCTCATCTTTGTGCTGAGTCGCCACAGAAGGTTAAAAGGAAAAGCGAGGGCGGAAGCAGGCCTGGAACAAAGGTGCACTTTAGATGTGACATTTGGAGGTTGCATGTTTCCTGATATTTCTGGTGTAAAAAGTGAGGCAGCGAGCAATGGCCCACCACAGCCTGGGGCAGACAACAACCAGCGCCTCTGGAAAATAATGAGGTCAGCCATTTTGATCGGAGAACTAAATTCTTTTGCAGAGGTCTACCAGGCTGCCGTCTGCTGAGGAGACGAACGCATGACATTTGCCTAATTAACTTGTGCTGCTGGGGAGGAATCAGACCCTCACCGTCACTGCAGGTGCGGCTCCAGCCTCTGGAGCTGCTGCTTCAGCCATCATTAGAGAAGAAGAGCCATGCTTCCTCCTCCATGTTGTTCTCCAGAACTGCTGACAAGGTTCAGGACGAGGGCAAGCACAGAATATCAGGTTGCTGCGCTGTGCCAGCTGCGGCATGCAGACAAAGCTGTGTGACTTGTCTCAAGGCAAAGCTGCTGTGGATGTGAAGGCTTTGAGAAAATCAGGTAAAAAGTCAACAGTTTTCTTTGCAGTTCAGCATCCGTCTGTCTGGAATAAAAGAGGCGCTGCAAGCTGGTGAAACCATGTTACAACCTCATCAAATTCACCTGTTCAGTTTGCCCCTCCCCCACCTGAGTCCCCCACACTTCATGACTTTGAAACCAACTGCTCATTGCCAGTCAGCTGATATGATCTGGGACATTGTCCAATCAGAGTGTCCATCTGTCTACAGAAGCCCCTCTCCACTTTCATAAGGAGTGACTGGAAATGTGTTATGATTGACGTATCCATGCCAAAGAAACAGAAAAAACCCTCCCCTAGGAATGAATTTCGTTGTCTCCTTAAACAGACACAGTCCAGAATCCGCTGGTCCTTGTCAGTCCAGCGCGTCTGGAGACCAGCGCCACAGCGTCATTATCAGTCCAGCGCCACAGTCCTGCTGATCCACCAGGTTCTTGATCGTAGTTCAAGTGCAGGACATGCAGACACCTGGAGTCAAGAATGAACTGATTAAATTTTGGGGGTCAAAGGTCATGGAAACCTCACAAAAGCCATTTCTGTCCACACATTCAGTTCCCAGCATTTTTAAACCTCTGGTGAAGATTGGAACTGTGTCGCTGTCACTGGCGAGAGAGCGTGTTTACATGTTGCCATGACGACCTGGAGGTCAAGGTGCGCAAGACTCTTGAATGCACTGTGAAAGAGTTTCTAAGTGATGACGTTACATTTTTGTAGGTTATTTTTACTGTGATGCCTCCGTGTTTCACTTTACGAACGAGTCTGCTCTGGTTCAGCCAGGTGTTCTAGCGACTCACAGGAAGCGCAGCGGGTTTATTGCGTGGGCCATTTCCCCCTCGCAAATGATTTATTCACAATATTCCAACAAACCTATGAACAGACGTGCAAACTACGTTACGCCTCTAAACACCTTGTTCGTAATATTACGTGACCATAATATGATGTCACACTGAAAATGTTCTGAAGTATTTAATGGCGTCTCAGTCACCCCTGCACAGGAAGTTCCTTGTTGTCCCCACATACAGACAGGAAGATAGAGGCTCTTCTCGATGGAGCTGATCCATGCCAGTTAGCTTAGCACAATGAATGGTCGCAGGTGAGCTGCACGCGTCCCAGAAAAGTCACCAAACACTGAAAACAGAGTGAAACAGTAATACTGAAATACTACGAATCCCCAGAACAGAGTGAGAACGACTCTTCTGACTGCAGGGATTTGACGATGTCACTCCAAACTTTGTCCTACAAAAGAAAACGATTTTAGTACAGAGTGTGACGACACTTGTGGGCATCAGCGCCACCTAGTGTTCTGGAGCCAGACGCTCCTCAGTGAGTGAATCGATTCTTCTTTGTTCACGTGTACTGAGACAACGACAGTAAGACAGTTAGACCTGAGAAGCTGAACCTGAAGCTCGATTTCTACAAACGTAGTAACTGACAGGCATTGTACTGAGAGTAATACTACAGTCCTGCAATAAATCCTCCTTCAAGAGGAGTATAATGTTGAGTTTTTATTGGACCTGTTTGGGACGGTGGTTTGTGGTGCAGCAGAACTTCACTGGGTTTTACTGGTAATATTTTATCCAGCCCAATGATCTGGGAAGCTTCCAGTATAAGCCAGTACTGCAGAACAGCACCACAAATTACTGCCTGCGCCATGACGAAATATCACACAGATTCAATAAAAGCTGAACATCATAATCCTGGTGGAGGGCTGATTATTGCCTATCAGTGGTTTTACACACACACACACACACACACACACACACACACACACACACACACATCGATGAAGGTTCTCAGTCCTCCAGGTCCTGGTTCCTCTTCAGCTCCGTGTCAGTCAGCTGAAGTGGTTCAGGTTCTCCACCAGTCTTTGGTGGGGAGCTGCAGGGGTCACATGTGAGGTCTGGGTGTCACAGTCGTTGAGGTCACATGAACCTCCTAAGTTCAGCTGGTTGTATGTGGATCGTTAGGGCTGGGGGGTCCGTGTGTGAATGGGTGTTCCTAGGGAGGGGTTCAGCTCTGTGTTGCTGGTGGGGGACAGGTTTTGATGAAGGCCTCCTCCGCTGTTCAGGGTTGGTCGCTCAGTTTGAGGTAGATGGCTTCCTCCTGTCTTCTCTGGCCAGGATCTGGACCTGCTGTCCTGAAAGGAACGTCCCTACTCCTTCAGATGTAGATGAACAGCCGAGTCTGGACCTGAACTGGTGGCTCTGCTGGCCTGGACCACATATGTTTCATGTTCCTGGCATGGGACATCACGCCTCTACGCTGCCTGTCCCATGCCAGGAACATGACCAGACTCACACCCCCACTACGGTCTGCTCTTCTCCCTGCTGACCTCTGGATTCGTGCAGGACCACCAGGTTCTGCAACAGTTGTACCCCTCAGACCATTGGGCTGCTGAACTCGGAGCATTCTGCCCCTTATTTTATTTGATTCTATTTTCATCACCTCATGTAACACTGCACTTTAAATGACTTTGTTTTCCACCAGATTTCTGCTGTTGCTGTTGTCTGCTGTTTCTACGCCTTTGCAGTATCAAAGCAGCACCTTATGTTCCACAGCTACTTTTCTGTGCTGAACCTTTACAATGAAATGTCATTCACACATACAGAGTGTAGATATACTGACAGTCAAGACAGTCTAAAGTCTAGGGTCTGCCTGCGAGGGTTACTGGTCTGAAGTGATCTGGGACTCTCCGTCCACTTCAGGAATGACAGCGTTGTTCCTTTTTGTCTCCTCCTATTGGTCTGTGTCTCTTGGAGGTCTTGACAAAGACCCAGTTGGGGTAGCTGCAGGTTTCAAGGGCTTCCCTCTGTCCATGTGGGTACGTCCTCAGCCTACTGGTTAGGGTTCTGAGGACCCCCAGCTTGTGCTTTGGGAGTGGTGAGAGTCAAAGAGTCCAGAGCGTCCTGGTGTCCCTACTTGCTCATCATCATGTCGTTGGTCTCAGTGATGGTCCTAGTGCTGATGGTCTGTAGTGCTGCATTCACATCTTCTAGCAAACTTTTGGAGGGTACTTTCTCACGTCGCCATGGTAACCAGGTCCGTGGGGGGGGGCTGGGGGGTCTGTCCAGGTTGGTTATGATCTTCACTGTCAGGCCAATCACCCTTGAGTAAAGGGTTGGTGTTATCGTGGCTTGGTACCCAGTCTGGGAGTGTGAGGACGATGATGGTCCATCACCTCTGACCTGCGGTCAGGTTTTGTTTCCAAGCCTCCATGCATATATATATATATGTCTGTGTGTGTGTGTGTGTGTGTGTGTGTGTGTGTGTGTGTGTGTGTGTAAATATATATACATGTATGTAGTGAGCAGCTAAGGCATTGTCACCATCGACCTCTGTGGAACTTTTATTGCCTGTTGGAATCAAACTAATTATTCTTGAGTGGTGCAGGAATTTGCTGTCAAAAACCTGCACTAAAACAATGAATTATGTACCGGAGAGAGCAAAATGAAACAACACTTTAGTTTTGATGGCTGATGTGCTGACACAACGACTAAGTTGTGACATTAAGGCTTTAGGGGAGAAAGTCTTTGACAGACATGCAGACGGTTGTGATGCCTGATGAAACCGTTGCTCTTCCAGGGTGTTTGGAGGAGGGAGTTCAAGCGATTCTTTCAGTGAGTCTCTACTGCTGACACAGCACCCTTCATTCTCCTCCCCCTGGAACCACAGAGGCCTCATCCTACTGGTGTCACAGCTGGATGGAGCAGCACACCTGGGTTCCTCGGCCATGGAGACCACCTGGCTAGAGGCCATGATGACCATCTGAGTGACCCTTGCAACCTTTCTTGTGTCTCCTACGTTGTACCTCCTGTCTCAACATCATGACAAAGACACCAAAAAAATAAGAAATAACAACTTCATGCCAGGCTCCAATTATAATGAATATGTTTACGGGAACAGACCAAGTACAAAACCCTGCTGAGTGTGGAGCAGAAATCGAGCAGCGCCTGGTTTTAAGGCTGCTGATGACCACGTCCACGTCCACCCCCCCCCCAGAGATCATATAATGATGTTAAATGAAATCAGTGGAGTCTAATCTCTCAAAGCTTTCAAAGGCTGGCTACAGGCAAGATGGTAATACCAGAGTGGGCTTTAATTCCTCTTCTTCTCTACTTCCTCTTAACCTCCGTCAAGCCTTCACCGATCTGTCAGATTCTCAGGGCCTTTTTCTCCCAGCGATAACTTTCTTCTCACTCTTTTGCCTCATCACACCTCCGTACCTCCCTGCTGCTCCCTGCTGCTCCCTGCTTGCTCTGTTCTCTCATCTCTTGCAGTCCCTGTGGGAAGATCGCAGCCTGGCAGGGCCCGGCTGCTTTATTGAACACCGACTCCTCATCTTTCTTGTTATCGAGTGGCCCAGTCGTCAGCGAGCCTTCCAGCAGCCTCCTCTTGCACCCCATTTGTCTTCATGATTAGGCAGCTAATCTCAGCTAGTTTCTGAGTGTGCGTCCAAGAACACACACACAGCGCCGTTACAGACTCTCTGCATGCCAACTGCACAAAAATCTCTCCCAACACACACAGGCACACACGCACACACACACACACACACACACGCCCAGTGTTGGCTGGAGGTGGAGGTGGTCTAACTAATCCTTTACTCTAACTAATCCTTCACTCTAACTAATCCTTTACTCTAACTAATCCTTTACTCTAACTAATCCTTCATTCTAACTAATCCTTCATTCTAACTAATCCTTGACTCTAACTAATCCTTCACTCTAACTAATCCTTTACTCTAACTAATCCTTCATTCTAACTAATCCTTCATTCTAACTAATCCTTGACTCTAACTAATCCTTTACTCTAACTAATCCTTCATTCTAACTAATCCTTCATTCTAACTAATCCTTGACTCTAACTAATCCTTCACTCTAACTAATCCTTTACTCTAACTAATCCTTCATTCTAACTAATCCTTCATTCTAACTAATCCTTGACTCTAACTAATCCTTTACTCTAACTAATCCTTCATTCTAACTAATCCTTGACTCTAACTAATCCTTTACTCTAACTAATCCTTCATTCTAACTCATCCTTGACTCTAACTAATCCTTCATTCTAACTAATCCTTGACTCTAACTAATCCTTGACTCTAACTAATCCTTTACTCTAACTAATCCTTCATTCTAACTAATCCTTCATTCTAACTAATCCTTGACTCTAACTAATCCTTCACTCTAACTAATCCTTTACTCTAACTAATCCTTCATTCTAACTAATCCTTCATTCTAACTAATCCTTGACTCTAACTAATCCTTTACTCTAACTAATCCTTCATTCTAACTAATCCTTGACTCTAACTAATCCTTTACTCTAACTAATCCTTCATTCTAACTCATCCTTGACTCTAACTAATCCTTCATTCTAACTAATCCTTGACTCTAACTAATCCTTTACTCTAACTAATCCTTCATTCTAACTAATCCTTGACTCTAACTAATCCTTCATTCTAACTAATCCTTGACTCTAACTAATCCTTGACTCTAACTAATCCTTCACTCTAACTAATCCTTCATTCTAACTAATCCTTGACTCTAACTAATCCTTTACTCTAACTAATCCTTCATTCTAACTCATCCTTGACTCTAACTAATCCTTCATTCTAACTAATCCTTGACTCTAACTAATCCTTTACTCTAACTAATCCTTCATTCTAACTAATCCTTGACTCTAACTAATCCTTCATTCTAACTAATCCTTGACTCTAACTAATCCTTGACTCTAACTAATCCTTGACTCTAACTAATCCTTCATTCTAACTAATCCTTCATTCTAACTAATCCTTGACTCTAACTAATCCTTCACTCTAACTAATCCTTGATTTTAAGTAATCCTTGACTCTAACTAATCCTTCACTCTAACTAATCCTTGACTCTAACTAATCCTTTACTCTAACTAATCCTTCATTCTAACTCATCCTTGACTCTAACTAATCCTTCATTCTAACTAATCCTTGACTCTAACTAATCCTTTACTCTAACTAATCCTTCATTCTAACTAATCCTTGACTCTAACTAATCCTTCATTCTAACTAATCCTTGACTCTAACTAATCCTTGACTCTAACTAATCCTTCACTCTAACTAATCCTTCATTCTAACTAATCCTTGACTCTAACTAATCCTTCACTCTAACTAATCCTTGATTTTAAGTAATCCTTGACTCTAACTAATCCTTCACTCTAACTAATCCTTGACTCTAATTAATCCTTGATTCTAACTCATCCTTGACTCTAACTAATCCTTCACTCTAACTAATCCTTGATTCTAACTAATCCTTCATTCTAACTAATCCTTCACTCTAACTAATCCCTGATTCTAACTAATCCTTCACTCTAACTAATCCCTGATTCTAACTAATTTTTGACTCTAACTAACCCTTGATTTAAGATTCTTTACAGATTTTTAAATACTCATTGACAGGGTCCAGGTTTCTACTAACCCTTGGTTAAAAACCTTTACCAGGAGGAGGTCCAAGCTCTCTTAAACCATTCTTGAGCCCAACACGTCTTCTGTTTGACCTTGAAAATAGAATCACAAACCAAACATGAGATCAATTACAAATAAATATCTATTGAAAGAGATTTTTAGAAGTAGCTGGTGCAGCAGTGAATGATGAGCTTCACAGTCATTTGGTGCCTCGTAAACCAGGAGCAGAACTTTGACATCTATCTGCTGACTGTCAGGAAGCCAGTCACTCCTTTCATCACCTTCCTCTGTGCGCTGCTAACCAGCAGCACGCAGCAGAACGCGTCTGTCTTCGCCCTCCACATGTGGTCCACATCTTGGTTGTTGTTCAGCTCTCGCCCCTGTGGAAGGGGCTGCTACCAGGGTCGCTGCCGTTCTCCTCAGGGTAGCTTTAGCTCTCTACACGGGGCAAACCTGTACATGCACCAGGCCCATGAGTCCCATTGCTCACTCGAAGCAAGCTGAGCAAGATACTGAGCCCCTGATCACGCCTGGTGACTGATGCATGCCCCCTGCCTCAGTTTGTGTGTGTGTGTGTGTGTGTGTGTGTGTGTGTGTTTGTGTGTGTGAGAATGAGGCAACATTGTAGAAAAGTTATGTATGAATTCATTCATTGACTGCTTATCTGTGTACAGGAGTACACAGATACTTGAGGGAAATACTTTCTGCCAATTTGAACACTTCATAGATCGAAGGGCACGTCGGCCTCTTAGCTGCTGGCTCTGGTGTTACGAGACCAAAGATACATCTGAACTGCTACAAACATATGGAAACTCCCACAGAGAGGCGGCTGTGACATCCCCTACTAAGTTATGAATGACACTGTAATGGCAAAGCAAATCGTCCGAGGAGAAAAATCAATTTAGAAAATTGCTTGAATTCTTGCAGGCCCTTTTCATTGTCATTAAGAGATGACACAGAAGGGAGGGGACAAGATGAATGTGTGAGGTGGCAAGTATATCGTTTATACAACAGCCTCTGAGGGCTTATTAATTTGGCCTTTATTCCATCAACTTCTATTCGTGCTCTGTCTTTTAAAGGTGCTGATGAACAAAAAGAGAAGACGTGAACAGAAATGGACTGAAACTCTGGTGAGATGTAACACTGCTGAGGGATCCTGCCACTTCTGATGTATGTGATCTTACTGGATCACCTTCTTCAGCATGCAGCCATGGCACACGAGAGGTAGACGTGAACAGATGTTGTCATTATCCTGCTCAGTCACTCCCCTTCTCTCTCTCTGGTTCCTCCTGGCTTTGTTGCCCAACAACAGCTTAAATGAGCTCAATGTCCAGCGTTTTGCTCTGATGATCAGCTCATAAGCAACTACAGGCTCCCATGATCACTGAGGCATGAGTGCGACAAGATGCAACAGAGAGAGAGTGACTAGTTGTCATGCACAAGTCCTCCAGTAGCCATCTGTTCCAGAATGTAAAATCACTCTGTGTGAGAGCATAAAGCAAATCCCAGGGGCGCCGCACACTCAGCAACCAAGGAGGCAGAAATGTGTAACCACTTATTCAGGCCATGTTAGACAGGAGTCTGTATCTGCCTGGTCACTGAATTGAAGGACGACTTTTGGCAGAAAAACAATCCAGATGCTGTTCAAGTCCAGCAGGGACGTAAGGCTGCAGCAGCAGGGACGTCACGCTGCAGCAGCAGGGACATGACACTGTAGCAGGAGGGACGTAACACTGCAGCAGCGTTATGTCCCTGCTACAGTGTCATGTCCCTACTGCTACAGTGTTACGTCCCTACTGCTACAGTGTTACGTCCCTACTGCTACAGTGTTACATCCCTGCTGCAGCAGCGTTATGTCCCTACTGCAGCAGCAGGGACGTAACACTGTAGCAGTAGGGACATGACACTGCAGCAGGGACATAACGCTGCAGCAGGGACATAACGCTGCAGCAGCAGGGACGTCACGCTGCAGCAGCAGGGACATGACACTGTAGCAGTAGGGACGTAACACTGTAGCAGTAGGGACATGACACTGCAGCAGGGACATAACGCTGCAGCAGCAGGGGCGTCACGCTGCAGCAGCAGGGACATGACACTGCAGCAGCAGGGACGTCACGCTGCAGCAGCAGGGACATGACACTGTAGCAGTAGGGACGTAACACTGTAGCAGCAGGGACGTCACGCTGCAGCAGCAGTTTTTGATGATCCGTTCAGTTCGAGATGTTTCTAACTGACTGCATGACAGTTCCCTGCCCCGTCACATTCTACCGTACTTGTGTCTCGGGCCTCTTAACATGATTTCTACAGGTAAAAACCCTGTTGAGATGTTAGACAATCTCCCGAAAGCAGAAATGTTGTCTTTGAAACAAGTGCATTGATCTCACTGAGATCTTATTTGTAGTTGTAATTTGTGTAACACAAAAATAGTAAGATTTAATTTGGCAGAACAAAAGTTGACAAGTTTTAAAACACAAAAGATAAATATTATTTTTATTTGTTTGTCTTTGCAGTGAATGACTGACAGTTGTCAGCATCGTGAAGCCTGATGAGGTGTTGCAGTGGCAGTTCAGACCGTTTGATTCACGTTTGTCCGTTGAAGGCAGCAAATGTATTCAAATGCACTACTTTTATCCCTCAGACAGAAGCTTTCATCCCTCTCTAGTCTTGACATCAATACGCGGTCTCACACCTCACCAAGCACTCGAGTGGCAGGGACATCTTACTGTGATGAGCAGGGCTGGAAGATATCAGCTGTGGTGTTGCAGATGGACTCGGGAGTTCACGGTGGCTCAGGGTGACATGTTGTCGTGCGTCCCTTCAGCTGAGTGTGAACGCGCCTCTGGATGCACTGCAACCGTGTGATTGAAGAGTACGACACTGTTGAGGGCAGTTTGAGTTCATACATGTTAATTCAGGCACGCCCTGCCGCAGCTCTGGGCTGTCATGAATATTGATGTGTGAGCAGAGACGGGTGTGGGTCAGCCTGTGAGTTTGGCTGGTGAGGGGAGAGCTGGTGAACTCTCTGCATGTGGGCCTTAGGTCTGGTCTACTCCTTCAGGTGGGACTCACCTGAGCAAGTCTTCATTTGCCGAAGAAACGAGAGAAAGAAGGAGATGGACTCTCAGTTTATTCCCTCCCTTCTATAAGCATCATTGACTCCTGTAGGCCTCCTCAGTATCAGGCCGACATGGGAAGTACAAATACAACAAGTACTTTCATAAGTTACTGTACTAAAGAAGAGTTTTAAAATATCTGTACTTTAGTTGACTATTTATTTACTTTTCTCTTTTGATTTAACTTCTGTACAACGACTGACTACATGCTAGACACTTTCATGATATTCAGGTAGATTTTTTTTCTTGTCTGTTTTGAAAATCAAACTATATTCTAAATATGATAAGGGTTGTAGTTTGGAGTACTTTTGTAGCCATTACTTATTTACTTGTACTCGGGTAGATAGGTTGAATCACTAATTCTCCTTGTACCTGTCTCTTATTTTTGAGTATGGATACTCCTCCTGTGTGTGTAGCGATCAGGTTAGCGGGGTCAGCGGGGTCATGTCTGCTCACCCAGGACTGTGTGAATATCCGTCCCTGACTGTCTCCATGTCAACTATCACCAAATTTGAGTTCTTTTCACTTTAATATTCTTAACTCTGCATGATGGATAAAGTGAGGGTCGTTCTTTACAGGGACCAGCTGAAGGTTTCCCGTCCCATAAAGCAAGTGTGTGGCACAGTAGAACTAAATAGGATCTTCATTTATTTCTCTCAAAGCTCCAGTGAACCGTAAATTCTGGACTATAAGCCGCGACTTTTTTTCGACGCTTCATGCCCCGCGGCTTATACTCCGGTGCGTCTCATACGAGGATTTTACCTTCACCCTGGGGTGTGGCGGGCAGCGGCAGCGGGCAGTAATTCCCTATTGTTCCTGATGGCAGCTCCAAGTACCGTACTTCGGGAAATTCCTGGCCCAATGTTATGGTAATTTCTCTAAGTACCGTCCAGTCCATGCCGCGGTGCAGTGTAAAAAGAGCATCACGCGATATTTTCAGTCATTTGTACTCACCCTCAAGATGGAGAGCAGAAGAAGGAATGCTTATGATGCAGCTTTCAAGTTAAAGGCAATCAATCTGGCGGTTAAAGATGGAAATAGAGCTGCAGCACGTAAGTTTGGCATAAACGAATCGATGGTGAGACGCTGGAGGCGGCAACATGACGAACTGACCCAATGCAAAAAGACGACAAAAGCTTTCAGAGGTCATAATAGCAGATGGCCGGACTTGAAAACGCTCTGGAAGACTGGGTCAAAACGCGAGAAAGGGCGGCCGAGGTGTTTCCGCCGTGCACCGCGGCTTATTTACCGGTGCGGCTTATACGTGTTCAAAGTTGATTTTTTCCCTAAAATAAGCATCTGCGGCTTATATAACGGTGCGCTCTATCGTCCAGAATTTAGGGTATATGGACAGAGTCAGGGTCACAGGAAAAGGAATTCAGTGAAAATTTCAATGAACCTATCAAGGAAAATCCTTTTTAAGCATAATCACATCATGTCAGTCCAACATCTTCAAGTGTCTTTATATTGCATTTCATACAAAGTGCAAATATAATGTGTTTTTTATTTCCACTGGGACATGACATGCAGGAGCCTGCACCACTTCAGCCCACGCAGAGAAACTTATGGTCTACTCAGCCTGTCCTCAGAGACGTCTCCCTCCTGCGGACGCTCGTCACAGCAGGTGACCGATGGGCGTATTTCGTTTGGCAAAGGTTTTTATGATAATTAAGCCAAACCAATGGCAGATAAACTGCAGTTCGTCAAAGTAGCACAGTTGCATGTGTTAATGAGCTGCAACGTTAACGAAGGCCTGACCGTATTTACACCAAGCAAAGGTTTTTTTTTTGGCTGAATGCAGAAAACCACGTGTCTGAACCGTGGCCACAGCTGCACTGACGCAGTCAGAGCAAAGACAGGAGCGCGGTGATTTCACCAGCGTTGCACGTATAAATCTCTCATGTATAATAATGTGGCCGTCCACGTAGGTGTGAGCCCTGCACCCAAGCAACACAATGATCGTGATCAATAACAGTCGTGCTCGCTCGGTGACCTGCACACCCACACAGAGCAGTTAGAAATACATCAGCCTACCTACCAACACCTCCTCAGCTTGTCCTCCCTCCCCTGGGCCTCAGAGCGGCAGGAAGAGCTCAGGGCAGCGCGCCCTTATACATATCTGCAGTGGGAGGTTTGAAGGTGACAGACAAAGTCTCTGACTCTCCAAAGTGGCTCAAGGTTGCAGCTCACCCTGGAGGCTTCTCACCAAGAGAAGGGAAGGACAGGATGACAGCTGCGAAATGAATCGGCCAACACCTCCGGTACCAGAAAAAACACTCTGAGCTTGCAGGCTGGTCACACTTGCCCAGACGCACCTTTGGGTTGATGGAGTTGTGGTTTCAGAATGATGTGCCTGCAAACAGGCTGATCACCATCATCCTATTGTTCTCCAAACAACCTGGCAGTCAGCGGCGACATGCAGGTGTTCCATCGAGTGATCTGTTACAAGTGGAACAATGAAGCTGGAGCCTGGAACAGTGGAGGGCCAGTAGGGGGCAACTGCTGTGGTTGGAAAAGGAAATCTGATTGCATGGAAGTCAAAGGGAGAAAGATCTTCTCACTGGATTTAGGATCTCGGCAGACATTTTCCAGTGCAAGACTGCCTAATGATTGACACGCAGCTCCCATGGCAACCTCTCTAGTCAGCCAACCCTCGCTCTTCTCCCTCAGAAAGAACGACCCAGGCTTCAACCAGGAGGAGACTGGCTGCATCCACTCTTGTTAGACGTAGAAAGGGGTGACCACACCGCCGCGGACCACTGGTAGCAGGCACTAAGAAGCTAAATGTTACTCTTCACCCCAAGTCAAGTTGACTCATTCAGCGCACCCCCCCCCCCCCCTCCCTGTGGGCAGCCCTTCTGTAGACCTGCTCTCCTAAGAACCCTGTTACCTCTCAGGAGGTAACAGTAATGTAATGAGTTACTTATGACTTAAAAAGAACATCACCTAACACCGATGATGTCACGAGATATGATGGTGTTAGTCTGAAGGACAGGTAACTCAGTACAAAGGTGAGGTCAAACCTGCTGTTATTTATCTGAGGTTTCCATCTCAAACCAGACCACTCAGCATCACATCCCTCCACCTGGATGCCTACAAGCACAATGTAGGTGTAGTTCCATCAAAGTCTGCTCATAAATGCTCCTCCCAACCAATAAAACTGATATTGTGTGATACTATTGGGTTGATCCGGATCAGACTAGAATATATCCAGGAATACTGGAACCGGCTGGATCCCGCCAGTGGCCTGGAACGTCTCCTGGATTTAACATCTGATCCACATCACCTCCGCCTGTCAGTCACTTGTTCATGCTAACATCATGAATCTTTCAAACACGTTTACCACACAAAAGAGGTTTAGCAATCATTCAGTGTGCACCTGGCTCCAAACAGAGGAGAACACATATTCACTGGCATCAATCAGTGACTGGAACCAGGGGCTCACCTGGGACTAACCGGGGGCTCACCTGGGGTTTACCTTGGGTTCACCTGGGGCTCACCTGGGGCTCACCTGGGACTTGCCTAGGGTTCACCTGGGGTTTACCCTGGGTTCACCTGGGGCTCACCTGGGACTAACCTAGGGTTCACCTTGGGCTCACCTGGGGTTCACCTGGGGCTCACCTAGGACTTGCCTAGGGTTCACCTGGGGCTCACCTGGGGTTTGCCTAGGGTTCACCTGGGGCTCACGTGGGGCTCACCTGGGACTTGCCTAGGGTACACCTGGGGCTCACCTGGGACTTGCCTAGGGCTCACCTGGGGTTTACCTTGGGATCACCTGGGGCTCACCAGGGACTAACCTAGGGTTCACCTGGGGCTCACCTGGGGCTTGCCTAGGGTTCACCTGGGGCACACCTGGGGCTCACCTGGGACTTGCCTAGGGTTCACCTGGGGTTTACCCTGGGTTCACCTGGGGCTCACCTGGGACTAACCTAGGGTTCACCTTGGGCTCACCTGGGGTTCACCTGGGGCTCACCTAGGACTTGCCTAGGGTTCACCTGGGGCTCACCTGGGGTTTGCCTAGGGTTCACCTGGGGCTCACATGGGGCTCACCTGGGACTTGCCGAGGGTTCACCTGGGGCTCACCTGGGACTTGCCTAGGGCTCACCTGGGGTTTACCTTGGGATCACCCGGGGCTCACCAGGGACTAACCTAGGGTTCACCTGGGGCTCACCTGGGGTTCACCTGGGGCTCACCTAGGACTTGCCTAGGGTTCACCTGGGGCTCACCTGGGGTTTGCCTAGGGTTCACCTGGGGCTCACGTGGGGCTCACCTGGGACTTGCCGAGGGTTCACCTGGGGCTCACCTGGGACTTGCCTAGGGCTCACCTGGGGTTTACCTTGGGATCACCCGGGGCTCACCAGGGACTAACCTGGGGCTCACCTGGGGCTTGCCTAGGGTTCACCTCGGGCTCACCCGGCGCTTGCCTAGGGTTCACCTGGGGCTTGCCTAGAGTTCACCTGGGGCTCACCTCGGGCTCACCTGGGGCTTGCCCAAAGTGCAAAAGATGAAATGGATTGTCAAGCGAGTCTCCAAGTTCATTGATCATTTCATTAAACCTCTCGTCTCCAGCTTGAGTCCTGATTCCTGCAAGACACAACATGTGAGGTTGACATCTGCAGCCCAGTGGCGCTGCTGTTTGACTGAGCTGAACCAAACTGGGTGAGGACGCTCACATACTTTCTACAGCAGACACCTGAATGTAACACCCCCCCCCCCCCCCCCCGTGACTCATTGTGCCGCTCACTGAATGGAAGCTCAAGAACCACATATTTCTCTTTCAGACAGCAAAGGGGAGCGCCGAACCTGTCCTTGACCCACGGGGGAAGAGAGACGCTTCTACATTCGAGCCAACACCTTTCTGGACAACACAATGAGGGACGGCTGACACACTGAAGGGTTGTTCTTGATTTTCAGTCGAACTGAACAAGGGCCTCTGGACATGGAGAAATACACAAATTCAACTGTTAATAATCTCAAATTCGGTGCTTTAGTAAATCTTTTTTCTTGATTTGAGGAGCTCTAATGATCTCAGTGGTTGCGTGCTCACATCGATCTAAATAAACGTCCTGGGGGCTGATAGTTTGCACCCTCAAGTTTGTTTTTGATGGAGGACTTTGAGAGGTTGATCCAGATTTATACTTCCCCTCCTCACCAACATCCCTTTTGGGTGGTTCCAGAGGTCGAGGTGGATCTGAGATCAGAGGAAGATTTGATCACCCCAGAAACTGGAGAGAAGATGGCGCCGCTCCAAACTGGAGGAGTCACATGTAGTCTGGCAAGATGGCCTTTGAACCTAGAAGAAAGCCCTTGGTAGAACCAGAACAGCCGACTACTCAGCACTAATAGAGGAACCAAGAACAACCCAGCTTCCTCTTCAGTCCTGGAGCCAGACTGACAGAGAGCCACAGCTCTACTGAACCAAGTAGTCCTGTTTCCCTGGGCAGCAAAGAGTTCATGGACTTCTTTAATGACAAAATTCTCCTGATGAGAGAGAAACTTCTTGTCCTGCTGCCATCAGCTGACAACATGGCCCTAGAACCCAGAACCTTAGAGGCAGCTGGAGGACCAGACACACACTTGGATAGTTTTTCTCCCATCAGCCTTCATGAGCTCAGTTCAATAATGTCCTCCTCTAAACCTCCACCTGTCTCCTAGACCCCATCCCAACTAAGCTGCTCCAAGACTCTCTCCCCTCGTTAGCCCCTCCCTCTTAGATATGGTCAATGTGGCGCTGGTATCTGGTTCCGTCCCTCAGTCCTTTAAAGTAGCAGGAATTAAACCCTCCTCAAAAACAAGCCTGGATCCAGAAGTTCTACCAACTACAGACCAACATCACATCTTCCTTTTCTCTCCAAGGTTCTGGAGAAAGCAGCTGCTAAACAGCTCTGGGACTTCTCCACAGCAACAGCTGATTGGAGGATTCAGTCAGGTTCCAGGTTCATCCTAGCACAGAAACAGAACTAGTCAAAGGTACCAGTGACCTCCTACTGGTACCAGATGAGGGACTGGTCTCTGTGCTGGTCTGATTAGATCTCAGTGCAGCTTCGATACCATTGACCACCATATCCTTCTACAGAGACTGGAACCTGTCACTGGTATTAAAGGAACCACACTAAACTGGTTCAGGTCATATTTACTAGGTCATCTCAGTTGGTACCAGTTAATGATGGTTCCTCTGAGACCACTACAGTCAGTTCTGGTGTTCTACAAGGCTCTGTGCTTGGACCAGTCCTCTTCACCCTGTACCTGCTTCCTCTAGGTCACATGATCAGGAAACACTCCATTAATGTTCACTGCTATGCAGACGACACTCAGCTGAACTCATCAATGATCCACATGGAACAAACCAGCTGACTGAACTGGAGGCCTGTCTGAAGGCCAGGAAGGACACAAAAAGCTGCATAAATGTGTGTGTTTGTGTGTGTGTGTGTGGGGGGGGGGGGGCTTTTCCTGGGGGCTACAGCTACTACAGACTTACTACAGTTACTACAGATTTACTACAGTTCCTACAGAGTTATTACAATTACTACAGATTTACTACAGCTACTACAGATTTACTACAGCTACTACAGATTTACTACAGTTACTACAGATTTACTACAGTTATTACAGATTTACTACAGCTACTACAGAGTTTCTATAGTTACTACAGATTTACTACAGTGACAACAGAGTTACTACAGTTACTACAGATTTACTGCAGCTACTACAGAATTATTACAATTACTACAGATTTACTACAGAGTTACTACAGCTACTACAGAGTTACTACAGTTACTACAGATTTACTATAGCTACTACACAGTTACTACAGATTTACTACAGAGTAACTACAGTTACTACAGATTTACTGCAGCTATTACAGAGTTATTACAATTACTAAAGATTTACTGCAGAGTTACTACAACTACTACAGAGTTACTACATTTACTACAGATTTACTGCAGCTACTACAGAATTATTACAATTACTACAGATTTACTACAGAGTTACTACAGCTACTACAGAGTTACTATAGTTAATACAGATTTACTACAGCTACTACAGAGTTACTACAGTTACTACAGATTTACTATAGCTACTACAGAGTTACTACAGTTACTACTGATTTACTACAGAGTTACTACAGTTACTACAGATTTACTGCAGCTATTACAGAGTTATTACAATTACTACAGATTTACTACAGAGTTACTACAGCTACTACAGAGTTACTACATTTACTACAGATTTACTGCAGCTACTACAGAATTATTACAATTACTACAGATTTACTACAGAGTTACTACAGTTACTACAGATTTCCTATAGCTACTACACAGTTACTACAGTTATTACAGATTTACCACAGAGTTACTACAGTTACTACAGATTTACTACTGATCCTAAAGCGTTACCACAATTACTACAGATTTACTACAGCTACTACAGATTTACTACATTTACCATATATATACTACAGTTATTACAAATTTACTACAGCCACGCCAGAGTTACTACAGTTACTACAGATTTATTACAGTTAATACAGATTTACTACAGCTACTACAGATTTACTACATTTACCATATATATACTACAGTTATTACAAATTTACTACAGCCACGACAGAGTTACTACAGTTACTACAGATTTATTACAGTTAATACAGATTTACTACAGCTACTACAGATTTACTACATTTACCATATATATACTACAGTTATTACAAATTTACTACAGCCACGACAGAGTTACTACAGTTACTACAGATTTATTACAGTTAATACAGATTTACTACAGCTACTACAGATTTACTACAGTTAGTAAAGATTTACTACAGTTATTACAGATTAACTACAGCTACTACAGAGTTACTACAGTTACTACAGATTTACTATAGCTACTACAGAGTTACTACAGTTACTACAGATTTACTATAGCTACTAAAGAGTTACTACAGTTACTACAGATTTACAACAGTAAGTACAGAGTTACTATAGTTACTCCAGATTTACTACAGCTACTACATAGCTACTACCGTTACTCCGGATTTATTACAGTAAGTACAGATTTACTACAGTAAGTACAGAGTTAGTACAGTTACTGCAGAGTTCCTACAGTTCCTACAGAGTTATTACAATTACTACAGAGTTACTACAGCTACTACAGAGTTACTACAGTTACTACAGATTTACTACAGAGTTACTACAGTTACTACAGATTTACTATAGCTACCACAGAGTTACTACAGTTACTACAGATTTACTACAGAGTTACTACAGCTACTACAGAGTTACTAAAGTTACTACAGATTTACTACAGCGTTACTATAGTTACTACAGATTTACTACAGTAACTACAGAGTTACTACTGTTACTCCAGATTTACTACAGTAAGTACAGATTTACTACAGTAACTACATAGTTAGTACAGTTACTACAGAGTTACTACAGTTCCTACAGAGTTACTACAATTACTACAGAGTTACTACAGCTACTACGGAGTTACTATAGTTACTACAGATTTACTACAGCTACTACAGAGTTACTACAGTTACTATAGATTTACTATAGCTACTACAGAGTTACTAAAGTTACTACAGATTTACTACAGAGTTACTCCAGTTACTACTGATTTACTATAGCTACCACAGAGTTACTACAGTTACTACAGATTTACTACAGAGTTACTACAGCTACTACAGAGTTACTACAGTTACTACAGATTCTACAGTTACTACAGTAACTACAGATTTACTACAATTATTACAGATTTACTACAGCCACTACAGAATTACTGCAGTTACTACAGATTTACTACAGTTACTATAGATTTACTACAGTTATTACAGATTTACTACAGTTACTACAGAGTTACTATAGTTACTACAGATTTACTGTAACTACTACAGAGTTACTACAGTTACTACAGATTTACTATAGCTACTACAGAGTTGCTACAGTTACTACAGATTTACTACAGATTCTACAGTTACTACAGATTTACTACAATTATTACAGATTTACTACAGTTACTACAGAGTTACTATAGTTACTACAGATTTACTATAACTACTACAGAGTTACTACAGTTACTACAAATTTACTATAGCTACTACAGAGTTGCTACAGTTACTACAGCTTTACTACAGAGTTACTACAGTTACTACAGATTTACTACAGTTACTACAGCTACTACAGATTTACTACAGTTACTACAGATTTATGACCGTTACTCCAGATTTACTACAGTTCCTACAATGTTACTACAGCTACTACAGAGTTACTACAGCTACTACAGAGTTACTACAGTTACTACAGATTTGCTACAGAGTTACTACAGTTACTCCAGATTTACTACAGCTACTACAGAGTTACTACAGATTTACTGTAGCTACTACAGAGTTACTACAGTTACTACAGATTTACTATAGCCACTACAGATTTACTACAGTTACTACAGATTTATGACCGTTACTCCAGCTTTACTACAGTTCCTACAATGTTACTACAGTTACTACAGATTTACTACAGCTACTACAGCGTTACTACAGTTACTACAGATTTGCTACAGAGTTACGAAAGTTACTCCAGATTTACTACAGCTTCTACAGAGTTACTACAGTTACTCCAGATTTACTACAGTTACTACAGTTACTACAGAGTTACTACAGTTACTCCAGATTTACTACAGTTACTACAGATTCATACAGTTACTACAGAGTTACTACAAGTCCATCCTTCCCCCTAGAGGTGGCGTATCATGGATCTAGTGGACTTCCACATGAACACACAGAATCAGATTCCGACAGCAAAGGAGTGATAGGAGCTCCAGAGAGCTCGTCTCTCCAGAGCTACAACACCAGCAAATGTCAAACAAGCTTTTCTGAACAAATGTGGCTTGACTCACAAAAACCCTGCACTTTGTTATTCAGCCTCTCCAGCTTGGTTCCACACACTCATTTATTGAGGCGATATCATTTATTAAAGCAGACTGACTGGTGAGCGCCAGCCAACATTTTAAAGTGTTTGATCGTGAACGTGAGGATTACAGTCACTCAGATGTGGGAGACTGCAGTTTAGGTGAATTCATGAAAACACACTCACTTTGCACTGAAACCTGCCTGAGTGCACTGTGCCATGACAGCGAAAGCTGAGTTTTTATGTGATGACACCTCAAGACTGAATCTGATGATGTTGGAGTGACCTTGATTTTTCAGCAAGGTCAGCGCGTTGGAACTCATCTATTACATAATCTGAGGGGTTACATCTCATCAAGGATGCACTTAACCTCACGTGGTCTCGTGGCACTGAAGCAAAGTTCGTTAACCGCCGTGGTCAGTCACACGGCAACCACCAGCTGTGATCAGCTGAGTCCCACGTGAGGGTAGAACTTCTGCAAGAGGGACTGATCCCAGTTCAGCTCCGACTGCTGGCTGGCTGTTGATGGTCGACATAAAAAGAAAAGAGGACTCTTGTTTTCTGTTGTCTCTTTTTTTGTGTTCTCTTGTTTAATTGAACCAAACTGTGGCCTGGGGACCAAATGTGGCCTGCCAGATATTATAAATACACAAATAACAATTTTAATATGAGTAACAATGAATGAAAAATCTCACCAGTATAGAGGTTCTATAACATTAATCAGATGTGGCTGTGACCTGATATCAGTTTAATGATTAAAGGCTTCTGAATAACACACTGTGTGTTTTGATTTTCGCCGGCGTCAGTGTGAGTCCGGCCCTCGGGGGACAGGTTCCAGCGCCTCTGATCTCAACTTTTGTGGTGAACATTTGTTGCTAAGTAAACGTCCATTTTCCCAGATCAGCGCTCTGATGAGTGCTTGAGTTTCCGAGTGTATTTGATACCCAGCTGGATCCACGCTACAGGCTCAACCTGCCGACCGGTGCGAGTCACCCTCCCAACAGTACACGTCCATCCAAATCAATAATTTGACAAATTTTAATTTTGAATCAGTTCAAAGTCACAATTTGAACCGATTCAGGTTAAGTCATTCCTTCATCGTTCCCACTGGTCACCTCCCATGAATCCCTCGCCACCACGGCTGAGTCACACAGACTTCTTTAAAAACACTCAATATCAAATATGCAGAGGGCGACCACGAGCCGGTCATGACACCGGCCTCAGCTGAGGCGGGAGCCTGTCTTCCCGTGCAGGTTCCTGGGACCCGCTGGGACTGCTGTTGGCTGCCAGGACACCAAACAGCCTGCGTGTTCACAACACTGCACAGCGGCGTTCCTGATTCGAGCTGACCCTCACACAGTGACACGCGATGGAGGAAGCATGCTGGAGCTCCCCAGAACATCGACCAGGACGACGCGGCTGGCGGACTTGGCGATGGACAACTGGGGAGAAAACCAGACGAAGAAAAACAACACAACCAGCCAGCAAGTGCAACCAGTCACACGTTCTCAGAGTCCCGCCTGATCATGTGATCCTGAGTCCCTGAAGACCTGCTCTGGTCACCATCAAGATGTCTGGATTTGTAGTCCTTTACCAGGTGCTGTCTGACATTTGTCCCCAGCAGGCATGTAGAGACTTTCTCTGAGCTAGGAGCCGATTCTTGCTGATATCAAACAAAAGACCTCTAAAGCTGATAGGTGTTTATCAGAGCGGCGGTTTGGGACAATGGAGTTTTTAATCTTCATATCTTCGGTGTCTTGAACATCTGAGAGGGGAGCCCAGCTCAGTGCCAGTTCTTCACGTCTGTTTTAGAGTCTCTAGTGTCTCTGCAGCATGATGGAATATTTCAATTGTACTGTGTGAGGCCGTGATAATGAGACGTAGCGCTGAAGCTAACAAGGGGGACGTCTCTGGTGGGGGAACAGTGGACATAAAAAAGGGAATAAATACTTAATACTTATAAGGCACAGTTGTCTAGATCACGCAAACACACACACACACACACACACACACACACACACACACACTATTGTCATATCCTCTGACAGCACTGAGCATAAATGCTTGATGTTATGTGGAGGTGAGAGCAGGAGGAAGAGCTTTTACCAGAGGTGCTGCCAGCTCCGACAAGACAGGAGACGGTAACAACAGCATGGACGCTGCTGAGTGGAGCGCCAGTGGCCACATGATAGGCATGCAAACACACAAACACACACGCACAAACACACACGCACACACACACACAAACTGGGCCACATTCCACACCTCAGACTAGACCTCTTGATGGTTTTATTTAAAACACAGAAAGCATTAAGACTTGCAGGGTCATTTTTGACATTAAACTGGTTTCCAGCTCCCTGACTGCTAGCAGGGCAGGTGAGGGGCAGCAGGAAGCCCCCAGCAGCTGAACCAGAGCAAAGGTGACGCCCTGCTCCTCGGTAACGGCTGTTCGGCCCCGAGACATCCACTCATCATCTGAAACCGTCCAGAGTCAGCAGCAGCATCCAGACTCCTTGTTGCAACCAAGAGGAAAAACACACCACGGCATTCCTGACCTGTCCTTGCGGCCGTCTGACCAGCTATCAGGCCAGATCCTGGCGGGCCGGCCGCTCTTTGGGCCAGGAGCCACCATCGCAAGCTGCCTCTGACAACATGGCTCCCTTGTTCAACCAACCAGCAGCCATTTTAAGCCACCAGGCGAACACTAGAGATTCTCAACCTGATGACACTGAGTGGCCAGCAACACATTTAGGAGGAAATTGGACAGAGACAGAAATGCGTGCAGTGACAGGGAGGCGTGCTGGGAGCTGTCACTGCTTCACCGCCATCCAACTGTGGCACCAGCATCTACCTCACTACAGGTGAGCAAAAGAGTGGCCGATCAATGCTTGGGATTCCTGATCAGCCCAATATCACTGATAGTGAGAATACGGATCTGCTCCTGAGAGGGGCGGAGAACCTCCACCCTCAGGTCAGAGTCCCACAGCTCCTCAGCTGCTCCTCAGCTGCTCCTCAGGGCAAAGCAGCCGTGGAGCTGGAAGCAGCAGCCTCTCCTGGAGAGATTAGACAAATTATAGCAGCACTTAAAGTATATGGACCTGATTAGCCCTGCTAATGAAATCAAGCCTGACACCATGGTTCCCCTTTACACACACACACACACACACACACACACACTCACACACACACACACACACACGCACACACACACGCACGCACACACACACACATGCACACACACACACACACACACACACACACACACACACACACACACAGCTCTGTCTTCTGTTCCTTCTACATGGAGCCTACAAAGCCTGATGCTGCTGGTGCTGCTGCCTCTGTCTCCTCTCACTCTACAGCCTGGAGCCACCCCCTTCTCTCCGCCCCTCCATCTCTCCGCCCCTCCTTTACTACCTCTCGTTCTTTGTCTTCTTCTCATTTCTGGGGTAAGTGTGCTCCCTAGTGTTGTGTCTGACTCAGAGAGACAGAGCTTGAGACCTGCGCACCAGACCTGCACTCACCGACGGCAGACATCCGTCCCCAGGTACAAGTCAGGAGACTTCCTGGTTCCTGGTCAGATTGGTGGTGCGGGGCAGCTTGTAGAAGATTATACTCCTCCACTCCCACCTGAAATCAGATCATAAAGGAAATTAGTAGTTCTTCTTGGGACAAATCCACTAATCAGCCACACGACTTTCTCCTGCTCACTGTGTTTGGGCTCTTACACAACATAGAAGTCCAACAGGAAGTGGTCATCTCCTGGTTCCTCCACCAACAGGAAGTGGTCAATCCTGGTTCCTCCACCAACAGGAAGTGGTCAATCCTGGTTCCTCCCCCAGCAGCCAATAGGATCGCTCCATGTGATTGTGGTGATTGAACCAGTAAATCAGCTCTGGTGAACAAAAGTTGATGATCTTCCAGGTTCAGTTCATCAAGATCATCTTCACTGATGAACCCTCTGATGATGCTGGAAGCCTGGATGCTACGTTAGCAGTGCTAAGCTAACGTTAGCCTATGAAGAACTACACCAGGGTCACATGACTTCAAGCTCAACATCACCAAGCATCAGGCTTGCTGAAATGTTTCCAGCAAATATTAGAGCAAAGACCCCTGAGCAGAGGTGAGGGTCTTCATCAGGGCTCGCTAACCCTCTGTGCGCTGGTCGATGGTTCACTTTTGTCCAACCAAATCACTCTTAGTTAAAAGTTAGAGAGATAAAAACAGGGCCGTTCAGCCACTTGCCTCCAGGCCGTCTTGTCACCTGTTTCAGTTCCATGTGGTGCATGTTGGTTTGTGCTGGCGACTGTCGCTCTTTCTGCACTTGTGCAGATGTGCTGGGTCTTGAGCCCTGTTCCCTCAGGACCGGTGGCACCTGGGGAACAAATGCAGAGGGAGCCTATGATCTCAATGAGCGTCTTCGTCATAGCCAGGATTAGTAAATTTGAAGATTCCACTCCAATTGTCTGCAATATATTACAAAAGACATGCAGACAATATTCCAGTACTGATCAGGGTGTCATTGAAGTGGTGAACGATGAGGCTCCGCCCTCAAGGTTTGTCAGTTATTTGACGGAGCAGTTTGAAGGCCCTGCTCCTGGTACACAGGTCAAGCGTCAGGCCAACTCAACACTTTTGCTCTTTTCTCTTCGTTGCATATGACCTGTCGAACCTGGTTTTGGAAAGTGTTCCGGGGGGCTTTTCTGGATTATTATTATTGAACTGAGATGTTGTAAAAGTGAAACGTCTACAGAAGTAAACACTGATAAGCGAACTGGCAAAATGTTGCAAAAGTCTGCAGCTTCACAGTCAAAGCAGTGAAACATCATGATTACAACATCCACCCCTGAGTGCAGATGAAAGTCTGTCAAACAAAACCGGTCAGACGCCGCCTCGCCTTTGCAGCGGTGAGGCCACACCACTGCACGAGCCATTTGCATGATGTATGTTCGGAACTGTCTACCAAGTAATCAGCAAACATTTCCAAACGGTCACGGCAAGGGAACCTGGCGCTGCAGAGGCTCCAGGGCGTGACCGGGATGATGACATCTGGAGTGGCGATGAGCTCTTGACTGGTGCTTTCAACAGCGGCGTGACGCATGGTGCACCGCAGCAGCAGCCGTGAGCTACGCTACAGCAACCAGAACTGCAGCTCAGTCAGTTGTTGTTCAAAATGCTGTCCTCGACAGCACCCTATCATTTCAGCCACACATCAACAACACCATCCGGTCCGCCTACTTCCACCTCCGTAACATCAGCCGCCTTTGCTCCTCACTCACTCCCAACAGTGCCGCTATTCTAGTCCATTCCCTGGTCACTTCCCATCTGGACTACTGTAGCTCCCTCCTGTTTGGTCTCCCGCACAAACTCCTCCGTAAACTCCAACTGGTCCAGAACGCTGCCGCCCGCATAGTTACAAAAACCCCTGCCATCTGTCACATCACCCCTGTTCTACACAAACTCCACTGGCTCCCCATCAAATTCCGCATTGACTATAAAATCCTCCTCCACACCTTCAAGTCCATCCACAACCTCGCCCCTCCATACCTGTCTGATCTTCTCCACATCATTATCCCAACCCGGTCTCTTAGGTTTTCCTCTTCCCTCAGCCTAACCGTTCCTTCAGCCCGTCTCTCCACCATGGGGGCACGGGCCTTCAGCCGCTCGGCCCCCCACCTCTGGAACTCACTCCCCCCTGACCTCAGAAACTCTGAATCCATAGACTCTTTTAAATCACACCTCAAAACCCACCTCTTCAGACAGGCCTATGAATCTGTGTAGTTTGCTCTGCTCCAAAATGATTGTTGCTTTTTTCATTTTGCTTGTTTGCTTTGCACTGTTTGCCCTGTTTTTAACCTTGTACGGCGACCTTGAGTGTCCTGAAAGGCGCCTTAAATAAAATGTATTATTATTATTATTAAAATATCTTCCAGTATATATAATATGAAATATCACTGACGTCAGCAGAAAGGTTGTTTTGGACGCTACATTTATGTTTGTCATCATCAATCTTGAAATTATTTAACATGAATTCAGATACAGGAAAGAACACAGTTCTCCCTGTTCCTGCTGGGTTCTCTCTGGTACTCCAGCTTCCTCCACAGTCCAAAGACATCAAGAGGGACCAGGTTAATCCAGACTCTAAATTGACCGTAGGCGTGGCTGGGAGAGCCAATGGTTGTCTGTCTCTATGTGTTGGCCCTGCCATGGACTGGTGACCTGTCCAGGGGGAAGGCTGCTGGGATAGGCTCCACCCCCACCACCCTCAACAGGAGAAGAGGGGGAACATGGAGGGATGGATGGATGGAGGGATGGAGGATGAATGGATGGATGGATGGATGGATGAATGGATGGACGGATGGATGAATGGATGGATGGATGATGGATGGATGGACGGATGGATGGATTGATGGAGGGATGGATGGAGGGATGATGGATGGATGATAGATGATGGATGGAAAGAAGTCAGACATGTCGACGAACTGGTGCCTCTCTGTCTGTCTCTGTCTTCGCTGGTCCTGGATATGAGGGATGTTCCCAGGTGGATCTCCTGATCCCTCACGCGTCGCCTGAATACCCATGACCATAGCGGTCAGGGACAGTGCAGCTGGTCTTGTGGGTCAGCCCGGTTCCCACTGTGGTGTGGAAAGGATGCTGTCTCTGGAGTGTCCTGCCTTCAGTGTCGGTCCTCTGGCAGCTGATGCGGGTCACTAACCAAAGGAGTGGCCTCAGTCCTGGTGACAGACCCCGCCTCCTTCAGCCAGCCTCCCTCAAAGCTTTCAAATTAAACTGTTAAATTTTGACCACAACTGTTGTTGTTTCATTCGTTCCCAGATCAAAGCCCACTGGCATCAAGTCAGCAGCAAACAAACGAACTGCATCTCAGCTTCGTTACACCTGCAGCCGAGGCAAACACCGTCCAGATGTGGTTGATGCTCATTTGCTGCAGGTGGAGCAAATGTCCCCTCAAGCCTTCACGCAGCATCTGGTTTGTTAAACAAGTTGTCAACGCACTTCAACTGAAGCTTTCGCAGGGAGAGGCCAGGTTGCCCCGGGACAGCTGGACACGAGCCACTCAGTCGCCTGCTGAGCCGGCAAACAAAACAGACACAATGACCGACTGATGACTGGGACGCTGGAGGCAACAGGAAGTTGGTGCTGTAATTCTTACAATTTGGCCTTTTTCTGATCTTGGAATTTTCTATTCAAGATGTGTGGAATCTTCCAGAACTGAGAAGGATTCAAAAGTATCCTCCGGAGGCGAACACAGCACATTCAGAATACGCGTCAAACGCTGATTCTCTGTTACCACCAGGCGCGTCGGCGTCCTCTAACAGGTTAACACCCCTTGGTCTGCTTCCTGGAAACACATTCAGATCTTCATAATCATAACAAACTAACAGAACAGAGCGTGGCTTCACGGCAGTGTTGAGGCCTGCGTGCCTGCATCACTCTAAACTGATGGCAGCCACACAACAGCACAACTTCAGTTCCAGACTCAGCAGCGCCACCACTGCTTGGAGTCTGCAGAGCAGAGGGCTGAATTGGGATTGGGTCCCACGGGACTGGACATTCACATGGCCGGAGCGGGCGAGAACGTTCCACACACGCCGTGGGTGCGGGGGGTAATGGTCAGAAATCCAGTGGACTGCAGAGTATCAGGAGGAACTTGTATTTCCTGAGCCATGGGAACAGCTGATTTTAGGAATAAATGTAAAAACTGCAACAACAGTGGAATATTGAGCATGGAACATTGCTGCTAGATGACAACAAGCTCAATCAAGTTATTTCTTTTATAGAATCTGTGACTATTGATGCATCCTAGAACAACTGCTTTTCTATTCTAACAGCCATTGATGGTAACTGGACTCTATGACCCGTTCTATAAAAGACTTGGTCATGAATTGATGTTTGTAGTGACTGGCGAGGACGCTGCTGGTGACAAGGAGGACAAAACAGCAGAGAGGACGACCTGCATGCAGCGACATGTTGCGATCGGCTCCAGCATGATGTCACATGTCAGGAAGGGGTCATGACCTCACCTTGCCACGCTGACAGTGGACACAGAGACCACAAAAAAATGTCTCACGTGATCAATCAAAGCTGATCAATACATAGTAAACCGGAGTCAAATTCCTCGTTTGTGCTACAAACTTGGCCGATAAAGCTGATTCTGGCTCTGATACGACGCCATCAGCAGCAGCAGCCCTCACGAAGCCTGTGTTTATGACAGAGGGAGCGGCGTGATGATGATAGGTGCATTTAGCAAACTAGGCGGGAAAACCACAACATCCCTCATAAAGGGAAACACTGAAGCACACACCCAAGGTCAGCTGTATGGAATGAGAGTGTGTGTGTGTGTGTGTGTGTGTGTGTGCGTGTGTGTGTGCGTGTGTGTGTGTGTGCGTGTGTGTGTGCGTGCGTGCGCGTGCGTGCGCGTGCGCGTGTGCGTGTGTGTGTGTGTCCCAGCTCTCTGACACGACTCACATTCACAGCTGCACTTGTGCTGAAACGCCGTCCGTCTTAGGTTCTGTTTTCTTGACAGCTGCTGCTGAAAGACTCCAGCTCCATCCACTGCTCTCTTATTATCGACATGCATTTTCTTCAACATGCTCTCACACTTGGAGGACTTAAGGGATAAAGGAAATAGCATATCAGTTACTCAGTAACCCTGTGAAAAAGCATGTAATGCTCTCCATTGTTAATGGCCGGGTCCGGGAGCACGCCAGCGTCGCCACATATCTCTATGACGTTTATGCAGTGACGGTCATTAGGATGCCAGCTCGCAGCAGGTCCCATCCTTTCTAATTCAATCCTGACCTCTCCATAAATTCACACCCATTTCCCAGAGATATAGATGAAAACGATCTTGAGTAGTTTAAATTGAAAGCTTGTAATTGAAATAGCACTCCAAGTGAAGAGGAGAAATTATGGGATGCTCATTTTTACAGCGATACCCCTGAGAAATGTGATAGAAGCGTGTAAGGACATCCTGCATGGCTCATTGCGAGGATAAAACCTAAAGCGACTCTGGGCCGTTCCATCAGCGCTCCCCTGAAATGTAGAACATTATGTACACAATACAATGTAATGCTCCTCTGTATTTCTCATCCATGAAATTGCGCCCAATAAGTGCTGAGATTTAGGAGGAACATTTCTGTCGTCGCCTTTTGTAATTAAGTAAAGCCATGCAGGAAGACGCCTGCCACACTGGAGTAATTTGAGAAATCCAGCCTTGGGGCTGTCCTTTAACAAGCTCGCCCAGATCGCCGACGCGCAGTACAGCCGGCTTTAGCGGCGGCGTGTCATTCTGAGGACAAACACTCGGCCCACCAAAGTGTGATGGCATCTGTGCCGCTGCGGAGGGAGGCTGACCTTCAGGCTTCCCGACGCCGTAACTTTAGCAAGAGAAGATTTTGGCACGCAAAGGTCACTGACCTGATCAAAGATGTGATTCCCACAACTCTACAATTCACATTCAAATTATGATAAAGTTTCACTCAAATGTCTGACACCTTTCAACAGGTCAAAGGTCAACGTCACAGTCACACGGCAGCCTCTCACTTCACCAAATAAAACTCTCAAACACATTTATCTTTGCCATCAGGATTTCTTTTTCTTCTGTTTCGCTTCATGTGTTTCTTGCAGATTCTGATTGTCTGTCTCAGAACTACAGTGGACAGGGTGCTCACACAGAAATTGACTTCCTTCATGGAAAACTCTATTTCCATAGTGACGGTCGTTGCTGATGCTAGGCCCCCCTTGTAGTGATACCAGCTCCTTTCTGGGTCACCGGTTCTGGTCCTGGAGCATCGCTGAGGTCTGCTCTTGGATGCAGTCACCACTGAGCATCAGCGTTGTGTGATTGCTGCTACACGTATCAGTCGTGTTAGCACGAAGCTGCAGATGCAGGACAAATGTGGCAGACTGGACTGTCTTGACCCGCGTGACGGCGTCCTCACCCAGCTGCCGGCTCTGAGCAGCCTTGTATGTTTGTCAGCTGCCACTCGAGAGTAGCACACATGCACATTCATGCACATGTGGTGAGTCCGTGTGTCATGTTGTTCCACTTTTCCTGCACTGCTGCTTCTTGGTTTCTCCACAGACAAAAAGAAATACCCTCTCTCACAATTAGAGGATGAATGCAGCCAAAATGAGGGGGAAAGATAAACGGCGAAGAGAAGAGGAGAGCAGAAAGGGAAGCGATCTCTTGTTGACGTGAAAAGAAAGAGGCTGCACTCCAGCCCATCGGAGGAAGGGGTCCATTTGATTTGCAATTACCCCCTCGCATGATCAGCTGCTGTTTGAAGTTGATTGGCTTCCTGGAGTCTGCAGGGGGACAAAGTTGTGGAGGGGCTCTGACCCCTGCCGACCTCAAGGAAAGCACCACCTGACCCCACAGCCCTGGATGAGATTGATGTGCATCAGTCATGCAATCCATCCTTGTCTGACATCAGACAACAGATGTCGCTTCCTGTAGGCTCCATCTCGCCGGCAACCTTTGACCCAGCGACCATACGTAGTGGGCGATGGAGATGAGATGGAGATGGAGAGGCATGTAACATTCAGCGAGAGAGAGAGACACACATACGTCAACATGAAGACACACAGAGACGTAGTCAGGCAGAGGAGCCCAGCCGTGCGTGGGAGGTCTCTTCACAGCCTCGAACAGAAAACCAACAGAGCCGCGCGTTCAAAGAGCCCTTAAAGCCCTTTGTGAAGCAGCTGTGTTCCTGACCTGCCCCGGCCAACTCTGTCATGCAATAGAAACCAGAGATCGCCTCTGATGGAGAACTAACGTGATCCCTCCGGCCCGGCGGATGACCGGAGTCAAGACTTAAAAGGCAGATTTCATTACGGCGTGCGGTAATTGGCTAACGTGTGAAATGGGAAACTAGGTGAGAGCACGAGGTGGAGAGCAGCTAGAAGGAAGAGACTCCTTCATGTTCAATTCACAATCATGACTTGAGTGACTGTCAGTCAGGCTTCCATCATGGTTTGTTGGGTCTGGCTGTCTTTGTCCTCCAGAGTTAGCATGTCGGTTTATTAAAAAAACACCATATTCAGAATTTGATTTGGCTCGTATTCTGGATTCAGGATTTCCATAATTTGACAACTTTCTTCCCCTTTTTGAGAATTGCTTTTTCCAGTTGAGGTATGGTGCTAGCTCACGAGTTTCCTTCAGACGCACCGCCAGCGTCCTCAGACTGCTGGTTTGCTGCGTTTCCATGAAGGGATTTAAGGCACATTTTGGACGTTTTCCTTGCATGGAGCAGCCTAAAGCACAGAAGTGCCTCCATCTGGCAAAAGAAGGTTTTATGTTGGCTTGAGGAAGTTTTGCTCTTTACAAAAATGAGTAAGTACATCAAGGAGGTAACTGTGGACAAACTCTGAGGTGGTGAAACTCACGTGTCTGATCAGCTGCTTCTTGCTACACTGGCGTGCCTACAGAGGGAGGGGCCAAATGGACTGAGGAAGCGAAAAGAGATTTGAGATGAAAACAAAGTCTGGAGGAATTTCCTCTGCTGCTGAACGACAGGTAGATACAGTCGAAGTGTAGAAGTCCACAGACCCGCCGATGTAGCCCTCCCCGCTCCCCTCGTCCCTCTGGTGCTGCCATGATGACCCAACATCCGTGAGTATTCTGTCATGAATGCACATGAATAGAAATTATGCTGGAAAGTCTCATAATGCGTATCACTCTAACTGAACAAGAGGCAAATCATGAGAGCAAACTTTAGCTCCGCCCTCTTAGAGACAAGAGACAAGGTTTTATCAGGGCATTCTTCATTTTCCTGATCCAGGCTGACAGTTTGGTCTGAATATTGTCGTTTTAGGAGGAAAGGAAGGAGCTGAGCTGGAAGAGGAAGACTGAGTGCATGGAATGACAAACAATGAAATACTCATCAAACCAGAGCTGAACTCCACTGAGCGGAGGAGCTGAGACGGACAGATGGGAAGTGAAGGGACTTGGTGTTGCCTCGTCAGTCTCAGTGGGTTAACCCAGAGAGCCCAAGACAGAATTCCTCCAAATCAACTGGTGACATTTCCACCGCGTCTGTCGGCCAGTTGGCTTGATCCTCGGGTTCGATCTTAATGCTGTCACCAGCCAGTGCTGCTCTGTTTGTCCGCTCAAAGATGAGAAACACAACAGGGACCAACATGAAGCCATCAGATGAAGAGGATTGGGGTTTGGAGCACAG
Source organism: Aulostomus chinensis (assembly GCF_037954235.1). Classification (NCBI taxonomy): domain Eukaryota; kingdom Metazoa; phylum Chordata; class Actinopteri; order Syngnathiformes; family Aulostomidae; genus Aulostomus; species Aulostomus chinensis. The sequence continues at coordinate 28,321,993 of NC_141331.1, forward strand.
CCCCTGCAGAATTATTCAGCTCCACCTTTAAAGCAAAAGATTTCAGTGATGGTATAAAACCTTGTGATGCTTCTACATCCTCCACTGGACCGTCGCAGGACAGAGAGACACTGTGCCTTCACACAGAGCGTGAATTCACACAAACAGTTTCCATTCCAACCGTGCGAATGACGAAAATTTTCAGTCCGGTGGCGCGAATGAGGCGAAATATTCACATTTGCAAAATGGTTGGATGATGGATGATGGCTGGATGGATGGGATGATGGATGGATAGATGGATGGATGGATGGATGGATGGATGGATGGATGATGGATGTATGGATGGATGGATGATGGATGATGGATGGATGGATGATGGATGGATGGATGGGATGATGGATGGATGATGGATGTATGGATGGATGGATGATGGATGGATGGATGATGGATGATGGATGATGGATGATGGATGGATGGATGGATGATGGATGTATGGATGGATGATGGATGATGGATGATGGATGGATGGATGATGGATGGATGATGGATGGATGATGGATGAATGGATGGATGGATGATGGATGGATGATGGATGGATGATGGATGGATGATGGATGAATGGATGATGGATGGATGATGGATGATAGATGATGGATGGATGATGGAGGGATGATGGATGATGGATGGATGATGGATGATGGATGGAGGGATGGATGATGGATGAATGATGGATGATTGATGGATGGATGGATGGATGATGGATGGATGATGGATGATGGATGATGGATGGATGGATGGATGGATGGATGGATGGATGATGGATGATAGATGATGGATGGATGATGGATGATGGATGATGGATGATGGATGGATGGATGGATGATGGATGGATGATGGATGGATGAATGATGGATGGATGATGGATGATGGATGGATGGATGGATGGATGGATGGATGATGGATGGATGATGGATGGATGATGGATGGATGAATGAAGTTCTTGCAAACACAAGCTGATTTCTTACGGGGGGCAGCCTCGTCCATATTTACCCCCTAAGAACTTTCAGCAAACCTTCTCTTGTCCGTTCAACTCAGCGTCGGTCCTGCATCTGCAGCGACGCCCCCCCCCCCCCCCCCAGCTGCGCCTGTTCAATTTGAGCACGTTTTTTGTACGGCTGAACACTCAGGAAGTGCATATTTAAAGACTTGAGTGATGGAGAAAAGTGGGGCAGCCCAGGTCTGAACTCCTTTTTCCCTACGTGTTCTCAGAATAAAGTGAAACAAAGATTTTAAACTTCAGCTCAAGTTCAAGCCAAATAAACAGGAATATTGTCAGAGGAAAGTGCTGAAAATACTACAGAGGAAACCATTCCAAGCCTCCTGGGACCAAATCAAAGAACAAAGCACAGACGGAACAAGGAAGCAGTTAAAGCAACATTTAAGAGATCGAAGTGACAAAAAAACACAGTGAATTCAAACTGAATTCATTCCTTTTGTCTTGGACAATGAGCAACAGCAACTAAACAACTAAACAATGCTCGCCATTGTTCCAGGTGAACGTTGTTCTCAGTAGCAGAGCTGCAGCAGCTGGATGTCACCGAGTCAGGACACACGCACAAACACGCATGGCTCCGTTTGGACGGAGGTGGTGAGTGGGAGCTGGACTGCAGAGGTGTTTTTAGCCTCCACGCCTCGCGTCATGTGATGTGATGGTGCTGCCCTCCGGGCTGGTTTGATTTTAAATGTTTAATAAAGATTTGCTTGCACAAACCAGTAAATCAAATCTGCCACCTCACCATGGTAACGCTGTTTAATGCAACCTCACAGTTTCCACTGCAGCCCGAGGTCTGAGGGGAGGGCTGAGGCTCCACCGGCAGGGCCGGGACCCGAACTCACCCTCCACAGCAGCTCTCCCTCCCAAAGGTTCTGTAGGTCACAACTCCCTGCTGGACACAGCAACAACCCCTCATCTTGCCATTCCTTCACTGTGCTGCTCCATGTTTGAAACAAACTTCTGCTCCACCCTGGTTTTCTGTGTAACGTCTCAGAGTCCATTCTTCCTGGGACCAGAGACTCCGGCACCATGGAACCTGCACGGTCCTTGTTCCTGCCACCTGGACTCCACTGGGTCACCTGAAACACAAAGCCCTGATCGCTGCTGCCGTCTCAACTGTGTCTCCCAGGAAGCTGCTTGGTTCATGGTGCAGTATATCAGTGGATCCACTGGACCAGCTGAAACCACCAAGACTTCCTGATGATGTAAGAGGATTGCAACACCTTTGACGACCGTCTTCGATGGTTTCAAACAGATTTTTGAAGAAAGAACAAACTCTTGAATTGGCCAGTGAAAACGTATTCTTTCAAACCAGATAAACCAGATTGTTGAAGCGATTCAGGTAAACAGTTCTCCCGTTCTACTCGGACGGTTCCTTCACTTCTGCCTCTTGTCACACTTCTTCACTCTGCTGTTACTTCAGAGTTCAGGAAAACCTCCTGTCGCCTTCCGCCGCAGTGTGACGTGCCTCCCTGTGTCATAGTCATCGTACGCAACTGCAGATCTGTTCACTTACCTTCTGCAGGTGCTGGTTTTCAAAAGATCATAGCACACTCACACTCACACACACTCACACTCACACACACACACACTCACACTCACACACACACACACTCACACACACACACTCACACACAATCACCCACACACACTCACACACACTCACACTCACACACAATCACGCACACACAATCACTCACACACACACACACACACACACACACACACACACCCAATAACTCCCTCCTCCAATCTACGGTTATTCAGTGTAGCAGTGGTGTGCCAGGCTGTGGGGTTTATAATAATGGGTTGGCGGGTTGTTGATGGCGGGGGGGTGACAGAGTGCCTCGCGCGTATTACCGAGGTACAAGCTCACTGATGAGGCCCGCCGAGAGACGAGCAAACGCCTCATCTGGGTGAACAGGCTCGCTCGGTGCAAAGGGACTTAATGAGAGAGGATATGATTCATTCGTTGGCTTCCCGACGCTTTCCCTCCATTTGCCCCCTTTGTGTGTCTCTGACTGAGGCTAATGGTGGTGGGACTCGTGGCTCTGGTTTGAAGTTGCACCAGATGGCAACAAATGATTCTTTTTCATTTGTGTATGAAACGGAGGAGAAATGGCAGCAGGGTTTGACTGGGCTGTAACCACTGCAGTGCTGGAGGATTAACTGGAAGCAGAAGGGCCAATAAATGCAGCCTCCACCTGTCAGCGCTGGTGTGAACCTGCTACCCTGCTGTACTCCGTCTTCACCTCACAACCATTTAGTGTCTGCAGGTCGGGAACATCAATATTTTTCAGGTGTTTGAGTGGTACGCACCGGGGGGGCCGCCGGGGGGCCGCCGGGGGGCCGCCGGGGGGCCGCCGGGGGGCCGCCGGGGGGCCGCGCTCACAGCTCCCTGCATCTGCAGCACGTCTTTCATCTTGCTCTCCATTGTGACGCTCCAGTTAGAGGACGAGGAGAGTCCCTGAGGACGGAGGGACAAGACGTCAGGATAAGGTGGGGGGGGCGACACAGACCTATGGGCTCATGCTTCAGGATCTCTGGTTTGACTGGAAAACAATTTTTTTCCATTTGGGAGTTCGTTTAAAATCATCCGTCAACACGGACAGTTAAGCAAACTGTTACACCACAAGGGTTCATCGGGGCTGAGGAGGCCCACGTGGATCCGGTTCTGGGTAAAGGTCAGCCAAGGGCCAAGTCCACCCTCCAACACTAATATTTGCCCCCCGATGAACTTTTTTGGTCATAAATCTACAGCAGATAAAAATAAATGAGGCTGGTGTTCATGAACAGAACAGCCCTGTTTGATCCAATACTGCCCCCACAGGAGGAGAGGCGTCATGGCAACGTGATGAAATTATTGTGAAATACGTTTTGAATGTATTTCCTCTCATGGTCTCTCTGAACCACAGCACATTGGTGACAAATGTAAATAAAATATATGTTAAACCATTTGTTTCACTTGCTGCCACAATTCACCTTCCAGGCCGTCACCCTTGACGTTTAATAAGAAGTTCCATATTCATGGTTGTGGGGGTGAAGTACCAGAGGGCCCACAGATCCAACAGAACCACGTAAATCCAGGAGAGACGTGCCTCCCCCCTCAGGAGTGAAGACCTACAGCCTGGCAGAGGTCAAGGACACAAGCTGCAGCACTCACTTGTTTCTAATTGTCAAATTGTTTTTGCCATCAGTACAAATGATCCTGGTGACAGAGGCCATCACCCCCGCCGGCGCTCGCAGTCTCCGAGGTGTGATGGTGCTGGGAGATTTGGGAGTGAAAGGATCTGATGTCTGAGGAGGGGTCGTTGAAAGTGCACGGCACAAAGATCCGGGGGGTGACGCTGTGCCTCCACGTCCTTGTCAAATAACGGGTTCATCAGCTGTCATTGGGTGCCGGTTCTGAGAGCAACACGAGTCCTCCACAGTACCAAGAGGACGTGGCTGACCCTGGCTCCGAGGCTGAGGAGGGAGGCGTCGACTTCAGCTCGCAGCATTTCTGCCGCTGAGCAGAGCTAGCATGACGCTGGCCGGGAGGGAAGCGGCGGTAACGCTGACGAAGGCTCGCCAGAATCGGTCAGCGAGAGGTTTGTGGGTCAATCTCAACTTAGTTCTGTCAGATTTAGCTCGACGTGTTGTGTCAACAACCCCAACAGTCCGCTTGTGGACGCATCTGCAGCGCGTTTCCCTGCCATCTGTATTCTTCCACATGGAACCAAGAGTCATTAACCCATATTTAGGAATATTTGGCTCCTGGAGGGTTCACGCAGAGTTCAAACTCAAGTGCACAATGAGATTATGCTTCATAAACGTCTGCACATATTCCCTGCGTGTTGCGGAGGTTCAGGGGCCTCTAGTAAACATGGCATTTCCTCTCGCTCCAATTAAGGAGCGTAACAGGAAGCGTCCAGACGGATCAGCCCTGGAGACTCATGACTGCCTTTGTTCACGGGTTTGTTCAGAGCCGTTCCAGTCACGTCAATATTTCAAATCAGGTTTTGCATTTCATTTGTGGATGCGAGTCATTCATTGGTAATTGAGGTTTTTTCCTGTTGACCATAAGAATTTTATAATCATAAATTCTTCATTATGTTTATAGGCAGACACGTTCACTTCCTCCCAGTTTATCAGTAATGTGCAGTCCTCAATATATTAAAGAGGAAGTAAATCTCACACTGAATAAATGCAGAAGCCCGCTGCTCTGCTCCAGCGCAGCTCTTAGCTGCAGCTGCTGCCCGGCGCTCGCAGCTCTCGTTGAATCCCTCTCTTCAACACCAGCAGCACTCCGGAAGTCTGCGGGAGGCCGGGGCTCCCAGCACACTCCTCAGGCTCTGACAAATTGGTGAAAAATTTATAGCAGAGAGAAGACGGATCAAATGTGGCCGTTCGCTCGGTGGCAGAGCTCCGGGCCGTCATGTCGCTAGAACGTCTCCTCGCAGGGAACAACAGCATCGCAGGCCCGGACAGCCAGGAAGCCTTTCCAGTGCTCACCTGCATCATTTATTGGGAATGTGGGGAAGCGGAATTTCATCAGGTTCTCTGCGTTAGAGCGCATTTCTTTGTCTTTTTTAATTTCAAGTTTGTTCTCATGAACTAATGGCGGGCGAGAGTTTCTGTCAGAACTGTGAGTTCATGATGGCTGACCTCCGTGGGGGCTGTGACTTCACCCTGGTCACCGGTTCCTGAACCTCAGTCTGCAGTTGGTTCAAGATGCTGGCTTCAGTGGAGCAGCAGACGTGATGACATGATGCTGGAACAGGAGAGGGCCATCGTATGAACGAATGCCTCGCCAGGAACCTGCTTTGAAACGGGACAATGCAGCTCTCCCGGCCTGTAGCTGCGATCCATCAGGTCGGATTCGCTCGCCCAACAAATTTCTCTCTCATCATTTATCTGGATTATTTTCCGACGCGCTCTGACTTCACACGCCGGCCGTTGAGCTCATTTCTCCTCCCACTAATCCCTCCATTTTAATGCTTGTCCACATCGGCTTGGCCACATTAAACCAGTGATTAATGATGTATTGATTGGACTGTTTTCCACCACTTAAGCGAGGTGCTGACTTGACAGCACTCGTGCTTATCTGAGCCACCCAGCCGGCCAGAGAGGGAGGTTCTGTGCGGGCAAATAAAGGCTGGGAGCTGCTCCCCTCAGGGCCGCCGCCGCCGCCGCCGCGCTCCTGCAGGCAGGCGGGCAGCAGCTTTAACAGGAAACAAATACATGTGTGATGGATGCTTCCTGTTTACTTGTCAAATGATTCTTTTTCTTTTGTAATCTCAGTTTTTGCTGTAATTAATGAGGTGACGTTCAAACATTTCATAGAAAAATAAAATGGGTAGCATTCCCAAAGTAGACATCCCTCAACAGAATCAAACCTATAAATCAACTCAAAACTATGGAGTCATTTCAGTCTTAACACTGACACAAACCCATTATTATTATTAGTATTATTATTACCATTGTTATTATTATATTACTATTTTTATTATTGTTATTATTGTTATTGCTATTGTTATTATTATTATTATTATTGATGTTGTTATTATTATTATTGATATTATTATTATTATTATTGTTGATATTATTATTATTGATGTTGTTGTTATTATTATTATTATTATTGATGTTATTATTGTTGTTATTATTATTATTATTATTATTATTGTTGTTATTATTATTATTATTATTACTGTTGTTGATATCCTGATAGTTCATTATACAGTTACATTTCAATAGATTTACCTCAATAATCCCAAGGGAAACCCCTCCCATCATCAGCATTTCACAATAAAATGAGACAACACAACCCTCTGAAAGATAACAAAACACACACACACACACACACACACACACACACACACACACCATGTAGGTCCTGTAATCCTGTGCCTGTCAACAATCTGCTACTGTACTCGCCTGCATCTCTCACACGTCTCTGGGACCACGGAGGTTATGACATCAGCTATAAGGTCATCGTTCATCATCTAATCTGATCTGAGATCTGACCTGCAGTTTACCTTCATTTCTTCTCTGGTTGAGTGACTTCTTCCTAGAAGAGAGGACAGCAGAGCTGAGTCTGCATGCAGCGCTGAGCCGTGTTACATGTATGTAACGTGCGTGTGTGTGTGTGTGTGTGTGTGTGTGGGCGCTGTGGGGGAAAGACTCCATGAGTCACGTCTTCAGTCCAGCTGTGTGCAGGAACGTGGGTGATATTTCTCGTCTCCACTCACTGAGAAGGCAGCATTTTAGGGGGAGTGTGGAGACCAGGTCGATCCAGGGTTCACTCTGAGGTGAAAGTGGTGTCCTGGCAAAGTGGAGCGCGAAAGAAAAAAGTCTGATTGTCTGAACCCCCCCCCCCCCCCTCACACACACACACACACACACACACACACACACACACACACACACACACACACACACACACACACTCCTCAGCCAGCATCTACTTGTGTGACTCACATCTGCTCTCTCTTCTGCTCGCTGTCTTTTCTTCAATAACTCACCTGTGCTGTTCAGCAGCAGTCCATCATCTTCTCCTCCCTCAGTCTGGGTGCTCCTTCACCCCTTTGTCTCTCAGCATCACTCCCTCACCTCCTCGCCCTCACCCTTCATCACTCACCTCACTTCCTTGGGTCTCTTCACCTGCAACTGGCTTTTCCTTGTCTCAGCCCCCTCTGTGTTTAGCACCTGAGGATCATTACAGGGGCCTCCACATCTCCATGACTTCTCATTTCCGGACTGAAATGGCTTTTCTGCCTGTTTGTGCTGTCACTGCTCCTGGAGGACCTGCACGCGCCGCCAGGCTGCGATCATCTCTGCAGACACAGTAGCAGAGAGTCCAGCTGTCTTTGTTCTCCTCTTTGTTCCCTGAATCTCTCTGAATCAGCGCAGCGCTGCGGGGACAGACAGAGTGTGAGAGCTGAGTCTCCCTGCATGCGGCCCACAGAACCGCCTCGTTTTGGGCAGCTGTGCACAGCGCCTGATGTCTGGCTGTTCCAGCTGTGGCAGTGGCGATGCTCCCCGCTGCCACCAGCGTATCGCAGACCAAGATTAAGAGCTGCGAGCTGCATCACAGTGACTTGATTTGCGTGGACCAAAAACTCTGGACCCTGGAGGAATGTACAGTTTCACTGGTGGTCGCAGCGTCACACAGACTTGCCGAAAGATTTAACTCATTCCTGAACAACAGAAGAAGTGCAAGTGTCATCAACTCTGATGTACGGCCATTCATGACTTTAACTGATACACATCAATCATGGCCACACACACACACACACACAGGCATGTAGCACTAGCATGTCATGGGTGTCTGTACTCAGCCTCTTATTCGTGAAGGAAAAGTGGAGGGGGTCCACAGGGGCGCAGCCGCCTGCTTCTTACCCAGAAGTCTCCTGAGGTTTCATCAGATTAAAATAAAACAAAGAGCAAGAAACTGAGGAAAACTCATCTACCTTGGAAACAAAGTACCATTTTTATAATGACCTCCTTCAAGTTGTCCTTTCTCAACCGTCTGGAGGGCAGCAAAGGTTCCTGGAACACTGTGTCTCTTTCTGCTCTTGTGGCGTGCAGCGAGGGCTGGCACTTCCTTGCTGACTGGTCTCCAGTGGCTCGTCCACATGCAGCCAGAAGCACTCCTGAAAGGATTTATGATTTGACTGCTCAGCTCACAGCTTTAAAGAGCAGGCTGAGGTCTTTTATTGAATTATTAGACTTCTGAAAGCCACATATCACACTGATCACAATTAAAGTACAGAGAATGGCGGAATCACAGTCCTGCTGGTGAAGATTGTACTGCCTCGCTCCAACTGTCGTCCCTCCTGCCCTCTGCTGGAGGTGCTGCGTGTCCTCCTGGTGCTCCGCCACTCTGAGCTACAGCTGTTAATCCTGTCAGCTCTCCAAATTCTTTCATTAAGAGGCTCCGCATTGTAACAGGGACCTGGGGAGGAAGAGGGAGTCCTCTGTGTGTACATCCCCACGGCTGGGATGACATGACGTGATGGACAGACAGGTGGAGGTGGGGAGGTGGGCAACATCAAAGTGGATAGAAGTGGAAGGCAGATTAAAGCAGAGTGAAAGATGGACAGCACAGAGGATTTAAAAGGGAGCGCAGAGAATGTTGTAAAGAGAGACAAAAAGATCAAGAAAGGCAAAGAGAAAGAGACAGAACCCAGAGAGAGAACCAGAGAGGCCGCCAGCAGAGACGGGTTATCTGTCATGTAGTTCCAGAGGCTGATGCCTGATGCTTCTGTGCTTCTGTCGAGTGCAGCAGAGATATAAGGGCTCGCTGGATGGCCCGGCGGTCGTCTGCTGTTATCACGCCGGGTTGAGACTCCGTCCTGGTCTGCTGTCTCCTGTGAGCCTGACACAAAACCCAGGAGGCCCGATGAAGCGGCACGCAGCTGATTTACAGATGCAGCACTCGTTTGTGTTTAATTCAAAGATTCGCTGTGTCTACAGGCCCAGCTGAAAGCTATGTCCCTCCTGACACTGTTTGAAATATTATAACACACATTTTGTAAAACTTCAAACACAACTACATTGTTTAGCCTCAGTTTGATGTATATTTATGCACTTCTTTGCTAGGCGCTAGCTGCCACAGAGCTAACAATCAGTTGAAAAGCCTGCTTTGTGATTATAATATAAAGCGTTAGCTAACAGTGGTCATTTTCAGACAACATATCATCGTTAGAGGCGGCCGGTGGAGCAGCGGTCCTCACTGTGGCCCCCCAGCAAGATGGTTGTGGGTGGAGCCCCGGCTGCAGCACGGGGTCTTCCTGGGTGAGTCTCCATGTTCTCCCTGTTCCTGCTGGGTTCTCTCTGGTACTCCAGCTTCCTCCACAGTCCAAAGACATCAAGAGGGACCAGGTTAATCCAGACTCTAAATTGACCGTAAGCGTGGCTGGGAGAGCCAATGGTTGTCTGTCTCTATGTGTTGGCCCTGCCATGGACTGGTGACCCGTCCAGGGTGAACCCCGCCTCTCGCCCGTAGCCACTATCACCTGCTAACAGCTGCTAGCACCTACTATCACCTGCTAACACCTGCTAGCACCTACTAATAACTGCTAACAACTGCTGGTGCCTGCTAACATCTGGTAACATTGCCAACATCTGCTAACAGCTGCTAGCACCTACTATCACCTGCTAAAACCTGCTAACACCTACGAATAACTGCTAACAACTGCTGGTGCCTGCTAACATCTGGTAACATTGCCAACATCTGCTAACACCTGCTAGCACCTACTATCACCTGCTAACACCTGCTAACAGCTGCTAGAACCTACTATCACCTGCTAACACCTGCTAACAGCTGCTAGAACCTATTATCACCTGCTAACATCTACTAATAACTGCTAACAACTGCTGGTACCTGCTAACATCTGGTAACATTGCCAACATCTGCTAACACCTGCTAGCACCTACTATCACCTGCTAACACCTGCTAACAGCTGCTAGAACCTACTATCACCTGCTAACACCTGCTAACAGCTGCTAGAACCTACTATCACCTGCTAACACCTGCTAACAGCTGCTAGCACCTACTATCACCTGCTAACACCTGCTAGCACCTACTATCACCTGCTAACAACTGCTGGTACCTGCTAACATCTGGTAACATTGCTAACATCTGCTAACACCTGCAAGCACCTACTATCACCTACTATCACCTGCTAACACCTGCTAGCACCTACTAATAACTGCTAACAACTGCTGGTACCTGCTAACATCTGGTCACATTGCCAACACCTGCTAACACCTGCTAGCACCTACTATCACTTGCTAACTCCTGCTAGCACCTACTATCACCTGCTAACAACTGCTGGTGCCTGCTAACATCTGGTAACACTGCCAACATCTGCTAACACCTGCTAGCACCTACTATCACCTGCTAACACCTGCTAGCACCTACTATCACCTGCTAACAACTGCTGGTACCTGCTAACATCTGGTAACATTGCCAACATCTGCTAACACCTGCTAACACCTACTATCACCTACTATCACCTGCTAACACCTGCTAGCACCTACTAATAACTGCTAACAACTGCTGGTACCTGCTAACATCTGGTAACATTGCCAACACCTGCTAACACCTGCTAGCACCTACTATCACTTGCTAACACCTGCTAGCACCTACTATCACCTGCTAACAACTGCTGGTACCTGCTAACATCTGGTAACACTGCCAACATCTGCTAACATCTGCTAGCACGTACTATCACCTGCTAACAACTGCTGGTACCTGCTAACATCTGATAACATTGCCAACATCTGCTAACACCTGCTAGCACCTACTATCACCTGCTAACACCTGCTAGCACCTACTATCACCTGCTAACAACTGCTGGTACCTGCTAACATCTGGTAACACTGCCAACATCTGCTAGCACCTACTATCACCTGCTAACAACTGCTGGTACCTGCTAACATCTGGTAACATTGCCAACATCTGCTAGCACCTGCTAGCACCTACTATCACCTGCTAACACCTGCTAGCACCTACTATCACCTGCTAACAACTGCTGGTACCTGCTAACATCTGGTAACATTGCCAACACCTGCTAACACCTGCTAGCACCTACTATCACCTGCTAACAACTGCTGGTACCTGCTAACATCTGGTAACATTGCCAACATCTGCTAACACCTGCTAGCACCTACTATCACCTGCTAACACCTGCTAGCACCTACTATCACCTGCTAACAACTGCTGGTACCTGCTAACATCTGCTAACACTGCCAACATCTGCTAACACCTGCTAGCACCTACTATCACCTGCTCACAACTGCTGGTACCTGCTAACATCTGGTAACATTGCCAACACCTGCTAACACCTGCTAGCACCTACTATCACTTGCTAACACCTGCTAGCACCTACTATCACCTGCTAACAACTGCTGGTACCTGCTAACATCTGGTAACATTGCCAACATCTGCTAACACCTGCTAGCACCTACTATCACTTGCTAACACCTGCTAGCACCTACTATCACCTGCTAACAACTGCTGGTACCTGCTAACATCTGCTAACACTGCCAACATCTGCTAACACCTGCTAGCACCTACTATCACCTGCTAACACCTGCTAGCACCTACTATCACCTGCTAACAACTGCTGGTACCTGCTAACATCTGGTAACACTGCCAACATCTGCTAGCACCTACTATCACCTGCTAACAACTGCTGGTACCTGCTAACATCTGGTAACATTGCCAACATCTGCTAACACCTGCTAGCACCTACTATCACCTGCTAACACCTGCTAGCACCTACTATCACCTGCTAACAACTGCTGGTACCTGCTAACATCTGGTAACATTGCCAACACCTGCTAACACCTGCTAGCACCTACTATCACCTGCTAACAACTGCTGGTACCTGCTAACATCTGCTAACACTGCCAACATCTGCTAACACCTACTATCACCTGCTCACACCTGCTAACAGCTGCTATGAGCTGGCTCTTTTCAACTGTCACTCCTGCAGCAGCTGCAGGTGCTTGTTAACTTCAGGAGCTATCCCTCCCTGACACAGATCTTCCCCCTCCTCCATGCTGCCCCTCCCTCAGCTGCTGGAGGAACTCGACTGGTTCTGTTTCTACAGCACCTTTAAGTTCACATGAAGCTCCATAAAAACAGACAGTTCCTCCTCATCTACTCCCACAGGATGTGGGACCAGTCGGCATTTAAAAGCAGGTTCATCTGGTTTTAAAGGTGCAGTGTAACACAGAGAACAGGTGCCTTGGCACGCCGTTTATTCTGCTGCAGTCTCACCACAGCTGACACAGGTAGCGCTACTGCATCCTGCATCATATCTTGGATAATTTGTGAGATTCATTGAGCTGGGGAGGCAAGACTGGTGCCCCACCACCACCTCACGCGCATACACACATACACAGTTGAAGAACTTCTCCCACACCACTGGATGGAGGAGATCTGATGAGAAGGATTGACATGCAGAGAGGCATGGTCTTCTCTGAACAGCAGGTCCGGCCTGCATCCACGTGGGGGAGAGAGAGAGAGAGACGAATCCTTCATGGCCGACAGCCGTGACCAGTGGTGACCACGAGTCACAGGACCAATGATTGACAGGCTAATTGAGATTTTGACTGACGGGCCCGTGGGCCACGTAGCTCTGCAGCTTCAGTGCAGGCTGGTTTGGTAGTTTGAGTCCAGTCACACTGTGATCAGAGGGGGTACCCCGCACTGGGACCCATGTCAGCCCCTCACCTGTCCTGCTGCTCCCTCCAGGGATCCAGGGTTCTGAGGAGGATCCAGGGTTCTGAGGAGGATCCAGGGGTCTCAGGAGGAGCCTGGAGGGTCTTCATAAGCAATACAAGATAAAGATTTATTAAACTGAGTCTAGTTCCTTTGCAGGAATCCTTGACCGCCCTCAGACAGACCTCCTTCAGTTTGGGGGTGGAGTCTGTTTGAAGTCCCTGTTATACAATTATTGTCCATAGAAATTATTGTTTTGAAGGACCTCAAAGAGCAATAGTGAACATTTTATTCATTATTGCTTTCCGTTAATGAAGAAAAATGCAGCAGACGAGAACAGAGAAAGACTGAAATGGCGACACATGTGACATCCGTGTTGCCTGGAAGAAATAGGTGTATTTCTACAGGTCAGGCAGTGTTTTCAGTGGGAGGTCAGAGGTCAGGTGGGTGTCTGCTGAGGGATATAGCAGATATAAATAGCAGCATTAGCTGTCTCTGCACGTCACTCTCAACAGTGTATGCAGCACATAAAGACGCATTTTTTCCCATTGGAATAATATTCTGTCACCGTGTAATATAAATAAGTCATGAAAAGAGAGTCTTTGCTGATGTCATCAGGCAGAGAAGATTCCCAGGTGTTGTACAGGGCGCTCGCTAATGGATCTGCTCTGTCACATGTTTCATCAGTCTCACTGACAGTGTACCACGCTTTACCGGCACTTACATCAGAAATGGCAGCTTACTTTGCTTCACACACTCTGTTACTGACAAAATATTCAGAATATGGTCTGGTAGCACATATTCTGTTGTAAAGTCTGGCAAAGAAACCCAGACAGAAGATATGCTAATGGAGGAGCTGCCAGTCATCATGCAGCGATACCAGTTTCCTCTCTGGGTCCGCCACGAGCCACAGGAGCAACATTTCCGCTGATTACCGTACTGTGTCAAATGTCATCATTAAGCCAAATCAAGAGTCGCAGACAAAAAGAAACCAATAGAGAGCAAGAAAACACGGAAGCAGGGATGTAGAGAGAGAGAAACTGAGAATGCAGCAGAGCAACGGAAGAGTGTGTGTGTGTGTGTGTGTGTGTGTGTGTGTGTGTGTGTGTGTGTGTGTGTGTGTGTGTGTGAGAGAGAGAGAGAGAGAGAGAGAGAGATCAAGCAGATAAAGAGCAATTTTGAAAAGTTCATCAAGACAGGGTTGATGATGAGGGGAGCTGTGCTGACGGCGGGGGATCAAAGGAAGTGTGTGTCATGGGGCAGCGGCGTCTCTTACAGGCTGTCAGCCTAGCAATAGTTGAATCACACACGTTTAGTTTGCTTGGACAGACAAAGCACTCGAGGAGGGCAGCAGAGACGGCACAGGCTTGGCCGGCAAGAAGATTGAATGCCGGTGAATTACAGTGGGCAGTGAAGGCAGACACCGCCGGTTCTCAGACCGCCACCAGCTCAGAGGCGCGTCACTCAATCATCATCAAAGGCTTTCAGTGGATTCCTGCTGCTGTCAGTCACATGGAAGTTTCAGAATAAGATCAGTTAGAACTGCCAGTGAACAGAGAAAACTGAGCTGTCGGCTCTACTCTCAATGAAATCAGTAACATAGAATAACAAAAAAACCCAAAACCCATAAACAAACCCTGTCCAGAGACACACAAACGTAGTGTCCAAATCCAAGACGCACCTGGACAAAGGTGGGTCACTGACATTTTGCATGCTTGACAAGATAAAAGATTATATCACGCATAACCAGCAGAAGTTTGAATGTCACTGAAGAAAAACGGATGAACATTGCCATCAACCCCCAAAATCCACAGGAATGAAGAGAAGATAAACCTTCATTTTTCCCACAGTGGTGGAAGGAGCCTCATCAAAGCCAGTGAACTCCCACTCCTTCAGCATCGGGACTCACCGGACAGCATTTGTTTGTTCCCTCGCCGACCAGTGGCTCTGCCAACCAGTTGCAACACTAACCAGTCACTCACCAACCAGTCCCTACACCAACCAGTCACTTGCTGACCTGTCGCTCCACCAACCAGTCACTCCAGGAACCAGTCACTCGCCAATCAGTCATTCCATCGACTGGTCGCTTGCCAACCAGTCACTCCAACAACTGGCCACTCTGCTGACCAGTAGCTCCACCAACTGGTCACTCCACCAACCAGTCACTCGCCAATCAGTCACTCTTGCGACTGCTCTCTTGCCGACCAATCGCTCCACCAACCTGTCACCTGCCAACCAATGGCTCTGCCAACCAGTTACGAGCCAACCAGTCGCTCTGCCATCAATCGGTCACGAGCCAACCTGTCACTCCAACAATCTGTCACTCTTCCGACCGGTCTCTCTCCGGCCAGTCCCTCCACCGACCAGTTACTCGCCGACCAGTTGCGCCACCAACCAGTCGCTCCAACAAACAGTCACTCCATCAACCGGTCACTTGCCAACCAGTCACTCGCCAACCGGTCGCTCTGCCATCAAGTGGTCACTCAGTTGCTGGTGAAAATGCAAAATGAAAAATAAACAAAACTGCATGACCACTCAGTTTAAATGGGGGCAGTCAGGGATGCTGCACCCGACCATGGTTCACACGCACGTTTGTGACCGACAAGTAGATAACTCAGAGTCCTGATAGCGATTTACCATCAAGTCCAGCTTCTGTATACTTTGACCAGAGTGCACTTCATCAAATATTTCAATTTCTGTAAAGAATCAAATGGCATAGAAAATCAACAAGGTCCCAGCTCTCTTACAAACAAAAGTCTTCCTTCCAAAAGGGGTATGGGACTTTTGCGGAATCATTCAAAACAACACAAAAATACTGCTGGCCAGCAAAACAAACCCAACAAACCAAGAAAAACAGTTTAAGAAAATTGTTCGTGTGCGTGTGTCTGTGAAGAATGAGTAGATGTGCTCGCATTCTCCTCCTCCTCTAGGGCCTCTGCAGAGCAACGTGGTCCTTGCAGGCTAATGAAGGGAAAAAAAAAACACCTGCGGCAACCTCCACATGACGCTATCTACTGTGCCCGCAATCTTACAATGATCCAGAAATCACTGTGGTGTCGCAAAAATTACCATAAGGCCATTTTAAGGACATTATGTATAAAATTACACACTCTTCCTGGAACCGTCACTTTATTGTGGTGGAGGAGTTTGAGTGCTGTAGTGAGCTGGTGTGTTCCAACTATGGGGGGATCACACTCCTCAGCCTCCCTGGAAAGGTCTACACCAGGATACTGGAGAGGAGGGTCAGGGCGATAGTTGAACCTCAGCTTGAGGAGGAGCAGTGTGGTTTTTGTCCCGGCCGTGGAACCGTGGATCAGCTCTTCACCCTCGCTAGGGTGCTGGAGGGGGCATGGGAGCTTGCCTAACCAGTCCACATGTGTTTTGTAGATCTGGAGAAGGCTTATGACCATGTTCCCAGGAGCACCCTGTGGGGGTACTCCGGGATTATGGGGTGGATGACCCCTTACAAAGGGCCGTTCAGTCTTTCTACCGTAGGAGTGAGAGTCTGGTCTGCAGTAAGTTGGACTTGTTCCCGGTGAGGGTTGGACTCCGCCAAGGCTGCCCTTTGTCACCGGTTCTGTTCATAACTTTTATGGACAGAATTTCTAGGCGCAGCCGGGTGGTTGAAGCTGTTGAGTTTGGTGGTGGGAGGATGTCGTCTCTGCTTTTTGTGGATGACGTAGTCCTCTTAGCTCCATCAGGCCACGACCTCCTGCTCTTGCTGGGACAGTTCGCAGCTGAATGTGAAGCGGCTGGGATGAGAATCAGCACCTCCAAGTCTGAGGCCGTGGTCCCCAGCTAGAAAAGAGTGGTTTGCCCACTCCAGGTTGGGGAGGGAGGTCCTGCCTCAGGTGGAGGAGTTTAAGTATTTCGGGGTCTTGAGGATAGGATGGAGTAGGAGATTGACAGGTGGATTGGGGCGGCATCCACAGTGATGCGGGTGCTAAACCAGTCCATTGTGGTGAAGAGGGAGCTTAGCCAGAAGGCGAGGCTCTCCATTTACCTGTCAGTCTACGTTCCAACCCTCACCTGTGGTCATGAGCTCTGGGTAATGACCAAAAGAACAAGATCCTGAATACAAGCGGCCAAAATGAGTTTCCTCCTCAGGGAGGCTGGGCTCCCTTAGAGACAGGGTGAGGAGCTCAGTCCTTCAGGAGGGACTCAGAGTAGAGCTGCTGCTCCTCCAGGTAGAGGAGTCAGTGGAGGTGGTTCAGGCATCTGGTGAGGACGCTTCCCTCAGGAGGTGTTCCAGGCATGTCTGACCAGGAGGAGGCCTCGGGGCCGACCCAGGACACGCTGGAGGGATTATATCTCTGGGCTGGCCTGGGAACGCCTCAGGATTCCCCCGGAAGAGCTGGTGGACGTGGCAGGGAGAGGACAGTCTGGGCTTCCTTGCTGAGGCTGCTGCCCCCCCGACCCGGACCAACCAGATAAGAGGAGGAGGACGACAACGATTAAAAAAAACAATCCCAAAAATACTCAAGAAAACATAAATTACAGTACAACAAAATGAAATACTAAGAAAAAATAAAATAAAGACAAGAAAATAAAATACTCAGAATAAACAGAATACAATATAACGAAACATTCAGAATAAATAAAATATCGTACAACAATAAAATATGGCAAAATGAAATACCCAAACAACATAAAATGAAGTAAAACAAATAAAATACTTATAATACATAAAATAAAATACATCAGAATAAAATACTTGGACAACATAAAATAAAATTTATCAAAATAAAATACTTGAAATACATAAAATAAAATACAGCTGGGTTACACGTTCATTAAGCTTATGTCTGAGAAATCTTATCAGACCATTTGTACAATATTTTTATTGTATATTTGTTACTTTATATTTTCATACCAATTAATATTTATTCTTACATAATAACATACAAGGTTTTGACATTTTTGCTATTAATTGTTTAATTTATTGCGTGACTTTTCCAGAGTTAATCTGACTCAGGTGCTGCTGATGTGGTTAGAGTCAAGAGGGAATGGGTTTTACGATGTGGCGCCGTCTTTGTTTCTCCTTCAACACTCTGATGGGAGTGATTTCGTTTCAAGAGTGACCTCTTGACTCCGTATTCTCTGAGTGTAAATAGTCAAGGTTTCAAAGGCTGCATAAAGTTTTGAGTGGCCTTCATCAGACAGCATTATTGTGCGATAAACATCGCACACCAGGGCAGTGAAAATCCAGTGATTTGAGTCAGGAAGTGAGAGGACAGCAGCCCACCGTGCTGCCGTGGCGACGGGGTAATGGAGAATGAAATGATGTCTGTACGAGGTCATCACGAATGGAATGAGTACAGATAAAAGAAACGATTCTGAGAGCAGCCAAGTGAGGAGACCGAGTCCCTCCGCTGGGTGTTTGCCACACAGCAGAAACGTCCATCCAAACAACTCATTTCATAAACGTGACGAACATCTCGTGTTACACTGCAGAACAACGACACTGACGACTCGTGTGGACAGCGTCCCAACCGAGGATTTTACTTCTGATCATGAAATCTTTCTGTGAGAGTTGAAATGACAATATTTTGTAAACATGACGATAAAGTATAATTATGGAATTTATAAGTAAGTGAGGAATTACGGGAAAAACCAACATGGTGCCTCTTGCTGGACCAGAACTGCTTCATGGCCCTGCTACACACTGTGATTGTAGACTGAGTATAATTAGCAGTACAAGTACATGGGTGCAGTAACGTTGTGGTCACTCTAACAAGTGGGTTTGTTAGTGCAGCGAGGATGATGATGCTCCTTCATCTATCAGCTCGCTGGTTCTGGTTGGCTGATGTTCTGTTCTGCTGTTAGAGTGAGCCTCACTTCAATTATACGGACTCATCTTCTTCTTTCATGTTGTCTTCTTTTTATTTATCTATTTTTCATCTGCAAACATTTAACAAGACATAGCAGTGAAGTGCAAAATGAACAATACCAGCTAGAAATAAAGAGAAATAAACAAACAATGAAGACAATAACAAGAGACAAAAACAAAACACAAACAACAACAGAAAAACAAAAATCAACAATAATGGTGCCACAGCAACAAAGGCAAGCACAACAAGTAAACAAAACCCAAATGAGACAGGAGTGGGGAGTGGCAGTCCCTGACAGGGTTACTGTCTCTGAGTGTGTGGGTTAGGGGCGAACCAAAAGTAGAATAAAATAAATACATAATGAAAAACTAATGCACAACTGAAAAAGATAGAAAATCAGATCAAATATTAAAAAGGTACTGATAATCACAAGAAGGTTCATGCTTTTAGGACAGCACCTGTCAGGTTGGGGCGCGGGTTCACAGGCAGTAGAAGCTGGCGTCACCAGCCAGGCTTCAGTGAGACTCACAGGTCAGCACAGCTGTCCGGTATCACTTCATCCACTGGTTCAGTTTTTGGCATCAGAGCTCTGATATTTAAAAGTCCACAGGAGTTAATTTAGTGGTTGTGTTAACTTTGATTAGGTTTTTCTAATTGACTCCTCGACAGGAGAACTGGAGTGAATAAACTGACGTGGTCGGGGGACGGACACACGTGCTGTGTTCCAAATCGCATACTTCCATACTACATACTTAAAATTTGAGTATACTCAACTCAAAATGGAAAAAAATATGGACAATGTGGAAAAATTGAGATGCTGTACTCAAATCGGTCAAGATTTTGAGGATGCGACTGAGGACACTCGCCGCACTCATTTCATTGATAAAAATGGCGGTGGACAGCTGAGGTGAGTCGGTCCACACTGACTTGTTCAGAGTCACCTTTACTTTAAATAACGGGGACAAGTTTGAAATTCTGTGTGGACACGGGTTTGAAAAAATAAAATGACTTGTCATCTACATGTTTTACGAAATAGATCCCACAAATAAACGCCACATACCGTTGACCTTCAGCCAATAGAAGGAGGACATCGCGTTGTCGGCGCCGATTGTGGTGTAACAACGCGTGATGGCTGTTAATTTTGCTGTTTTACTGCTTCAACAATCGACAAACAAGCACAGGCAAAAGGTGGCGGTAATTAGCTGATGCTGATGCTGATGCTAGCCGGTCACAAATCGGCGTAGAAGAAGTAGACATTGCATTGTCATTTCCGGTGAGTGCGTCGCACGGCGGCATGCGATTTGGGACAGCACTGCACCCTCGTAACTTGCACATTGCACAGTTGAGTAAATAGCATGATTAGTGTACTCAATTAGACAATTTTAAGTATGCAGTATGGAAGTGTGTGATTTGGGACACAGCAACAGTCTCGATGGGGTTGTGGGTGGGTTACTGCCCCCTAGTGGACGTGCAGAGAAGCATGTAAGACGGCAGCTCTGCTTCCTGGTCTCAACTCTGGGTTCTCAGGGTTTTGGTTCTATAAGAAACTGGGCCATATTTCTAGAAATGAATGCCGTCTCGGCTACACGGTGAAGCAGTGGTCCTCCCTGTGGCCCCCATCAAGAAGGTTGTGGGTGGAGCCCCGGCTGCAGCACGGGGTCTTTCTGTGTGAGTCTCCATGTTCTCCCTGTTCCTGCTGGGTTCTCTCTGGTACTCCAGCTTCCTCCACAGTCCAAAGACATCAAGAGGGACCAGGTTAATCCAGACTCTAAATTGACCGTAGGCGTGGCTGGGAGAGCCAATGGTTGTCTGTCTCTATGTGTTGGCCCTGCCATGGACTGGTGACCTGTCCAGGGGGAGCCCCTTGCCTCTCGCCTGTTGACGCTGGGATAGGCTCCAGCCCCCACCCCCCCCCCCCCCCCGCAACCCTTAACAGGAATAAGCGGAAGACGATGGATGGATGGACAATGGATGGATGGATGGATGGATGGATGCCGTCCCTCCTAATCAGACCAGGTCTCCCCCAGAAAGTTTTCCAGTCGTCTATGAAGCCCACTTGGTTTGCTGGATGCCACCTCGACAGCCAGCGGTTGAACAACGACATGCGGGTAAACACGTGGTCGCTGGTTCGATGAGGCAGGGGTCCAGAGAAACTACGGGGTCCAACATCGTCTTAGCAAATGTACACGACTCAATATGAATTTTTGTGACCTCCGACTGGCGTAGTCGGATGTCATGAATAACGATTTTATCATATTTATGTTTACTTTTAGCCAGCAGTTTCAGATTTGACTCACCCCCTCTGGCCCCTGGAATACACAAAGATATACAAATATATATGAATAACGAGTTCGGTCTTGCAGAGCCTCTTCATGGATATGTACTCTGGAAGGATGTTCGACCAGTGTGATGTGCTGGGTTTGTGTCTTGTTTTCCAGTTCCTGAGTGTGGGCTTTTGGCAGTGGTTAAGGCTGTCAGTCTTGGACTGGTATTATTGGGTGCTGGGTCAATGCCTGTGAGGTCTCCAAGTAACCAGTGAGGGGGATAAAGGAAGGCTGCATCCCAAGAGTTTTGATATTTTTTCAATAACCCCCCTCCCAGACAGTTTGTACTGGGGGACGGAGCCCCATGGCATGATAGCAGGTGTCTGCGGAGTGATGAGCAAATGTCTAAGAGTTCCATTTTATGATTCTATGGGCGGTGAGGTGAGTTCTGTGCATGACTTTATACTGTATCAGATGTACATTTGTTTTTCCTGACATTGTGAAGATGTTCCGGCAGATTTGTGACCAGTAATCAGCACTGGGACTGACCAGTAGTTAGTCTTGTTTTTTAACAGACAGACAGCCGGCACCAGTCAGCACCAGACAGTACCAGTTAGAACCAGTCAGCACCAGTCAGTACCAGTCAGTGTCAAACAGCACCACACCTCCTAATCGCTCCCCGGTGCCAAAGAGATCCAGCAGTGTTTCCTTGAACTGAGCTCCTCCAGTGAGGTTCCCCTCCAGATGCATGGCAGGAACTGAGGCCTCTTTTTGAACCAGGGTCTGAGGCCTCTTTTTGAACCAGGCTCTGAGGCCGACGAGGAGATTCAGGCTGATCTGAAGACTCAAATTAACAGAAAATAAGAGAGGCTTCTGTATCTCACCGGCCTTTTAGCTCGTTGCCACCTGGAACCTGCAGAAAGGAGGTGGACCTGCTCCTCCGCTGCACCGTGCCTACCTCGCCAGAATGGTGGCTTACATGCTTTGCTCTAAAACAGCCTCAGAAATGTAAATGTGTGTCTGAAACAAACAAACCGTTGCCTTCTGTTAATTTCAGCAGCAGAAAAAAGTTGGAGTCGGTCAGAAGCGGGTTGTTTGCTGTCGTGATGTGTTCCGTTCTGATGAAGTGAGAAGTACGAAACCACTCTGGGGAAAGATGAGAGCTAAAACTGGAATAATCACTTCTGCACCTACAAATGTGTTTTTTCAAATCTGAACAAATCACCCACTGCCTGCGAACTTCAATCAGCTTCCTCCACAAAGAGTGGCTGCACTGATGTTCCCACTTGCCACTCAAGCAGCACACAAAATATTTATCTCTTAAAATTGTCGTAGAATGAACAGATATTGTCCGTCAGCTCCCTCCATTCATGCATCTCCCCTCTATCGTTTTCATGTTGGTCCCCGCCACCAGTCTGGCTGGTAAATTAGACTTCAGAGGGAACCGTAGCCTGGTAAATACTCCTCGCCACCCTTGCAAGAGACAAAGAGTATCTACAGAGGGAATATATGAGCATTGATCGGCGCTCACGGCCACGGCTGCTCTGCTCACTATTGATGAGCTGGAATTGCTTCTGAAGGCAGAGGGATTGATATAATGACTCAGCGGGGGCCCTTAAGGGTGGGCTGCTGGTGCTGAAGTCTGATTGACTGACCTTGGGTCAATCTAGCACTTTGCATTGGCCTTCCTGGAGGTTTGTGCTGAGGCCACTGAGCTAGCAGACACGCCGAGTCCTCTTCAGGGCTGATGTGCGTCCCTGCACCAGCCCCGGACCGGATATTGACCCTTGTTAGTCTCACAGTTGAGTCTGACTGCAAACAGGTTAATGCCATTGATTCTTTGTCTGCTGTGAATGTAAAACTGTTGTGATGTTTCACTCTGAGCTTTTCTTTGTTTGGTTGACTTGAATGTCTTAACATAATGATCATCTGCATCCTCCTCCTTCCGTCTGTGTCGCAGTTGACGATGTTGCCTGCCAGCATGCAGGACGCTGGTTTACTCCCCCTGGCGTCTGCAGCTGGGAAGCTGGATGAGGGGACATGTCCTGGTCACAGCACTAGCGCCTCCTCTGGTGGTTTGGGGGTGAAACCTCTCTGGCTGGTTCTTGCTTGAATATCTGGACGCTGTCAGTCATCCAGGTCATTGTCTGTCCAGAGGAGACGAGTCTGTCAAAAATGCCAGTAAACCAGTAACACTGCAGGGGTCCCATCACCCTGAATGGGGGACCAGGGGCCAAACCAAACATGCCTTGGTTTCTGCTGCCTGATTAGACTCCTGTACCATAATTACTGAGGCTGTCAAACAGCATTTTTCCTCAAAAACAACAACAAAACTGCAGTTTATAGTGGAATCTACATTCAAATTTGTATTGTTGTTATGAATTACCTATTTATGTAACTGTTGGGCCACATTTGGAATCTCACTCCTGGTTCAGCTCTCTTCCTATCAACATGTTTTATCTTCCAGATTTCATCTGAAAGTGTGAAATCCTCATTTGTGGTTGTGTACTGGACTGCGAAACTCTCGCCCGGTTGCCAGGCGACGTGGCAGTGATGACTAGACCAGGAAATCACTGCCCCTGGCCAAGACTGTTTTTGTAGAGATTAAAAAGGTTTTCGATCTTCTCATCTACCTCTTGAGGTGAAACCAGTGTCAAACTCTTCCTTAAATTCTAACGCAGAAGAAGTAATTGACATTCAGAATGATTCTGCTTGGAGACACTTACCAAATTGGACCTTAAGGGAGAACAAATTTATCATGAGACCTGCTTTGAATTAAGTCTGTTGGGCTTTGTGACGGTGATGAATCACAAGAAGGAAAACTGTCTGAGACGCAAACGCTTGAAGCTGACAAAAGACACTCCGGCTTACTGCTCATGACAAGTGTGTTTGCTGGTAGGCGATCTGGAAATGATTGCTGCTGGACTTCTGGCTCTCAGCAACCTTTTAACTTTGTTGTTTCACTTTCATGTGCCCGGGACGCATCTGGGCTGCCGACTAGCTCCTATCTAATATCTCCAGCAGCAAACCCTCACAGTGGAGGTCAATCCTCCCTCCAATCCAAGGAGTGAATGAGCAGAGCTCCTGGGATTGTTTTAGCTTCGGTGGGGGGACTGTGGAGGACCAGGCCCCTCTGCTGGGACCGTACCCCCCTCCTCTAGGAAGCCTCTGTTCCCTCTTAGATTGTTGCACTGATGGAGGAAGACAGTGTTGTTGGTGGGGGTGTTGAGGTGAAGATGCGTCGCTCCAACAGGCCTGAAGACTTTCCTCACCACTCACCCACTAACTCTCATTCCTGCCGGAGGTCACTTGTGTCGCAGGAGGAAGCGCTGCAGTAAAACTCCAGTTTGTGATACCGAGGGCACATTCTCCCTGAAACCTGGTCCTGACGACAAAGACACGTCCTCTTGAGGAGTGTCACTGTTTCCCTCCCATAGAGGCTGACCTTCGTCTGCCTATGGATGCTTTTACCTCCTGGGGGAGGAATACATTAGAGTTTTTCTGCATTCTTTTTCTTTCATAAAGGGGGGGGCGTCCAGCTCACCAGAGGCCAGTAGACTGTTTTCGTCTCGTACCGCCGTGGCAGCCCAGCAAGTGCACTGAAGGGGTCAATGTGGACGCCAGCGTGTTGGTTATTGTGTGTTGCACCAGTGTCACAGAGTCCTCGGACGCTTGTTCAGTGCGTGAATGTCAAAGTCAAATATATGCGGCGTATCATATTACTGCTGTCCTGTAGACGTAGCAGTTACAGG
The DNA here is from genome assembly GCF_037954235.1 of Aulostomus chinensis. Lineage (NCBI taxonomy): Eukaryota > Metazoa > Chordata > Actinopteri > Syngnathiformes > Aulostomidae > Aulostomus > Aulostomus chinensis. The sequence continues at coordinate 28,347,093 of NC_141331.1, forward strand.
ACGTGTAGTTACCAAGTCTCCCTGCAAGTCACCTGATCTCCAGAGCCACACAATGATCTCTGGTGGGATTTCTCCGTTGAGTGTTGCATCGTGAGACAGACACACACGTGCAGGTATTGTGGGGGCTCAGAAGGCTATGACTCACTACGAGCTACACCTTTGCATTATTGTATTATTTTCTAACAAAAGGTTGCTTGGATTGAATTGGAGTATAGTGCAGCAAGTGGCTACCATGGCAACGCAGTGCCAGTGGCCATTTGGTTTCCAGATGTCTTTGAAATGGTCCACACGCATGGGCTTCAAACAGCACATCACATGGCGAGCCCTCTGAAGTATCGCTGGTCTTACCTCATCCTTTCATCTCAGCCTAAATAAGACTTCCCTTTTAGCCCACTGGAGGAGGAGGAGAAGCAAAATAATCATCATGAGCTGGACGTCTGGATTGTCACAATCACAACAGAAACGATATCAAACTGGATTCATTTGAACAACAATATGAGGTTCTTTTTCTTTCATTGCCTCAGACTGAGGCTACGCTGGGGGCTGCAGCAGCTGTGTTTGCTAAGCGTGTGCACGAGTGTTGGAGAGTTGCTGGGTCGTGCTCCCAGAGGGCCGTGGGACCGGCGTGTCAGGGCAGCAAATGGCCTCAAAGGACTCTTCCAGGGCTGCGGACGATGTTAATGGTACTGGAGGCCCTGGTGAGTCCAAACAGCAGCAAGAACCATAAACACGGTGCACATGTTGTTTTAGTTGCTGGCACGGGTGTGGCTCTCCGGAGGCCGACTCACTCGCCCCCAACCGGGCCTTCAGACTCCGCCCACACCGGAGCCCCGTGCTTAAGCTGTTAAATTGAAAACATAGCAAGGAAGTTCCTTATTATCAGCTGCCAGCTGGGTCCATGGGGGGACTGCTTCACCTGTGACACAGGCCTCATTCAGGTACACGTCCTACAATGTGCCCCTTCACACACACGCACGCACACACACACACACACACACACAATGAAATGCTCTGCTCTTAATCTCCATGCAAGCTATTAGTTAAGCCTCCTTGTAAAAAAGATAGAAATCAGCATAATTGAGAGCAGATAGTGTGTGTGGGGCGGGGGGGGGGTCAAGGCACAGACAACATGAATGAAAACAGGAAGAAGAAGGAAGTACTGGAGTACGAAGAGAAACACCTGAAGCCACTTTGACACTCCTGTGGATTCCCCCGCTGGCATCGCCCTCCTCCGCTGCCGTTCACTCTCCCTCTCTCTCTATTCTGAGGACAATCCTCACGGGACCGTGTCAGCACCTACTGGTGCAGCGCTGTCGGCCATTTTGGGGTTTGAGTTGAGACAGGCTGCAGGAACATGATTTCACTCTGGTGAGAAACTATGAATATTTGTACATTCAGGGCTTCATTTTAATCATGAGGCAAAATGGCGTTCGGTCAAGCATCACCGCTCATTTCAAGCCGCTGCCAATGACATTTCCACACTGAAAGCCATTTAACCAGCTAGTGAACCTGCTCCCGGTGCTCCACCTGCCTCCGAAAGTTCTGGAACCGTTAAGCAGCTTTTTGATTTTCTATTCTTTTTTTGGTTCTGAGTGCCCGCACTAGTTTGTTTTTTGTATCACTCCGCTCGGCGTTCTCTCTGCATCGGCTAGCAAGAATATCAGTCGTCTGAACATGGACCGGTAAAAACGCTAGAAAGTCTGGCTTCTGGATTTGAAAGAGGAAGGAGTCGAACTGAGCAACGTCTGAGAAAAAAAACAGCTTCTGCCAAAGGAGGATCACCTCAAACATGACGAACTGCCTGGTGTAACAATTAGCGAGTGGACTGAGTTCACCTGGGGGGTCACTCTCCTGCTCCGCCGCTTCCTCCACTTCGGACGGTCAACCTTCACCATCAGCCAGCAGCTCCTCGTTGCTGCCAGAATCCAGAAGGTGACGGTTGTCTCCTTCTGAACAAGCCTGCTTCAGTGACAGACAACCAGCTCTTCAAATGTGTCTGTTTATAGTTGGTGAACGCTCGCTAATGATGCTAACGTTAGCATTCACAACCTGCTGCTGCTACGTGCCACGCCCCCAGCCAGCAGAGTCCACCTCCATCATATCCATGTACATCCGTATGGGCAGCAGAGCTTTGATTGGCTAAACTGGCCGTGTGGAGGAATAACCTGGCCTGTGTGAAGGCTTTTCAAACAAAGATTGTCCTGATGAGGAGGCGGTGACCTGCTGACTTCCATCTCAAAGAACCGGAATCGAGAATCGTTTAGAACAGGAATCGATACTGAGAATCGGAATCGGAATCAGTAAAATCCAAACGATACCCAACCCTACTGAAGAGGCTGGTCTCTGATCAGTGGAGCCATTAGGGACGAGGTGTTGGAGACTCATCACCCAGACCAGCAGAGGAGCAGCACTCCTGCCTGAGAATCTGGAGACACCTCCTCGAGACCTGCTCCACCTCCTCCCAGACCTGCTTCCCCTCCTCCAGACCTGCTTCCCTCCTTTAGACCTGCTACGCCTCCTCCAGACCTCCTCCAAGAGCTGCTCCACCTCCTCCAGACCTGTTCCACACTTGATCCACCTCCTCCCAGATCAGCTCCAACTTCTTCAAGACCTGCACCACCTCCTCCAGACCTGCACCACCTCCTCCAGACCTGCTCCACCTCCTCCCAGATCGGCACCAACTCCTCCACACTTGATCCACCTCCTCCTAGATCAGCTCCAACTTCTTCAAGACCTGCTCCACCTCCTCCAGACCTGCACCACCTCCTCCCTGACCTGCTCCACCTCCTCCAGACCTGCTCCACCTCCTCCCAGACCGGAACCAACTCCTCCACATTTGATCCATCTCCTCCCAGATCAGCTCCAACTTCTTCAAGACCTGCTCCACCTCCTCCCAGGCCTGCTCCCAGTGAGGAGTGCTCTCTTCTCCTGAGGTGAAATGTGTCACTGGAACAGCAACCCTCCAAGTTCTGGATCAACCTGGACTTTAGAGGGGGTGACACCAGGCTCTCTGATTGTCAGAGTGATGTCACACCTGGAGCTCACCTGTGAATCCTCAGGTGTCTACTGAGGGCCTCTGAGTGCCCTGGTTTGGCTCTGATTCCTCGCCCCTGAATGCCAGAATGAAGCTGAAGGCAAAATGATCACTGGGTTACAAAACAAAGTTATTTCAAACAATGCTGAGTCAGAAATACAATTTGCAAAGCATCATGGGGGATTGGTTTAATCAGGTTCACTGTCTTGTACCTTTGATGTTTTCCTGTGATATTCTTGAAGTAACTTCTAACGTCAAGTGTGACCCCTGATAAACACTCTCCTGCTGAGTGGATGTCCCGGCTCACTCCAGGTTCTCCTCAGTGATGAGCGGTTCGGTCACGACCGAGAGCAAAGTGATAGGATGAAGAGAGCAGCGGCTTTAACACCAATCTTACTGTCCCTGACCATCCCGTGTCATCAAAACCATCTGCGAAAGAGCTCTGGATGACAGCAGAGACCAGTGATGATGCTGTGTGTGTGCGTGTGTGCGTGCGTGTGTGTGTGTGCGTGTGTGCGTGCGTGTGTGTGTGTGTGTTACTTTCTCGTTTGTTTTGACTTTGTGAAAAATGAGCAGTTGACAAGTGGACCATGAATGCTCCTGAACGTTAGTCGGTCAGATGTTGCGGTGGCAGAAGGATCAAGTCCTGTTTCCTGGGACCAGCGAGTCCACCAGCCTGTCTCTGTGCAGCCAACAAAAGGATCTGTGTCATATCCATGCTCAGGGGCGGGGCTTGGACAGAAAAATCTATTACTTTTTAAAACAGCTCTGAACTGATATTTTGTGTTTTTCACTGATATGACAATGTTCTTATTACAGACACTTGTTTCGTCCGAGTATCCGGCTCATCCCTGCAGTTCGACCTCAGGTGTAGACGAGAGGACCAGAGAGCCGACCAGAGTAAACGAGCTGCTCGTCCTGTATTTGTTGGTCACTTTCTGTCCAAGTGGCCTCATTTGTGAATCTTAACGTGTCAATGTAATACTACGAATGCTAGTACTACTAGTGAGAAGTCAAGTTAGTAGCATGCAGGTACCAGAGATATGAGGACAGGAGGAGGAGAGAGAAGCCCAGTGCATCATGGGAGATCCCCAGCAGTCTGAGCCTATAGCAGCAGATCTAAGGGCCAGCCTAAGCAGTCCTGACTATAAGCCTGATCAACAAGGAGGTCTTAAGTCTGCTCTTAAACCTAGAGAGGGGGTCTGGGTCCTGGACTGAAACTGGGAGACGGTTCCACAGGAGGGGAGCCTGACAGCTGAAGGCTCTGGCTCCATTCTACTGTTAGAACTCTAGGAACCAGCAGGAACCCTGCATCCTGGGAGTGAAGGGTTCTAGCTGGATCATAGGGGACTAGGAGCTCTGTCAGGGATGAAGGAGCCTGATAGCTGAAGGCTCTGGCTCCATTCTACTGTTAGAACTCTAGGAACCAGCAGGAACCCTGCATCCTGGGAGTGAAGGGTTCTAGCTGGATCATAGGGGACTAGGAGCTCTGTCAGGGATGAAGGAGCCTGACTGTTGAGGACTTTGATGGTAGAAGAAGAATTTTAAATTCTGTTCTGAATCTGACAGGGAGCCATGCAGATCTGCATGGCCTCCACCCAGAGCTGCGTCCTGATAACAGGATGAACAAACTGATAATTCACTGTTATGAGTACAAGAGGCTGCTGATTCCTGTAGATCCTGGTACAAAAACACACTGGTGAAAGAGTGATAACAGGAGACGCACAAACACTCATCCCAGTTTTGCCTCCACTCAGGAGGTCGTGATCGCTGCTGAGTCTGCTTTTGTTGGACTGATACTGTATCTCTAAAACTACGGGGTTTGTTGACGTGTAAGTTTCTTGTCAGAAAGAAAACACATCAATTAATTCGTAATATCGCCATGTTTGTGACTCCTTGATGACACTCTGCTATTATTCTGTGCCCCAGAGCGTCCTTGGTGGAGGGACGGACGCTCTGGGTGGAGGTCTGGAGTACCTCAGGAGCACAGCAACCTTTGGGATGTATGTGAACTCAGAAAGTTTGCAGATTGGATTTCTGTTGTTTACATCTGAGTTTGTCTGAAGCAGAGTTTCCTGTCCGGTTGCATTTATTATTTATTGAGATAAATATATCCTCTGGTTGTGGAGACTGTGGGACCTTCACAGTCATGGAGTAAAGGCAGTGTCAGAAACCATGAGAGTCATTTGGACGCAACGTCCACGAGTCACAAAGTAGAGCAGCAGAAAACCCAAAACAGAAATCTGTATTAAGACGACAAACTTTCGGAAAAAAAAAGCATTTGATTCTGCTGCCTCTGCTGCAGCTGCTCATCACCCCGGCTGAACTTAGGGGGGGATGATGACAAGCAGCTCTCAGCACGCAGACGGAGCAGGTTTAGGTTGCGTCTTTCTTCATGTCTCACTAATACGACGTGACGTCTGCTGAACCATCACATGCCTTCAGCTGGTCAGCTGAGTCCTAAATGAGCGATCCATCATCAGGGATGGTTTCTCTGTCGTGAGTAAATGAGGTGACTCCTCGACGAGCGATGGACTCTTTCACTGAGAACAACAACTTCATTAACGCAGCTTTAAACCCTCACGTGTAAATCAACAAGCTTCAGCTCTGCCTGTCTCCTGCCTCTCATCTGACCTTTGACCTTTGCGTAGCTGAGGATAGAGTGGCGTCCTAAGAAAGTATACTGAAATAATTTACTCCGCTTTGTAAAGTCAAGTAGAAAGGAAGTCACTGAAGTTCCCACTTGAGTTATAGGATTTAAATGTTTGTGAAAAATGTTTGTGAAAAAATCTATTGAGAAATTACAGGGCATGAACCCCCCGGTCACAGCGGGACATTGCAGCGTCGCTCCGTCCACTGCCTGTGCACCCATCAGTCATTCTCGAGCTCATGCTCTGTTTATTCCGTACGATATTATGATGTGACGACGAAATCAGAAACTCCTGAAGATGCACAACCTGTTGCTGTGCTCTGAGACTGGAATCACTCCAGCACAGACGCAGTGTTCAGAGCACTGCAGTCACACGTCCGTCTGTTTCATACAGCCGGCGTCGCGTCTTGGTTAAATGGGGTTGTCAGCCATGACACCACATTAGGCCCACAGTTATGACACAAGATGATATTTTAAACAAAAACTAAGAATTTCTATCCAAACATAATTTCTATCATGGAAACGTCAATGGGAGTTGTGAACAAGTGCGGTAGCGTTGCTTAAATTCATGACCATCATCTCGTCAGCGCTGTTTTCTTCCTCCGTGGTCGTGAAAGCTTGGCTGGTTCAGACTCAGCAGCATGTGAAGGGACGTGCTCCTGTTAACAGCAGTTCGATGTCAGCACCGCTCAAAGCATGCGTGCAGTCGTCTCACGTGTTCACGACGTGTAGCTATTAGCTGTTAGCTTCTATATCCAGCTGAACCAACAGGTGAGAAACCTGCGATCCTGCATGTTGAACCGACGGTTCCATATTTGCTTTTTGGCATTTTACTCGAGGGGTTTCTTGTGGTGAGGGACTGGATCAGGTCTGGCTGCGTGACTGTAGGGGGTTTAGACGCCTCCTCTTCAGTGAGAGTGAAAACTCGTCTGTGGGACTGAGGAGACGCAGGGGCCGCATCACACTCTGATCACTGCACACAAAGATGAAGAAACATGCAGGGAAATGTCTCGTTGCCCAGCTGGAACAACGCCGACGTAATCGAAGCCAGTGGGGGAGAGGAGGCGCATGATTCCGGCCGCCGCTACGGTGTGAAGGGCCACACTCACCTCACCGTGCTGCGTGGTGCCTGCACTCTTAATGAAAACTATCTGTGTCTTCCATGCACCGATAATGAAACACAAAGCAACACATGAGGATGTTTGCAGTCATGCAGACAAACGCAGCTCAGTGCAGCCAATTGAACTTGTTCATCCTCTATGTAGCGTAGGACCGCATCGCTGCCTTTTAGTCCT